>NW_028274810.1:13175840-13478871 GCF_037043125.1 Eumetopias jubatus
CAAGAGGGTAGTCATTTACAGATGAGATCCCTGAGGCTTACCGAGGCTAGTCATTTGTTTACCCATTCACCAAGTATTTATTGAGCACCTACTAGGCGCCGGGCACTGTTGTTGGTGCAACAGGGAACAAAAGAGATAAGCATCCTGCCCCTGCGGAGCTGCCACTCTAGCGGGGAGCAGGGGGAGGGGAGAAGGGCATAGACAAAGTCTAATGTATAGTCTGTGACATGTTATTCTGAGAAACAGAAAGGGGAGCATCAGGCTCTGGAGTGCCAGTGACAGGAGTTGTAATTCAAATGAGGGTGGTCCGGGGAAGGCCCCCGACAAGGTGCCATTCGAGCAGAGATGTGCAGGCAGCGAGGGTGGGATGGGGAGAAACCAAGAGGAGCTCGGGCCACCCCTGGTTCCGATTCTCGCAGTCGGTTTCCTGACCACTCTGCATTTCTGCCCACCAGACCTGTGACTTAGGGTCTGCTCCCTGCCCGCCCCGTTCACACACATGATTTCTTTCCAGCCCCACATCAGAACAAGCCTGAAGGTAAGTTCTATTATCACGCTTTTCCAGAGAGGAAAGATAAAATGTCTCAAAAAAATGAAATGTGCCTAAGATGCCAATGCTGGGCTTCAAACCTTGGTCCGTCTATTTCCAAGTCCACCCACGTTATGGTTCAGACTGGCTGGCTGGTCTGGCCCAACTGATTTCCCTTCCTAGGCCTCAATTTCCCCACCTGGAAAGTGGGGTTAACGTTATTATCCACTTCAAAGCATTGCCCCAGGATGAGCTGATAACAAGGGTCAAGTGCCAGACTCAGCACGTTCATGCTGTTACTATTATTATTATTTTTTTAAGATTTTATTTATTATTTACCTGACAGAGAGAGAAATAGCGAGAGCAGGAACACAAGAAGGGGGGTAGTGGGAGAGGGAGAAGCAGGTTCCCTGCTGAGTGGGGAGCCCGATGCGGGGCTCGATCCCAGGACCCTGGGACCATGACCTGAGCTGAAGGCAGACGCTTAACGACTGAGCCCCCCTACCCCCCCCTCCGGGCGCCCCTGTTACTATTATTCTAAGACTACCGTTCTACTCACCGAATGCTGGGGAAGGAAAAGACGGAATTGGTGCAAGTGCTGTCGGGACAGAGGCGGCAAGGGGCCCGCCGCCCACCCGCAAGCCCACCTGCCTGTGCGCAGATGAGTAAACGTTGCTGAAACCTAAGTGGCGTGACTCTGTGATTGTAATTATGCTGGTTTGAGGTTATGACTTCAGCAATTTTATTTTTCTTTTGGAGGCGCTGGCTCATTTTTTATGCATGCACAGGAGCTAATTGCGTCCCAGAGAGTGGTCTCTGCCTGCTGGTCTGGAGGTGCGCCGCCATATGCTTGGCGTGCGCGTAATTAACCCGGTGCAGCTGCATTCCCCTCTGGCTGGATTCGGGATTCGGCTTCGGTTGCATTCCCAGGCAAGAGTCCCACGATTCGTATTTATTAAAATGATTGCTCTAAAGCAAGGTACTGAGGATGGAGCCCAGCACCAGGCCAGATGCTGTCTGGGCCGGCTCACGCAGGTGATGTCCAGTGCAGAGGCCAGGGCTCCGTCCCTGCCAACTCCCAGGAAGGTCTCCCTGCCCACCCCACGTATTGGGGAGCAGGCCCCACAGTGAGCTTTGGGCTGCCCTGAGGTGTCGAAGCTGTTTTCCCGGCCTCTGGAATTTATCGTTCCTGGTCTTGCTTTGCTGGTCCAGCCCCCTCCCCGTCTTCTCCCTGCCAACCTTCCTGCGACTATAATAGCCGCTGACCACTCTAGCTCTCTTTCCAGAAAAGTGCTCTCAGCACCTAGAACAGGGACTTAGACATAGTGGGTACCTGGTTAATATCGAGCAAGAGATGGTTCAGAGGGAAGGAGGACAAAGGGATGCTCCGTTAATCCTCTGGGATAGAAACCTGAGCCTGTGACCCACATGTTCCCATGACTTCCACAAAGAGTCACTGATCCAGGTGGTAGCAGCTATAAAGATTGATGGATCGGGTACTCCTGGGGGCTCAGGGACAGGGACAGGAGGAGGCTATGGGGGGCCAAGTCAAGGACTGGCCATCTTTCTAAACTGCCCTAGTACTTTAACTGTCCTCATCAAGTGGCCAGTGGCTCTTAGCAAGGTCATTCGATGAGGATCCAGAGCCACCTCTGTCCCATCTCAGGGTCTCCGTTGATCTGTAAGCCACTCTTTGTCGCATAGCCACGGCCCCTGTCATGGTGGTGATTCACTCCATATGCAGGCTCCAAGCACCCACATCATGCAGACACCCCGCTGGGGGCTGGGGTGGGGAATAAAGAAAGATGAGAAACACACTCAGTCCCCAAAGAGCCTCCCATCGAATGGGAGAGACAGATATGTAAACAAATGTTTGCAATCCGGTGGGACAAATACCATCATATGGGTGTGTTTGCAGAGGTTTGAACACGGAGAAGAGTGACTACGTTTGCTCTCAGTTGATAGTGAGATTGTTGAGATTTTCCCTGAGCACAGATGAGTTTGGGGGCAGAACCAGAGCAGCGACATGTCCTTCATTGCACAGAGGTATGTGTACCCTTCTGTACTGAGCATCGTGCCGGCAAGCAGAAGATGTATGGTTCCTAGACCCAAGGAGTCTGCACTCTAGGTGGGAGGACACATTGTGCTCATTTATTCAATGAGCATTTTCTGAACACCTCCCGTATCCCAGAGGCTGTGCTAGACTCAGGAGATACAAAGATGATTAGACGAGATCACTGCCCCAGTCTGTAGGGGAGACAGACAGACAGACAACTACAAATATGACAAGTCAAGGGAGGATGTCCATCACAAGAAAAACATTTTCGGGATATAAAGAGGGAGAAACAACCACTTGAGTGGAAAAGCAGCTCAGGGAAGACCTCCAGGGATGGTCATGTCCATGTTGGGTTTTAAGGGTGATTAGGAGTTTCCAGGTCAAAAGCGGCTGATTATAAGGTCAGTGCAGATGCTTTTGAGGACAGAAACAGTTAGCTAATATGGGAGCTGAACAGGAATACAAATGAGAGATGCATAATGCATCCCAACGTTGCAGACTAACCTCCTAAGTGCCAAGTGACTATCACTGAGAATTAACCCTCAGCCGTGAGAGACAGACTTGGTGGCTTAAAACCCCATGGCGATAATATCGTGGGGGCATTTGAACCTGGAGCCGGCCTCCCTCTGCCCCCAGTGATGGCCCTAGTCACTTTCCCAATCCCTGGGCTTCCCATTAGTTGGAGGCAAACATGGGAAAGTCACCTGGCATTGTGGCATGCGGTGGCCAGGGACTGAACCAGTCACTTCAGAGTCTCCTGAGGGCCTCGTTAGCACACCTTCCCGTCCAGTGTGCCCAGGCTCAGGCCCAGGGTCTGTGTGCTTTAAGCTCCCCAGAGTGGTGGTGACGATCATGTGTCCCTACCTTTCTCAAGGAGGGGTGTGTTCCAAGAGGAAGTGAGGCCGGGGGTGGCTGTAAGGGGTCCCCAGATAGCTCTTCAGCCTCAAAGGATTCCTGAGGAAGCAGAGGCTCGGGAGACATGTCCCCCGGGGGCACACTGGGCAGGAGGAGTGGGGGGTTGCTGTCTGTCAGGTTGTTTAGGCACTGATGAAGATGCTATTCTTAGCACTCAGGCAATTTGGGCTCCTCTAATCAGGGAGCGGGGAACAGGCCGACTCAGGGTGCCAGGGGATTGGAAATTCTATGCGGAGCCTGTTAGGACTGGACCAGGAAAGATGACATTCTCGGGCAGGGTTAGTTGGAGGAGAATCAGATATTTGCCAGCCCTGCAGAGGAGAGGACAAGAAGAAGAGACGCTACATGGAGCAGGAGGGAACATGGTGACGTGGGTGATGAAACAGTTCGGGGGTCCTCGGGACGGTTCCTTAGAAAAGAAGGTGGACTCTCCTTTGCCTTCAGAAAGGCACGAACTGAGTCGGGCAGGAAGGTCCGGTGGCTACTGCAAGGCAGATCTGATGGAAAGCACGAGAGCCCAGGATAAGGAGACCGGGGCTGGGACCAGGGGTCCTGTAACAAGGAGGCTGGAGATAGGAAATCTGGCCCCTGAGAGAATGCCCAGAGGGACCAAGGGAGGAGCCAAGTGACACAGGAAATGAGTCCAAGCAGGGAACCGGGCCACCACATCTGAAGAGAACCCACAAATAGAGAGAGTCTAGGTGAGCAGGCCCCAGCCAGGCTACGTGGCATCTTCATGTGAATTAGAGAAGGCACCCACCCCCCACAGATGCAACACCCAGATTGCAGCCCCTCAGCCAGGACGGGGCACAGTGGAACCCGTGGCCTTGAGGCTGAGTGCCTAAGCGGTTGGCCTTGCATTCCTCCGCTTCCTCCTGCCTAGAAATAGGATCGCTCCCAGAGCTTGGCCTGGACCGCCCCTGCAGATGGCACCACCCACAGGGAGAGAGGGTTTCAGGGCCCTGGGCCAGGCCTGAAGCCACAGGTGCTCCTGCCCAGGGCCTCCATGAGTCCTCAGGGAGCAGGAGACCCACGTTGGAGGGGAGGGGAGGGGAGGAGAGCTGGGTGGGGACCTTGAGCCAGGGCCTGGGGGCCGGCCCTTCCCCACCCGTTGCCGGATGCGGGGTGCTGTTTCTGGGTACAGCAGCACAGCTGGTGGCTGGCCGGGTCGCGGCCTCAAAAACAGGTCGGGAGGCTCAGCCTGCCAAGGAGAGGGGACATAAGTGCCTAGAGCCGTTGAAGGTGTTTTGGAGATATTATAGCAAGCACCCCCTTCAGGAGGTCTGCCCGGTCTAGATGGTGTTCAGGCCCAATCGCTAGGACACTGGGCTCCGAGGGCCACCTGCACCTGGCCAGGAACGGACACAAGGTGGAGCACAAGGGTGCCCGGCGTCCTTCTGCGATGGCCCCTGTCTTCCGGACAGGCTCAGGGAAAGGAGCAGGAGGTGGTGAGGAGGGTGCGGTGGAGACCAGAGCTGGAGCCTGGGACGCAGAGGAGAGGAGGAGGGCGGGTGGAGAGACCCCCTGGCAGCCTCTCTGGGGGGCGTAGCCCGCGCTCCCCATGGGAAGTACTTCCAGGGCAACTGGCATCTTCTGCACTTACCTGTGCTCACCTCACCCCTCCTCACACTAGCCCCACCGGGGAGGGACTCCCCATTGCCATGCCTTGCAGCCAGGAACTGAGGCACAGAGCAGCGCGGGAATTCTCCCAAGTGCCCAGAACTAAAAGGAGCCAGAATTTGTGTGGGGCTGGCCGGCCCCAGAGGCCACCCCTGCTAGCCCAGCCCCTGCGGCAATTTGGGTGCAGCCGGGCTTGTGCCACGCTCAGGGAGCAGAAGCCAGGGTTTCTGAGGCCTCTGGCTTTGGTATGAGCAGGTGCAAGCCTACCTTTTGCAGCTGCACTGGCGGACACCTGAGAGTCACCTGGGGGCAGAGCCACATCAGGGAGAGGGGGACGGGAAGGGCTTCAGCAGGTGGCAAAAAACAGTGCTCAAAGCTCTTTCTATGTGACATTTCCACTGGACTTCCTGGAACATAGAAGGTGTCACAGACCCCCCACCTGTAACTACACCCCTCTGAGGACACCTGGGGACCCTGGGTTAGGGACCCCGAAATCCACAGAGCTCTGAGATTCTGACAGTATCTGTCTGCCCAGGACCATGGGGCATGGCCCCCTGGCCTGCAGCTGACAGCGTCCCCTGGGCCAGGAGATGGAGTCACTGAGGAGTGGGCTCTGCACAAGCTGCTTGAAGGCAGGCGCTCCTCGCTCTGTACTCGGTGGCCCTCGGTGGCCCTCGGCACCCAGAGCCAGTCGGTGCTCACAAGACGCAGGCTGTGTGTGAAGGGCGTGAGGCAGCATCGGGGGCTTCGGCCCCTGCATGCCTCCACCTCTCAGGGCCTGAGGAGGGGCTCACGGGGGCCCCCACAAGGACTTTCTCAAAGGCACCGTGGGGGCTTGTGGACACCAGGCCCTGGCAACAGCTCAGTCTGGAGGCATCGTGTGAGCTTCTCCTTGACTAACTTGACTTCCAGCTTTCCCCCTCCACACGTCCCGGGGATCCTGCTCTGTGAGACGGAAGCTGGAGGACTCCGTTCCCTCCGTCGTCCCTCCCCAACTGCTGTGAACAATTAAGCCCAGGACAGCCATTAGCTAGCACTGAAGGGCCTGTATTGATTAAGCATAATTATATTTACTCTTCAGTAGTGTGAGGCCTGGTAGGAATATTTTTTGTTAATTTGTTGCTGCTTAGCCTCAGGAATAGAGACTGATAGGCCAGCCCCCACCTAGATCTCCCCCACACACGCACCTGCACACACACACACACACACACACACACACACGCACGCACGCACTTTCACATGGTTTCATTGTTGCTGAATTACTGTAAATGCTCATCGAAGGTGCATGGCATTCTGGGCTGTCTTCCCTGGAGCTTTTATTCCAGAAAGGAACATGGCCATGGTTGAAGGAGGCTTATTTTCTTTTGGCTATTTTTATCTTGGGTGAGAGGCAGGGAGGAGCCCAAACTGCAGCAAAACACAAATACACACACAAACACACTCATGCGCCATTTTCCTCCCAACCCCCCAGTACACATACTCTTAAAACCTATATTCTTGGAGCAGAGGAGATACAGAGGTGTGTCTTCTCTGTCTCCATGCGATATGAAAACCCAAATCTTGGGAGAAGATAGCCCTGTGCCCCCCTGGCGCATGGCGGGAGGCCTCTTTCCCTCCGTTCCTCTGGCCCCTGGCCCCGCCTCACTGGTGACCCTGCTCATTCAGTTCTTAGTGTTTTATTTCGGCATGGGTGTGAACTTGCCTTCTCCTTATCGCCGAGTTGCAAGTGCCGGCCTTCACCTGGTAAACGTCTACCAGACTGGGGCAGACACTGGGCTCAGTCCGAGGGAACAGAGCCCCGAGGGAACAGAGGGGGCTCCCGGTCTAGCGAGGGAGACTGGAGACAAAAATCACAGGTACCACCCATGCCGCAGGCCCGGCATGTACCAGAGCTGCTTGATTACCTCGGGCAAAGAACTTTGTTAAGACTCAGTTTCCCCAGTGGAAAAACTAAGATGAAAGTAACAGCCACTTCACAGAGCCGTGTGACAGAGAGCACACGAGGTGACGGGTGTGGCGTTCTCAGCCCCGCCCGGCCTGTGCACATGCTCAGTAAATAGTAATAGCTACGCCAAATGGATGTCTGCTCTCCACCAGGCATGTTTCACAGGGACTACCCCATAGAACCCGTGCGAGAAACTTCGGAGGAAGAGGTGCAGGGAGGCTAACTAACACCATCCGGGTCTCCCAGAAAGCTGAGATTCAACCCCAGGTGGTCTGGCTTCCTTGGCTGCACCCCGCCCCCACCTGCACTCACCCCCAGAGAACACCGGCTCCCGTCCTTTCAGCAGCTGCACAGAGTGTCATGGGTGCTCAGAGGAGAGGTGCCTTATGTAACCTGGGGGGAATGACATCAGGGGAAGAGCTCCTGAAGAAGAGCTTTTTCTGGGGGAGGGAACCATGTGTTCAGAGGCCCAGAGGTAAAGGAACACAGTGTATTTGGAGAACAGCAAATATTTCAATCTAAGTGGATGATTGTTAGGGTGACCATATATCCCAGTTTGCCTGGGACTGTCCTGGTTTATACTATTGGCGCAGCTTAATTATAAATAGCATCTTGTTCACTCTCAGACAATCCCAGTTAGGACAATAAATTATATGGTCACCATAATTCTAGTGTGTTGGTACTGGAGGAGTAAAAACAAGGCTTTGTTAACCCACCCAATGACTCTGATTTTACTCTGAAGGACATGGAGACCCACTGAAGGATGAATTATAGGGAGCAAGGCTGAGGCCAACCAGACCTTTAGGATGCGGTGGTCTGGGGCAGGGGAGGGCAGTGAGGTTGAATTATTAAGAAAGTGGAATCCACAGGCTTTGGCCCCAAAGAGGCAGTGGGGTTAGTGGATAAGGGCATGGTCTCTGCTGCCAAGTTCTGGGGTCAGATCCCGGGGTGGCCACTTATGAGCTAGATGACCTTGGGTAAATCATTTCATCTCTTTGCGTCTCACTTTCTCTGTCTCTGAATAAGGTCTGATACTAGCACCACCTCACAGGGTGGTTGTGAGCATCCCATCGAGTTATCATAGAAGGCAGTTGTAAGCGGTGGCAGATCAGGGATGACTTGGTCTCTGGCTTAGGTCACTGGAGTGGAAGCAGTCCTTGAGAGCTAGAGGAGATATGAGGAGGGAAGACACAGGGATGGTAAGGTCCATTTGGATCCCCTGGATTTGAGGTATCAGAGGTGAGAGGAGATACCAGGTAGCTTGCAGGATGTGCCAAGACTGGCGTGCAGGGAAGGTCCGGGCAGAGGGCTCCGTCCTTGGCATCACCCCCTACTGGATGGAGCAGGGAAGAAGCACCTGGAAGCCCTCAGGAACACGAGCCTTTAGGTTGTCGATGGAGGAGAGGGGCCCATGAAAGGATCCGAGGCACGATCAGAAGGGCAGGAGCAAAACCAGGAGAGAATTATTTCCCAGAAGCCAAGGAAGAGTTGAATTTCAGCAAGGAGGGAATTTTCTCTTTTTTAAAAAATATTTTATTTATTTTTGTAAGAAAGAGAGAGCACACAAGCATGGGGGAGGGCAGAGGGAGAGGGAGAAGCAGACCCCCGCTGCGCAGGGAGCCCAGTGCGGGACTCGATCCCAGGACCCCGGGATCATGACCTCAGCCGAAGGCAGACACTTAACGACTGAGCCACCCAGGTGCCCAAGGAGGCGGTTTTCAGCGGGGGCACATCCTGCAGCAAAGCTGGCCAATTCAGAGATGAAGAGACGCTTTCTGGTTAATCCGTGGAGGCCATCAGTGGCCTTGGTGGGCGCATTTTGCCGTAGATGGCAGGGGTTACAGTGGGAATGGAGGACAAGGGAAGAGAGAGAACGAGTGTGGGCCCCTTTTAAGAAGCTCAGCTGCAAAGGAAAGGGACAGCAGCCCCAGCAGGGTGCAGGGTCAGGAGAGGTGTGTTGGTCTTTAAGGAGCAGAGCCTCGAGGTGGGGAGAGAGCAGTGGAAGCCGGAGAGGTGGAAGATGTCAGATAAAGGCAGAATTGTTGGAGGCCGGTCCTGGCGGAGGCAGGCGCCAATGAGGTGCTGGCGTGCTGGCAGGATTAGCTGACAGGGGGGAGGTTGCCTTCTGCAGTGAGACGGAGGGGAGAGATAAGGCGGAGTGGGGATGCAGGTAACTTTGTGGGGGGCGTGCTGAGCACGCAGATGGCACCACTGTCTCCGGAGCCTTGGAGGCAAGACTTCCCACGAAGGGAAGGGATGGGGGTGAGGAGGCTGGAGGAAAGGGTGCACGTGTGGAAGAGCCCGTGTGGGGAAGGAAAACAGTGTTTCCGGGAGTGGGGGCTGTTGTCAGGGTGGTCCACGTGGACTCCACGGTCACCTGGGGTGACAGCAGGGCTGGGTCCTGAGTGAGATTAGATACCGTGGTGCCCAGTGAGCAGTTGATCGATGATGGACCAACAAAAGGGTAGAAGAAGCAGATAGATACCTAAGCATCAAAGAAGCAGGAGGCTTTTACAAATTTGACAATAGGAATCATTCTGAGGTGGTACTGGTTATCAAGGAGGGGCCTCCCTGCCTCGGAGAAAAATGAGCGTCTTCTCCCAGAGAGGTCTGCAGGGACATAGGGAATTTGAAGGTAGGATCTGGACCCCATTTGTCTTTGCCTCCTGTGCCTGCCCATCTGCCATATATAATAAGTTGTTTAGAAATGTTGGCTGTTTGGGGCACCTGGGGGGCTCAGTCGGTTGAGCGTCTGCCTTCGCCTCAGGTCATGATCTCCCAGTCCTGGGACTGAGTCCCGCGTCAGGCTCCCTGCTCAGCAGGGAGTCTGCTTCTCTCTCTCTCTCTCTCTCTCTCTCTCTCCCCCTCTGCCCCTCCCCACTGCTTATTCTCTCTCTCTCAAATAAATAAATAAAACTCTTAAAAAAAAAAAAGAAATGTTGGCTGTTTGAGAGTGAGTGAATGAATGGAATGAATGAATGAATGCCTTGCTCGCATCCCGAGGGGCCCTTCCACCTGTCCCTGCGTGTCTTGCTGTGGACCTTGCCTCTTCCTGTCCCTGAGGATTGCCCAGCGGAGGCTCTTCTCAGGGGCCATACGGGGGAGCTGGGAGGTGGAGAACAGGAAGATGGGTATTTGCTGTCACTCTCCCTGCCCACCCAGCCAGCACCACTCCTGTACCCCATCTTAATGCCAACCTACAATGACCGCAGGTGGTCCACCGGCACTTGGATTTTTCAGGAACTCGAAATAACACTGCAGTGTGCAGCCAGAGGGGTAGCGGCCACACGGTGTGGGGAAAAACACAGGGTCAGATGTGAGGGGCATAGGCTGTTTGCCACGGAAGGTCTCGTTTCTCAATCGGACTTACTGTGCGCCCAACATGAGTTTCCCTGCGCTTCCTCACCTTTCCCCCCAGGGGCTGCATAAGAGAATCCTGGGCTGCAGGGCACAAGGTGCTCCCCTGGCTCACAAGGGCAAACCGAAGCAAGATGCCCACTGGGGCAGGGGAGGCTGAGGCTCTCCTAACCCCAGTGGGCAGCTGGACTCCGGCCGAGGGAGTGGATACAGACCAGCTTTATTTTTAGCTCCCTTGTGTGCCCCTGAGCCCTGCCCCAATTTCTGACAACAGAGAGCTTGGGGCCTACACCATCTGGCCACGGTGGAGAAACTGGGCAAGCCTGGTCTTCTGCTGCCCCTCACAATGCAAAACCAACCCTCTGCACGTCCACACTTTCTAAGCCAGCAAATCTATGTATTGGGGTCTCCAGTGGGACGGGAGTCTGCTGGAACCACAGTGGCCCGTCCTGTGCCCCAGACTCCAGGGCCTGTTCTGACTGTGGTCTCCTCCCCAGACCCCAGCAACCACTTTTCTGAGCTCAGCTTGAGCTTCCATAGGACTGGCAGCAAATCTAGGACTCAGAGGTTAAAGGACAGTGAATGAAAGAAACTCCCAATTGAGCTCATCCCCGACAAGGTAATGAAGAGCATCATGTATTCATTGACTCAGCAAAGGGGGAACTCAGGACTGTAAGCACGCTAAGGATGCTGGAAATGAATCTTTGCCCTCAAGATGCACCCCTGAGTCTCACCGCCGTACCGCCCAGTGCCGCAGACCGAGATGTGGTCGCCTCAAAGTGACTGCCCCATAGCTGTTCAGCGAGACTGCCAGGATCCAAGGACCGGAAGTGGAGGGCGGGGTAGAGGAGGAGGGCTGGTGTTTCTTCTTCTTGAGCTGAATCCTCAGGGTTATAGTTCCTCCCCACTTCTTCTGTTCTCGGGCGGTACCCCTTGGTTCAGCCTATCTGCCACCCGTCCCCAGCCCGGACACACAGCTGAACTGGGAGGGCACCTGTCACACAGACAGTCATACAGATGGCTGACAGTGGGTGTCACTCACCCTGGCAGAGATTCTCGGCATTAATTGGCTGCTCGTCCGAGCCCCTGATGGTCGCTCTCCAACAGGGGCTGAGTGAGGACCCTCCTTGGAATCATTCTCTGCCTTGTTCTCCAGTTACCCAGGCCTTGGTTGAAGTATTTTTCCCAGTCCTTCCAGACTCAGCTGGGTCCTTGGCAGCCCGGATACCTCTCAATGGCATTTACTCCCTGGTCAGAGCCTTGCTAGATCTCCCCCATGGATAGTGGGACCCCCCTTTCCCAGTCTTGGGCTCTGGCATCTGTAGGGGGTCCTTGCCGCCCCCAAGGCTGCTCTCAGAGGGACATTCAAATGACCCTAAGGACAGTCATCTGGCTAGGGGAGCCCCTCAGGGCAGGTGGAGAGTCTGGACACCGACTCACCGTCATCGTGGGGCTTCTGCCGGGAGTTCTGTTGAGCCCCATGTCCCCTATGAATGCCCAGTTTAGCAAGAGCAGTCCCAAAGCCAGGACACCTGGGGCCCCTGCTGGCTGGCATTTGGGAGCCAGACCAATGCCTCAGCTGCCCTTCTTCTCTCCAGAGTGTTTCTATGTAGCAAAGCCCCAGTGTGCCCAGGCCTAGAAGCAGGGGCTGAGAATCGGGACTTGTTGGAAATGGCATCTGGGCCAAGAGCTCTTCCCCCCCCCCCGACCCCAGGGCATGTTGGGCAGAGCCCCCTGCCACCCTCACCATCTGAAGGCAAACCTCTCAGTTCTTTCTTCTCTCCTACAGAGCCCCAAGCCAGCAGAGACTGAAATAAGCTTTAAAATGAAAAGGCCAGGTCCCCTGGGGGAGGAGCGGCGAGACACAGCAGGAAGGGCAAGCGAGCCCACGTGGGTGGTGCCCGTATATGGGGGCCCCATTTCACAAGTGGCACTTTAGCTGCCCACCATTGTCTCATTTACGCTTCGCATCAGCCCCACGAGATGAGTATTATTACCCTTGCTAGAAAAAGGCAGAGGCTTCAGAGAACTGAACTTGCCCAGAGTCCCACGGAGAGTAAGTTGAACACACTGATCCTAGAGAAAAGAAGAACTTTTCTGGAAGGGGTGCCCAGGAAACCTGAGGAGGAGCAGCTCAAGAGTCAGGAGCAATTACGTTCTCTGCTCTCTGCCTGCTAGCGCAGAGAGGGGAGGCCAGGTTCGCTGGTCATCTCCTGGGCCCTCCCGCCTGTCGGATTGAAGCTTGTGCCCCGAGTGTGCAACAAGGAAGGTTCTAACTGCTTAGGGACAGGGAACACTACGTGCCAGGGAGGTGCCTGCCTGTCTGAAACCTGCGAGCCGGAGGGGACAGCCCAGGTGAAGAATTTGAGTGGGGATATGTCACGAACTGCCTGCCAGACGGCCCCGGAGCGATGCCCCAGCAGCGCAGGACAGAAAGGAAGGGTGACAGGGCCGCTCGCTAATTAAACAATGGCCGTATCATTCTGCTAAAAGCAGTAGAGCTGATAAATTTTTAACTTGACCCGCTAATCATTTCATTCCTTAAAAGGTAGAACAGGCAAATAGAGGAACTGAGTCTAGACTGAACTGGGAGCCACAGAAAAGAATGACTTGTTGCTCTGACGAATGCTGGTTCCGCCAGGGGCAAGGACTCTGTGATTTGTTCGCAGCTGACCCCTCTGCCTGGGACAGTGCCTGGTGCATTGGAGTTGCCCAAGGATTTGCTCAGCGGAATAAAAAGAACAGGAATGGGAACACGGAAGGAGAGCCACATCAGCTTAGCGTGACTGATAGCCAGGGGAGGCAAAGCTTTATAAACGGGGAATCTAAAAAGCTCAATGAAACAGTAAGTTTAGTTCCAGGGCCAAAAGGGAACACAGCTTAGAGGGTTGGGGGATTATAAAAATGAAATGTCTGTGTCACAGTCACAAAACAGCTCTAAGAGAAAAAGGGAGGCATCCAAAACAATGACTCATATATGTTTGAATGAGGAGGTGGATAATAAGTCACTTTGAGAATCCGATGAAACCATAGACCCTTTCTCCTGGGCGAAAAGGAAATGCACATCTATACAACATTTTGTGGATAATTTTGGGAGGGGTTGGAGACTTCGTGTTAAGGAGACCTAACGTAAAGGGACCAACGAAGGTGCAGAGGATACTTCTGAGGGGTTCCCACGGGACAGCGATGGGGGGCACATCAGAGAATGGGAGGGTGTTATAACAAAGAGGGGTACCAGAGGGCACCACACCTTGCAAGAACTGTATCTGAAAGTCTAAGGCCAGAAGTGTTCTCAAAAATCCAGACAGCAAAAAGGCACTTTTGGTATTACTGTAGCTGCTGTTGCTAAGAGCAAGGATTCAGGAATCAGACCCCCCTGGTTTGAATCTCAGCTTTGTGACTGCAGACAAACTCTTTACCCACACCCAGCCTCAGTTTCCTTACCTGTAAAATGGGAGTGACATCTATCCCCAAAGGGTTATTGTGAGTAATCTGCTGGATAATGCCTGTCAAGTGCTTGGCCTAGTGCTTGGCACATTTGGTCTAATAAATATTCACCATCTGTATTATTATCATCATTCCCTGCCTGTAATGCCCTTGTCTCCTGTTCTGACTATCAAACCCTTCCATAAAGGTTAGCTTTTAGTGGTTTTTGTTATTTTTAAGTAATGCCTGAAGCAGGAAAATGAACAAGATAAAGGACTGCTCCTTGGGGAAGATGATGTAATATTAACTTTGTTCAAAAGAAATAGCTAACCAAAGGGAATCAGGGTAAGACTGAAGGGCAGGCAGGGAATACAGCTCATGAGCTGGGGTGGAGACCTGCACTCCTGGGCGAGAGAGGGGAAAGGAACGCCACCTGCTTCAGGTTTTGCTGCCATTTTGTCACCAAAGGGAACAATTTTTGATCGGACCTGTCAGGAATTGTATATCTATCATCCTCAAATGAGAGCAAGACTCTAGACCCAGATGTTTAACATCCTGGGATTGAAAGAATCTGCAGACACAATGGTGGAAACGTTGCTTGTAATTGCTGAGAAACAACATGGAACAGAGGAGATGCTCAAAGACTGGAAACAGCTCACTTTTCAAAAAGCAAGACTGCAGAAGCTCTGGATGGAGCAGCCTGGTATCACACTGATGAAGTTCTAAACAGATACAGTGGTAAATAGATCGTTCATGTGCACTCAGAAAATAGATACCCAGGAGCTAGCAGGGGATGCTAAAAATAAATCATGCAAAATTAAAATGACTTTTTACGAGCTATTTTCTTGAGAATATTAGAATCTGATTTGATTTCAGGAAAACATTGAATGAACTTACTCCTCCTTATCACATCATAGATAAAATGGAGAAGTGGGATCTGAGCACTGGTACAGTGATGTGGTCCCTCAGACTGTCAGAAATCTCCCCCAGACTGTCAAGAGAATCTCTGTAAAGCGGCGGCGGGCGGGGGGGGGGGGGCGGTTTGACACATCCCAGATGTGTCAAAACCACCATGTCCAGTGTTTGTGTAAGTGGCGTGGAAGTCATTCTGAGAGTTGCGTAGACACCACCCACCCAGGAAAGTTAAATTACCAGAGGGTCACAGTATCAGGACACAAGCAGGTCGCCCAGCACCTGAAATGATGAGCTCGCTCTGAACAAAATGCCGGGGAGACATGCAGAAGAATGGCAAGTGATTTCTGTAGCTATCCTGCCCTCAAGGGTAACTCCTCACTCCCTAAGTGTAGACACCTCGTGACTTCCTTCCAAGCAAGACAGTGTGGCCAGGGGCGGGGACAGTCACTGTGACCTTACAGCAGAGAGACCTGACAAGCACCACCTCAGCCAGGTGAGCAAGGTTGTCGCCAATCAGGGCCAGTGCTGTTGAGGGCACAATATCATACCTTGATATGATGTGATGACATGGCACTTTGTCTCTATGGTCCTCCTTCCCCAAACCTATAACCCCTATCTTATTATGGGAAAAGAATTAGGCAATCTCCAGTTGAGGACATTCTACAGAGTCCTCGGCCAGCACTTTTCAAAACTGTCAAGATCATCAAAAAACATTCCAAGATAGTTTCACCCTCTAGAGGAGCCTAAGGAGATATGACAACTCAGTGTAAGGTGATGTCCTAGATGGGGTCTTCGGTAAAAAATGAAGGAAATCTGAATACAGGGTGGTCTTTGCATAGTAACAGATCAACAGCGGTTCATTGATTGTGGGAAAATGTAGCCCATGAACATAGAAGATGTTAGGAGAGGGGCACCTGGGTGTGGAACTCACTGTACTATCTTCACAGGTTTTCTGTAAACCTACAACTATTCTGAAGTAAAAAATGCTTATTTTAAAGACTTAATGGATGTAAGTGTAAACTCCTGCTTTCAACATAAAAAATGACTTATACTTAAATGTGTCTTGGGGGACATCCAGATTCAGTACAGCTTATGAAAAAGGCGTCTACGACTTTGAGGCGACCACGTCTCGGTCTGAGGCCCTGGGCGGTGCGACAGTGAGAGGCAAGGGGGCCCAGCACTCCCTCACAACCACACCAGGCAGCCTGGTTGCGCTCTGCTCCTCAGACCCCGTGAGGAGACTCACCTCTGGAGCCCATATTTCCTGGGTTCAAGCCCAGGCTCTACCCCATTCTAGCTGTAGGAACCTTGTCAATTCACTTAACCTCCCAGCCCTCAGTTTCCTCATCTGCCAAATGGGCAAATAATGGTGACTACCTTGTAGAGCCGTTGACGGAGCAAAACCCCTGGCCCATGACAACTACTCAGTAAGTGGATCTCTGTGGGCAACAGAGGTCTGACTGGGGCAGGCCCTGCCCCTTATTTTCTAAGGTAAGCCTTATTTCAGAAGGGTGTTCGGTATCTCAGAGAATAGCGTGAGATGAAGGAGTGGTGGGGAACTCATGATATGTACCTTGAGGAAACAATGGACCAGGGGATCTATTGCTTCAGTGCAGAGTGAGAGCCAGCAAACAGAAGGGACAGTCTTGGTGATTGATTTGCTGAAACCCTAAGCATGTCCCTCAGTCTGTCTGCGTCTGTGCTTCTTGATCCTCCAGATACAGATAAGGACACCTTTTGGTCAATTTTGCAGGGTGACTCAGAGGATAAAATGAGTTAATAAATACGGAAGCACGCTGAATGAAAAGCAACTATTGTTAGTAAGTATGTGTTTTCTTAAAACTACCTTAAATGTATATTTCTTATTGTGCCCATTCACAGAGGTTGGGCAAGAGGCCAAGATAATGCTACTTGAAATACTTCCTTTTCTAACTGCAAAAACCATCAGGGGCATGTCAAGAACACAGACTTCTTTGCATGGATGGAGTCTTGTGTGGTGAGCTCACAGAGCAGTAGGGGCTGGACTGGAGACGATGCACGGACCTTGGACACTGATCCAACTTCTGTGAACCTCAGTAAGCACGTAGACCGCGGGGGCTGCCGTTGTAAATCGCCACCCCAGCAGCTCTGGGAAAGGCTGGTGTTCTGAGAACCCCGTCACTACAGCCTGTCAGGTGAAGTGGTCACTACCCTTGGGGCTCCGGGGTCAGTGGGGAAGAGCCCACTCCCACAGAGACAAACCACCAAGCACAGGGAAGCAATGTAGAGAATAAGGAACAGGGTCTGCATCAGTGGGGTGCAGAATGAGAAGAATAAGCCATCCCAGATGTGTCAAAACCACCATTTATGGAGCTCTTAACAGTCAAGGAAGTTCTGGGTAAAAATCAGAGCCCAGAGGGAATCAGATTACTGGGATGGAGGGGGAATGGGTTGGTTGGAAAGGTGAGGGGTCATTGTAAGACCCTCCGGTGGTGACTATGGCGTGCAAAGCAACATGGGGAGAAGGCAAGCAGCCCAAACTGACAGCGCCCAGTCCCAGAGGCAGCGCCATGACAGTGACACAGAAGAGGGAGTACGGTTACCTAGTCCTTCAAGATCCATGGTGACCTGTCTTGTATCTCAGAAGTCCAGAAGTCCTCCGTCCAGCATCCACCCATGTGAATGTCAGCATCACTCAGGGCACGAAGCCACACATTCTGCCCATGTCTCCTTACACCAGAGATTTCTAAAGATGTTACTGCATGCCTTTGGAGAAAAACAACAACAATTGTATTAACAATTTTTACAGACCCTGGAGGTACAATAGATGGTGACAGATGGATCTGGATTTACATAAAATGACACAGACGCTGATTTTCTGAATACTTTTGATAAAATCAACAACAGCTAAAATGGATCACCCCCTCCACCACCTAACCACTGCCAAACAGTGGAGCCAGCACTCTGTGAGTGCCGAGTGTGCAAAGGTGAGGAGCTAAGGTCTCACTGGGTTTGGCTGACTCCCTCACAGACCCCCCCCCCTCCCCGCCCAGCACAGCCTCCATGTTGGCAGGCTGCTTTGGAAGGTGAGGAGCCTAGTCTTTCCGAGAAATAGCTCTCAGCTTACCCCTTAGATGGACCGGGCTCCCTCCCAGCCACCAGGATCCAAGCTGCTGCCTGTCCCTCTAGGTTGATGTGACCCCACTGGATGCAGATGAAGGGGCTTATCTATACTCAGAACAGGGCCCCACATTTAAGGGAAGATATTGACAGACATATCCGCGGTTGAGCAGCCTGGCTTGTGGGTCCTGGACCATGCCCTGCTGGGGAAGCAGCCTGCTGCTTGTCTCAAATACCTACAGAGTTGTCATATAAAAGATGGGATAAACTTCCTCTATGTATCTTCAGAAAGCAGAGTTAAAACCCAAGCTGGGGACAGGCAGAGTTTGGCTGGATCCCGAGGAAGACTATCTCCTGATTGGTGCCTCTGATAATCTGATTGCACGGAAAAGTAAGTCGTTCTTCATTATGGCAAGGGTTCAAAGACTGAATTACCACCTGTCGAGGTTGCTGTTGAGGGGTCCCACTTTGGATGGAAGATTGGATGAGAAGATCTCTAAATTCCTTTCCAAGCTTCAGATGATGGGCTTGTGTGTTCTCAGTAACTAGACAGAGCAGAAACTGAAGATCGTGGCTTAGCTGGAAAGAGCTGAGATTAGTATGTAGAGCTGAGATAAAATCCCCAAGTTTAGTAAGTCTTGAGTTTTAAGCTCTTGTGTTTTGTTTTTCAAGTTCTTTTTAACAGAAGGAGCAGCAAATCTGAGTCTGAGCCACAGGACCAGATTTGGCTTCTGTGTGAATGTTTAAAGACACCTGCTCTCCATAAGAAAACTGTCTCCGAATTCTGGTGGGCATCGGTGGTTACTTTCATTCCCTGAGCCTTACCTGCTTTTCCAGCTTCAAGGTGGTCCCGGGAACAGGGAGAGAGCTGGATGAATATACCCAGCTCCCTCCATGGGTCAACGCCTTGATCTGGTCCCGTGTGAAATGGCAGAATGGATAAATGGAGTCGGGCCCACCCAAGGGGTCATCTCAAACGACTCGGAGCCTTACTTCCCTTATTGAGCAGGCATCCATACCTGTGGGTAACCCACCTTCCTCCTACTCTTAGCTTGTGAGCCCTGAGCCCTCCACCCATACCCTGGACAGTCCATTTCCTCCTGAAAGGAGCCCTCATCAGTGCCATGTCTCATTGGGCTTTCTTCACTCTTCCTCTTTCAGCTTTTGTAATCAGATGAGTTTGTTCTTTTTCAAGGTTTTCAATCACGGCTGCCCACCACCATCTTCCCTGCATACCTACCTACACGCCATTATCAGGCATACATCTGGGGAGATGCCCCCCCTGAATTAAGGAATTGATATAAAGAAAGTGATATGGAGAGACTATTTTAGACTCCCTGGCCTTCCCGTCTGGGCAGCAGAAGGCAGAGCGATCATGCCAGGAATCTGCACCGCCACCATTTGGACAGTGTTCCCCTTAATTTGTTCTCTTCTCTTCATCCAAAAAATTCTGCCTGGCTTGCTGCTCTTACCTTGACCCCTCTGAATTTCTTGTTTTGAGCATGATTCCGAAAGAACGGAGGACTTGTTACAGGCTTGATATATAATTTCAGGCAAGTCACCTTTCCTTCTGGGCCTCAGGCCCCTTGCCATTGAGACTTTGATGCCCCTATGGGCCACATTTGGAAGGGCCACTCATTCAGGATGTATCAGATGCTGAGAAAACAGGTGCAAGTGTTCCGAGCTGCTTGCAAGAAAGGGAAAGGTCTGCACTCATCATCCCAGAGTCGGAAAGGTTTCTAGCATCTGTCAAGATCCAAGTGTAAACTAGGCGCCATAATTGGGCCCTCGTATTTCTAGCAAGTTTGCTTGACACCTCCGCAGAGCAGTGGATGGATTAGATGTGGTGTCAAACGGCGAGCCTGTTAATGTGCAAAGCAGAGAGGTGTCAAAACTGGCAAAAAGCAAAGCCTCCATTTCTTCCCAATCTCCATAAAAGCGAGTGACTGTAGAGGCTTGGCTGTCACCAGGAACCAGGGACCAAGGCCAGTTTTCAACACTGCCGCCGGTGTGTGGTCCTCCTGTTTGCCTGGCTTTCTCCCCCCTTGCCTCCCACCTGCCCCTGAAACTTTAATTCCCTCCTGGACCCTGTATGACGTCTGGTTGCTGGTGGTGAGCTGGAAGAGGGAGGAGCGATGGCTCCTAGAGAAATACAAAAGCCCGCCGGCCTTCACAGCAGCCATGGGGAACAGAGTGGCTGTTTTTAGTTATAAAGACATCTTGGTGGGAAGATTTACCAAAGAGGTATTTATACCATTAGATCGACACCTCCCTTCGGCCTAGTTATCTTCAGTACGTTTGTCATTCTGCCATGCGTTCCGGGGGGGTCGGGTGGGGTCAGGGTGGGGGCACTCTATCTGAATTGAAGCTTGAGTTTTTAGATGGAGCAGTTACAGGTCTAAGTAAAAAGCAGGATCTGGGACGCCCTCCCTAGCCACCATGCCCTGTGCCCGTCCCAGAAATAGTTTTTGCCTCCTTACACTTTGGGGAAGGGAGTGAGGTTAGAGACATTTTCAGAAAAGAGTTCAGGGATTCCAAGAATGAAGAAATACAAAATCATAGAAGAGATGATCGGAGAATTTCATTAGTGTTTATTAAAGATGCCTATGATTGACACAACCCTCCCTTGGAAGCACTTCTTGAACTTAGAAGGTCTCCTGAAAGAGAACAAAAAAAGAATCATCAGATCTGATCCAAATTGTCACTCAACATCCCAGGCTAGTGGCAGAGGTAAGAGCCTCTGTGTGTCTATGTGCTTCGTACATGCACATGCTTGGGATTGTGTACCCCTGCCTTCGAAAGACGCCTGTCGTTGGCTTGCTGACCATTAACCGGGGCGGTACAGAACCAGTGTGGATGAAGGGAGAGCTTGCTGAGTCTGTGCAAGCTTTGGCTCCCCGATACTTCCTGAGTAAGGGGAGATCTGCGCTGTGGGTGTCAGGATGGAGGTGAGGTCAGAGAAGAGTTTTCATGGTGTGGACAGTCCCAGTTCAGTGGGAGTCTCTAAGCATACCTCGAGCCCTTTGCACAGCGCTATACTCTTTGCTCTGGAATAGAAAGGAAGGAGACATTCTAAACCCTGAGTTCTAGATCACAGCCTTTTTTTTTTTTCCCCAAGATTTTTATTTATCTATTTCAGAGAGAGAGCATGGGCGGGGTGGGGCGGGGAGCGATTCAGGGGCAGAGGGAGAAGCAGACTTCCTGCCAAGCAGGCAGCCCTACACGGGGCTCGATCCCAGGACCCCAGGGTCATGACCTGAGCCAAAGGCAGATGCTTAACCGACTGAGCCATCCCGGTGCCCGAGATTACAGCCTTGTTGAAGAAAAAACTTCAAGGTAGCACCCCTTCCACAACCAGCACTTCCCACCCTGGGCTGCAAGGGGTCTCCTAGAGAGAGTTTTAAAAATACATATTTCTGGACAGTGAACGGAACATGAGACTGGGTGGGCAGGCGACGTACAGGAGGAGCAAGAATGAGGAAGGAGGAGTGAGTTGGGGCCTTCAGGGCAAGAGATTTGAGTCTGCCCGAGGAGGGAAACCTCCATCCGTCCGTCTGTCCATCCATTACTTTCCTTCTTCTCTGAAGATGAAAGAGGTAGTTAGCACAGCCAACATGAAAGCAGAATGGGTACAGCCATCGTTTGAGGCCAGCAGGAGGGCTGCCTGAATCCATCCACTGCAGATCGCTCCAAAGTCCTAGTTAATGACAAAATTCATGCAGCCCAGGCTTATTTTAATATCAAAAAAAAAAAACAATGTTTCCCCCCATCTTCTAGTTTAACAGAGTAGTTTTCAACCTTTCTGGTCTCAGAAAAATCATCGAGGACCCCAGAGAGCTTTTATTTATGTGGGGTATATATGGTATTAGAAATCAAAACTGGAATCTTCAAAGTATTTAAAAACATGTATCCATTCATTCCTTTTAAAATAATAAATCCAGGGACACCTGGGTGGCTCAGTTGGTTAAGCGACTGCCTTCGGCTCAGGTCATGATCCTGGAGTCCCAGGATCGAGTCCCACATCGGGCTCCCTGCTCAGCAGGGAGTCTGCTTCTCCCTCTGACCCTCGCCCCCTCTCATGCTCTCTCTCTCTCTCTCTCTCTCATTCTCTCTCAAATAAATAAATAAATAATCTTTAAAAAAAATAAAAAAATAAAAATAATAATAATAAATCCAGGGGCCCCTGGGTGGTTCAGTCGGTTAAGCGTCTGCCTTCTGCTCAGGTCGTGATCACAGGGTCCTGGTATCAAGCCCTGCATCGGGCTCCCTGCTCAGTGAGGAGCCTGCTTCTCCCTCTCCCTCTGCTGCTCCCCCTGCTTATGCTCTCTCTCTCGCCCTTGCTCACTCTCTCTCGCCCTTGCTCACTCTCTCTCTCTGAAATAAATAAAGAAAATCTTTTTTAAAAAATTAATAAATCTATTGCGTGTTAACATACATTTTATGAAAAATGGCTGTCTTTTCCAAAATAAAACTAGCGAGAAGAGTGGGAGGGTTTTACATTTTTGCAAATCTCTTCAGGGTCTGGCTTAATAGAAGGAAGCTGGATTCTCTACCTACATCTGCGTTCAATCTGTGGTTATGTGTGGTTTTAGTGGGGGCAGATGAAGAAAACCCAGACCCACACAGCAAGGCTAGGACCAAGGTGGGAGAAGCAGGGCACCTAGGAAACAAAATTTAAGGAGGCCCCCTCTCTGGGGGTCATGCCAGCACAGGGTCAGCCCTGAGAACGAGGACCTCCTTAGCTTTTGTGCTCCGGGAGACTGGAGTCCTTCAGTGGCCTCGTCAGGTTAAGGAGGGATAGTCTTTTTTTGATACTGCACCAGAACAAAACCAGCAGTGGGTTCGTTGCATTGTGGAATTTGAACCACACCAATGTGCTTTTTATGTCCTGTTGACATTAAAATCTATTAGTCATTCTTGCACTTTGAATGGATCTTTTACCCATATTCACTGACTCTTTGAAAGGGTCTCAAGACTCTCAGAGCTGCACAGACCATACTTGGATAATTGCTGGCTTAAGACATGCCCCTGGAAGTGCAAGGGGGTTGTCGTAGCTGGAATAGAGGCAGAGGGACATGGAGTCATGAGCCAGTGCAGGAGGCTTAAGAGCTGAGCGGGGCCAGACCTTGTATGCTACACTGAAAAACTGGTCTGGATCTGGAAAGCTCTAAGAAGTCATGCAAGAGTCTTAAGCAAGGGAGTGATGGGACCAGATTTGTATCCTTAGATTCATTCATTCCTTTGTTCAACTGATCTTTTATATATATATATATATATATATATATATATATATATATTCTTTTTTTAAGATTTTATTTATTTATTTGAGAGAGAGAGAGAATGAGAGATAGAAAGCACGAGAGGGAAGAGGGTCAGAGGGAGAAGCAGACTCCCCGCTGAGCAGGGAGCCTGATGTGGGACTCGATCCCGGGACTCCAGGATCATGACCTGAGCCTAAGGCAGTCGCTTAACCGACTGAGCTACCCAGGCGCCCCTGTTCAACCGATCTTTATGGATCGGTCGTGTCCTGAGCACTGGGGATGACAATTGAACAGAGATTCTGTGCCTTTGTGGAGCTTACATGGAGCCTACAGGGAGCATACATTCTAGTAAGAAGCAGAAAATAAATAAATATGGACATCTAGAGCCACCCTGCTGGCAGAGATTTAGACTGAGGGGAGGAGGGTACAGACTGTCGTCAGGATGCTCCAGGGAATGATGGCGAACAGGGCAGCAGGGAGCATAGATAGGAGGAAGCATGAGACGGGCAGAAGCAGCATTAGGGATGGGCCATGTTACCATGGAGGAGTCTGGGATGGTGCCCGGCTTGCCACCTCAGATAGTTGGGACCCGTCCTCTGATATGGCACACCCACAAGAAGAAGCATTTGGCAGAGAAGGATAGTCAGCTCATTTAGCAGTGTGTTGGGTTGGAGGTGCCCGAAGGGTGGAGCCATTCGGATGGAGAGGTCCGGCAAGTTGTTGGATTGTGTGAGTCCTACTCCCAGGACCGAGGGCTGGACTGGGGACTGAGACCTAAGAGTCATCCCTTATTCGGGTGCTGAGTGGATAATGTCACTGAGGAGCCATGCTCAAAGTGAGGAGAGGAGACAGCCAAGGGACACGAACACTTATCCACCCGTTCCTGCCACACCTGCCTTGAATGCAACATGTTTAAGTCAACAAGGTTGGCTCCCCCTCCCCTCATGAAGACTGTTCTCCATCTTAACTAATGAAGCCAATAACCATGTCGCTGTCCAGCCTGGAGGTGCTGTCTTGCTCAGCACTCATAGACCACGGCTCTGTAGTCCGCCAAGCTCTCCCTGCCTTACCATCTGTAGCCCTAGACCATTCTGCACTCTTGCATTCTGTTCTGCCTGGAAAGCCCAGGTGCATTACCCCCTGCCACTCTCACCAGAAATTGGTCTACCTAGAGAATTCCTACTCATTCTTCAAGACCTGCTTGAGCACCCCTTTTCATTTTAGATCTTCGCCACCCCACTTGCAGCCACACACAACCTCATGCCATCAGACGTAGCGGTCATTCCCATTCCGCCTCACCAGGACTGCATTCTAACACTCATACCTTGGAGGGCAACTGTTCATTCACATGGCTTTGCCATGCAACAGCAGGAAATATGTTCATTTGTCTTCAAGTGGCTCTAGCAGCCAGTCTACCCAACATCAAGGCCACAGGGGCTCCGGTCTGGGGTGTGAGCCAGCCTGTAAGCATCACAGAACTCAAAGGCAGGTGGGAGGTAGTGCCTTGGTTCCAGGTGCCTCCAAGAACGTCCCCAGCTGAGGCTGGGTGGCACAGAGGGCTGGCAACAGCAGTGAGCAAATCCACGTGTCCATATGAGAGGACAGAAAGCTGAGCAGAGTTCATGGGTGGGCTTCCTCCATTCTCCAGCACACCGGGCTATGGCACATAACAGATCTCCGAGCCCCCCTCAGATAACGGTGAAGTCATGTCCTCTCCAGGTGGACCTAGGAACTGGGGATTGCCAAGTCTTCTCGGGTGACCTAAAACAGATACCTGGAACCTTCCAACCAGAGGGCTTGTCAAGGCAGTAGCCCACGGCACCTGCAGCACACAGATGGCCCTCGCTGATTCATTGCTCCAGGAGTCAGTGAGGGAGCTGGCCCGGCCAGGGCAGAGGGTTTGCCTAGTCACTAATGGAAAATGAAGCCGAATAGTATAAATGCACTCTTTTTCTATTCAGACGAGAGCAGTAACAAGCTAAAAGCCGAGACAGAAACCCATAAAGTGAGACAATTATTACGAACCAGCCACAGGTAGATGGAAGCAAAAGCTGGGTCCCATCTTTGTTCATGAAGCCCCAGGCACATTGTATGAATGCCAGGCTCTGTGAGGGAAGGAAAATGGCTTTGTCAGATCTTGCTGCCAGCACTGGACACAGCCCCAAGCCCAGCGAACGTGGCTGGGACCATGATCAGTGCAGACGTTGCTTCCCATGCCCAGATGTGCCCCGTTAGGATGCGCTGCTCGGAGGGGTGGTGCTCGCTCGGGGCCCCAAAGGGCTCCCTTGGAGGGGCGGCTCCCAGTGGCCCCTGTGAAGATGGCAGGGGCTCCCCTCCTCCAAGAATCCTCAGCAGGCACCAGTTCTCATTAGTGAAAAGGAGATGGAATAGAACAACCTGGAAACAACAAATCTTTCTCCTTACTTTTCTCTATCCCAGGGCTCTAGAGAAAGAATGGCAACCTCCCCTGCTGCGTCCCCTGGAACCCCATTTCTTTTTACTCTGTTCAGCCCTGGCTCATCATCAGGGTGTTCCAGAGTAGAAGGGAGAGAGGAGCAAGATGATACCAACCCCAGCCACCTGGGGGAGGGGGCAACAGAGGGAGGTAGAGACAATGCAGAGAGACTTCGGAGTCATGTAGGCTTTGCCTATTAAAGTTGTAAATCTCTCTGAGCCTCAGTTTCCTCATAGATAAAATGGGTATAATAATGGTACCAGCCTCGTAGGATCATTACAAGGAGTGCATGAGACATGCATGTGAAGTTCTTAGCCCAGGGCTTGGCCTGTACCGAGTGCTCATGGCAAGTTAGCTGTTCCCACTGTGACTCCCTGTCCCTGCCCTCCTGAGGCCTAGGAGCCCCAAGGCCTAACTTGCAGTATAGGCAGGTATCAAAATTCTGTCTGCTCCATGTCCGGCGGCCCCCAGGGAGAGCCTTGCTTCCTGGGCAAGAGGGGTTCCTGCAGTGTGAACCCACTGAGGGTCACGGAGCCAAGCTGGGTCACAGGATGCTCACTCTGTCTCCCCCTCCAGCCAGCACCTGTTGCCTTCCCTCTCCCCTGGGCACCTTCTTATTTCCTGCCTCCCCGGCTCCCTCCGGAAAGTTCCTGCTCACCTGCCTGCACACCTGTCCTTTTAGTAACGTGCCCTATGTGTGCATGTCCCCTGGCCCTGTAACACATCTGCACAAGTTCCTTACTCACCCTGTGTCTTAGTTTTTTCATCTGAAAACTGGCAGTAGTAAGAGTGCCAGCCTCCTAGGGTTGTTGGAGATTAAACCAGGTGATTCATGTGAAGAATTTAGAACAATAATTGGCATATTTTAAGTGATTATTCAGTGTCTCTATGTGTTCATGATAAGGGACAGTGTGGGGGGTGTGCTTTCAAAGGAGGAGCATGCTGCATGACAGTAGGCACATATCCTAGACTTTGAAGTTAGAAGTACAGTTATTATGGTCCCATGGCTGCAAACTCCAGAAGAAAACATAGCTCACAAGGTGTGAGTGACTCTAAAAATGAAATTATAAGAATAAAAAACACATACAATTCCAACAAGGAAGAAAATGGGACATCTAAAGAAATCAATGTGGCTACATGGGAAACGTGTGATAAGCCCAGGTTTTAAACGTCAAACTGAGAAAAACATGCTTGCAGCAAATATTAGATAAATAGTTAATATCTTTAACATATAAAGAGCTAGTATAAATCAATAATAAAACCCCTGAGGCACAATGGCAATGTGAGCCAAGGATGTGATAAACAAT
Organism: Eumetopias jubatus; assembly: GCF_037043125.1. NCBI lineage: Eukaryota > Metazoa > Chordata > Mammalia > Carnivora > Otariidae > Eumetopias > Eumetopias jubatus. The sequence goes on from NW_028274810.1 coordinate 13,202,726, forward strand.
TCACTAAAGAAAAAATAAAGCCGGTTTTCCAAAAGATGGAAAATTTTCAATCTTACTAGTAATCAAAACAAAAATTCAAATGACCAGATACCTACTCTTGCCTTGTAAATGAACAAATTTACCAAAATTAGTTTCTATTTTGATTTTTAATGAATCTGAATAAATCTGGTAAGGGTGCAGCATAGAGTCCCATTCAAAAGTTGCAAGTAGGATATGGTACCCAGGAGAGTCGCTACTTACTCAATCTATCCTAAGGAACTTGAGCTAGTTCAGAAATACTGTTATTAATAATGTTATTTGTACAAGCAAAAGTGAGACATAATCAACCTGCAGCATGATGTTTATGATGAGTTCTTGATAGTCTGGGAAGAAGCAGGAGACAAAATCACCTGGATAATCTGTTAACAACTACGATTTGGAAAAAATAATAACGCCTGATAGAATACAGAATATGAAGGGTGGGATCTCCAGGTGGTGCAACAGTGGAGAGTTAGTTCTTTATGCCTTTCTACTTGGTGATCAGATTTTCTGCAATGAGCATGCATTGCTTTTATTATGGAAAAAATAAACTTTACGTAAAAGTGCCAGAGATCTGAAAAGACCTGGACGAAGGCTCGCATAGTTGAAGACAATTCTGTGATCATGTGGCCCAAGGTCAGGGGAACTTAAAGCTTCAAGTGGGTCTGGCTCTGGAGGAGTAGGAGTTCATGTTCATGTTCACGGGGCAGGTGTACTGCCTGGGAAGCAGGTGCAGAATTGACAGAACACCTGCGCATGGTGGGCCGGTGGGCTTCACGAGTGAGGAGAAACCACGGACCTCGGTGCTGAGACTTCAGTGATCTCCAGTGTTGCCCACCACTCCCCAAACTGTGCATCCTGGATCACTGGCGATCCTCAGAATGAGGCTAAGTGAAGCTTAATGTAACTTCGGTGGTGTCTGGACACGGAATTTTTTTTTAAGTTATTTATTTTTCAGTTTATTCAGTCTTTCCCACTCTACCAAGGAGGAAGTCTTAGTTTGGCGCTTGAGTATCTGTAACACCTCGGTAAGCTGTGGCAATCTCCCTTTCCAACAAAGTATGAGCAAGCTTCGGGCTTGGTACCTTGAGTAGGCCACAGCATCTGGCTGGAATTTAGTAATGCAGGTGGTATGTGGACATAACAGAATCTCCGGAGTGGGAGAAGGGTGAGTGCAGTGTGGTAAACATTGAGTCCAGATTCTTGGGCATCTGGGAACATGGGGCTGGGGAAGAGAGTGCGTGGCTCAGCATGAGTAAGCCAGCTGTCCAAGCCTGGCCTCCCCCCATCAGCCGGACACTCTGCCCCCATGCCCTCCTGCCTTCCAGGAGCTGTCTCCTCTCTGCTGGTGTTTCTCCACTTCTCTCTAAGCAATGGACTTACTATGTTTTGTTCTTTGCTTGTGAGTGTTTTTTATATGAGTTTTTTGTTGGGCTTTGTTTTTTTTTTTTTAAGATTTTATTTATTTATTTATTTATTTATTTATTTATTTATTTGACAGAGAATGAGTGAGAGAGCACAAGCAGGGGGAGAGGGAAAAGCAGACTTCCCACTGAGCGGGGAGCCCGACTCGGGGCTCCATCCCAGAACTCTGGGATCATGACCTGAGCCGAAGGCAGGCGCCTTACTGACTGAGCCACCCAGGGGCCCCAGGCTTTGTTTGTTTGTTTGTTTGTTTGTTTAGTGCGTTGGGGAGGGCCTGGGGTGATGCTCTCAGCACACCTAAAAATGTGTTTAGTTTGTCTCTGCAATTTTCCTAAAAAGCCAGCATCTTCCACATCCTTCTCAGAGGCCACGCTGCTCTCCCGCGTGGGGCCTTTGCCTCTTTACAACTCAAGCAGCCTTTTTCTTTTGTTTTTAGTTTGGGTTTTCAAATGTGAGTTTATCAGAGAGTCCCCAGCGTGGCCACATTGTTGTCTTTAGATGCCTCCTGATTGGGATGATTTGTGCTTGTGTAGTCAGAATTTTCCCTAACAGTCTCTGGCCTTGCTGGGGCTGCTAACTAGCTGAGGGACCCTGTGCAAGTCATGCACCTGGCTGAGTGGGTAATAACACTGCCCTACTTAGCTCTCGGGGTCATGACAAGGACCAAATGAGCTGGTAGTCCCAAAGTGCTTTGCAGGGCGTAATGCACCCTGCAATGAAATGTGTTATTCAACTCCTATTTTTCTCGTGCTTTTCCCATCAAGGAAAATGTTCTTCGGATTGGAGACCGTAAAACCAGCACCATTAAAAAAGGAACCAAAGGGGGCGCCTGGGTGGCTCAGTCGTTCGGCGTCTGCCTTCGGCTCAGGTCATGATCCCGGGGTCCTGGGATCGAGCCCCACGTCGGGCTCCCTGCTCGGCGGGAAGCCTGCTTCTCCCTCTCCCACTCTCCCTGCTTGTGTTCCCTCTCTCGCTGTGTCTCTCTCTGTCAAATAAATAAATAAAATCTTTAAAAAAAAAAAAAAAGGAACCAAAGCTCAAAATAGGAGCAGAGAGAGACAGTATTTCACTCTCTTTAAATGAGCCCAATCCCTTGGGACCTTGGAGCCATCGGGCCTGATGTGCAGGCTGAGATGGAATGTGTCAGGCTCTGTTATGTTAGGGGCCAGAGTGGGTTCAGCAGAGGGAGGACAGGAGGGACAGTGGGGGCTCTGGCTACTGTCACATGTGAGAAACTGTTGGGAGAAACTGGGAAGTTGGAATGGGAAAAGACCTTTAGGGGCGCCTGGGTGGCTCAGTCGGTTAAGTGTCTGCCTTCGGCTCAGGTCATGATCCCAGGGTCCTGGGATCGAGCCCCGCATGGGGCTCCCTGCTCTGCGGGGAGCCTGCTTCTCCCTCTCCCTCTGCTCCTCCCTCCCCTACCCCCGGGTCCCTCTCCCCTGCTCGTGCTCTCTCTCTCTCTCCTCTCTCTGTTTCTCTCTCTCTCTCTCAAATAAATAAATAAAATCTTTTTTTAAAAAATAGGAAATGACCTTTAGGTTGGCAGGATACACACAACCCTGCCTGCTTAGAATTAGGGGTTCACTCCCACACCTCACAACTTGGGGAGCACATTTCTCCACCCCACTCCCCCCACGCTGCCCAACCCCCCAGGACCCTCCTCGGGATCTTTGAAGGGAGTTCACCATTTCCCCGGGGGAGGGACCATGCAGCCGTGAGACCCCCTACTTCTGTGGTTCCATCTGTAGCTCGGCCACCTGGCTGGGCCCCACCACCGTCTGTCTAGGTCCAAATTGCCGCTCCAACCTACAAACCATGTGCCTTGCACAAGAGGCTGTCTTGGCTTTCCCAGCTCTGCAATGGAAATGGTACCTCCCCCACAGGCTTGCTGTACCATTTAGATAGGATGACATGAAATTCTTAGCACAAAGTGTGTGTTCAAGTGATGCTGGTTCTCTTCCTTTCTTCACTTCTCCTGTTTCTATGTCTGATTATGAAAAGAGGATTGCTTCCACAAAAATGAGAGAGACTCCCGTGTGATCCAGCAGTTCCATTTCTGGGTATGTGCTCAAAAGAATGGAAAGCAGGGACTCAGACAGATGTTTGTACACCTGTGTTCATAGCAGCACTAGTCACAGCAGCCAAAAGGCGGAAGCAACGCAAATGTCCATCAACAGGCGAATGCGGAGACAAAATATAGTATACACACACAATGGAATAGTATTCAACTGTACATAGGAAGGAAATCCGGGCACATGCCCAGACATGGATGGATCGTGATGTCGTGCAAAGTGAAATCCATCAGGCACAAAGGACAAATACTGTATGATCCCGCTTAAGTGAGGTACCTAGTACCATCACGTTAGAGGTAGAAAGGGGAGTAATGGTTGCTAAAGGCTGAGGTGACCAAGGAATGGGGGCTATTGTTTAATGGGTAGAGTGTCAATGTGGGAAGATGAACCAGTCCTAGAGCTGGATGGTGATGATGGTGGCACACCATTGTTAATGCACTTACTGCATTGAGCTGTGCACCTAGAAATGGTTAAACTGGTAGATTTTTATGTTACATATATTTTACCACAATAGGAAAAATCGCTTATGTAACCGAAAAATATATAATCCATCATAGCTCACTGTCAAGGGCAAAGAGAGACCCAGCAGGCATGAGGGGGAAATCTCAGACAGAGTGTTGCTTATAATTCCTGAAAAGTCCCACGATTCAGTTCTGGGAGGCAGGGTAAGCAGCCCAGGAGATGAGCCCCCTTCCTGACTTATACAGCGTCGGCACACACACCCAGCCCTCAGAGCTCAGCACACTCACCATCCTCCTGCCCAACAGCAGTGGGGGGGCTGCAGGAGGCTTCAGGTCCTGGAGACGGTCCCCCCTGCCCCTATTCCGGGAGCAGCAGGAGCCCACCACCTGCTGACAGGACAGGAGACCAGGCTGAGTGGGCACCTGGCCGCTGGTGCTGCAGTGGAGGATGTTGGCTGGACCTCCAGTCATCAGCAGGGGAAGGAAGGCTCACCACTGGCTGCTTCCAGAAGGCGTCCTGAGCCCCACATGCTCCCAGCAGCCTTCTGGAAAAGCCGGAACCCAGAGCAACCCTGACTGAGGTCCAGGTCCAGAGCGGGCCACCCTGGGCTTCTTGAGTGGGGAGGTCACCAGGTAAAATCTCCTGAGTCCCCTTCCGGCACTGCCACGGCCCCAGGATGTTTTAAATGGCTTATAGTGGAAGGTGCCAAAGAAACCCACATGCACTGTCAAGGGCCTAGGCTGGGCTGACCTCACACTTGGCGACAGGTTACACCAGGCGCCACATTGCCCAGCTGCCCAGACCCGGGACTCCTGGCCCGCCAGCTAGCTGTAAGGTAACTGACCTCTCTGGGCCTCCAACACCCATCAATAAAACGCTAAATCTGTTCCCAGCTCCTGGAACCTCTGCAGGCCGGGAATGGAAAGCTCCATTCCTTCCCACAGGCCTTTCCTGGGTACCTGCCACGTGAAGACAGTGCTCTAGTCTGATAAGGGTAGTCAGAAGGGTAAAAACGGATGCTGCCATTGGGGACCGTATTCGTTTCCTACTGGGCTGCTTAGAACCACAGGAATTCATTCTCTCACAGTGCTGGAGGCTCGCAGTTAGTAATCAAGGTGTTGCAAGATGGATTCCTTTTCAGAGGCTCTCAGGGAGAACACTTCCCCTGGCTCTCTCCCAGCTTCTGATGGTTGCCATCCGTCATTGACCTGTAGACGCATTACGCCGATCTCCACCACCTCGCCTCGGCGTGTCTGTGTCCAAATTTCCCCCTTGGGACACCTGGATGGCTTAGTCAGTTAAGCGTCCAACTCTTGATCTCAGCTCAGGTCTCCATCTCATGGTCGTGAGTTTAGGCCCCAAGTTGGGCTCCAGGCTGAATGTGGAACCTACTTAAAAAAAAAAAAAAATCCCCCTTCTTATAAGGACACCAGTCACTGGATGAGGAGCCACCCTAATGCAGTATGTCATCATCTTAATTACATCCACAAAGACCCTATTCCAAATAAAGTCACATTGACAGGTTCGGGGGGGTTAGGATTTTATATATCTTTTGGGGGGACACAATTCAACCCGAGGAGCTTTGAAATGTAAGAATGAGACAATGTAGCAAAGGAGAAAAAGCAAAAATTTTAGAGCTGGTTAGAGTTGGTCTTAGCATCTCAGCACAGGGCGGGCTCAACTATAAAATGGGCTAACAGTATCTAGGTTGCAGGGTATGATATATACAAGGCAACTGACACTGAGTAGGCACTCAGAAGTAGTAACTACTATTTTTACAACTATTATTATCATTCTGCTGTTATTAGTTGAATTGCATAGATGTTTGTAACTGTGGCATACAAGAGGTTCCAGCAAAAGACCCTGGAGGAGATGACGTCAGATTGTGGGAAACACGGTGAGTTTAACGGAAGAGATGACATTTGAAACAGATGGATAGGGTTTTGACAGGTAGAACCTGCAGGGGAGGGAATTCCAGAAAGTGCAAGCTACGTAAACAAGCCTTGGAGGCAGGAAAGTATAAAGTGTTTTGGAGAAGATCTCCAAGTTCCATTTGGCTGGAACATTGGGAAATGAATAAAGAGTAATGGTAATTAAGGTTGTAAAGGAGCATTTGGACCACAGAACATGAGGAGTTTGCACTTAATTCATAGTCAATGGGGAGCCAACGAATGTTTTTTGGAAGGAGTGATGCGATTAAACCAGCATTTAAGAAAATTAATCTGGCCGCAGTGTGCAGGATCAGAGAGCTCTGGAGAAGGGAGGAGCCAGAGGAGATCCCTGTGGGGGGTGAGAACTTCCCTGGTCCTGGCTAACAGCTGACGGTGGGTTGTACAAAGTGCCCTGGCCCCAGGCATGGGTTGGTGTGGCCATGTTGGACAATCATGGACCCTTTCCGGTTACGATGACCTCGAGTGAAATAAGGCAGACAGAGCAAGGCAAATACTGCATATCACTTACACGTGGAATCTATTTTTAAAAAAAGTCAAATTTATAGAAACAGAGAGTGGAAAAGTGGTTGCCAGGGGCTGGGCTGGGTGAAGGTAATAGGGAGAGGTTGGTAAAAGGGCACAAACACCTTTCAGTTATAAGGTGAGTAAGGTCTGAGGGTCTAATGTAACGCATGGTGACCTTACAGATCTTCAACTTCTGATGGGGTTACATCCCAATAAACCCATCGTTGAGTTGGAAGTAACATTAAGTCAAAAACACAGGAGCCTACACTTGGACAAGATCATGTAACACAGCCCTGCTGTACAGTAAAGTGGCTCGTATCTCATGCAGTTTGTTGGCTGTGGTACTGAAAGTGAGAAACACAATGGCCCTGTGGGTTCAGAATGGTCATCAGCGTATTGGTTGTTCTCCCTGGTGATCGCGAGGCTGCCTACGAGCTGCCGACGCCCAGTATCACGGGAGGATCATATCCCCATCACTAGGCAGGGCAAAGATCCAAATTCAAAACAGGAAGTACAGTTTCTACTGAATGCTTATTGCTTTCCCACCATCATAAAATCAAAAAATCATTAAGCCGAATCATCCTAGGTCGGGGACCATCAGTAGTTAATAAGGCTGCCTTCATTGTACGATTGAAGTTTACTAAGAGAGTAGATCTTAAGTGTTCTCACAAATGAATGCAAGAATGAATGAATGAATGAATGAATGAGATGATGGATCTGTCAAGTAACTAGATGCGGAGAGCTTTCACAGTGTACACATATATCAAATCATCAAAATATACACTTTAAATACATTAACAATTTTATTTGTTAATATACCGCAATAAAGCAAAAAAAAGAAAGAAAAAGCTGGGGTGGCCAGTGATGGGTACTGGGGGAGCTTCAAGCCCCTCCCATGAGGATGGAATTCTCAGTGTCACGAGACAGCAGCGGGTCCTATGAGCTGCTTTCTCAAGGGCACCTGGTGGTGTGGACAGGTGAGTCTCTCCCTGGAGCTCTGCCGCACCCCTGCTCCCCTGTCCTGCCCCACTGGGAGGCAGAGCCACGCGGCTGCCCAAGAGCTGGGAGCAGTCTTAATCGTTGTGCATTAACTGAACTGTCACCTGACCTTACTTTAGAATTCTGTGAATATTTATGAGTGATCTCTGGCTTAATGAAGAGGAGAACAGAGACATTAATGAGCTTTTTTTCCCCTGGTTGAGCTTGGGGATTTTTTCGTTTCGTATCTCTGATCTGAATTCCAGCCATGCCATAACTCTCTCCCTCTTGCTTCCTTAGAGGTGAGAGGGCCCACTGACACGGTTCACACTAACAGCTAGGCAGCATCAAAGCGGACCCAGGTGGAGAGCGGCACGTGTCTGCTTGTGGGTGCACATGTGTGAGCACCTGCGGGTGAGAGGCTGGGTGTGCACACGTGTGTGAGCCCTCCTAGCAGCAAGGAAGGCCTGTCTGGGTTCAAATGCGAGCTGGAAGCCGCTTCTCCTCTTGAGCTGAACCTTTCAGAGATGAGAGAAACCGTAAGGCAGGAAGATGGGGTGGGACTGGACCCCCTCTTGGCCTTGTGTCTCTGGGGGCCTCTTCAGGATCTCCTCACAATGGGACAGGGCCTGAACCTTGCACTCTGCCCCGTGTGAGCCTGGGAAGGCTCTGCAAATAGCAGAGCCCAGACCTGCCCCGCTGACCTGGAGGAGAAGGTGAGGAGGCTCCTTGGAACAGCCAGCCCAGGCAGGGTGTGGAGCAAGAAGGCAAATGCGGGCAGACAATATACATTCTCACCTGCACCCAGGAAGCTCGGAGGACATGGTGGTCCCTCGCTTACACCTGTCCCCCTGGGGTCTCAGCCCAGTCTCTGAGGGATAGGAGAAGGCCTGGTGATTGCATAATTGATAGATCAGTAGGAGGGGCGCCTGGGTGGCTCAGTTGGTTAAGCATCTGCCTTCAGCTCGGGTCGTGATCTCAGGGTCCTGGGATCGAGCCCTGTGTGGGGTTCCCTGCTCAGCCTGCTTCTCCCTCTCGCTCTGCCTCTCCCCTCTCTGCTTGTTCTCTCTCATATATAAATAAATTAATTAATTAATTAAATCTTTTTTAAAAAATTGATAGATCAATAGGGGAAAAGCAGAGGAGGCTCTTGAAAAGGTAAAATCCCTCCCTGGTAAAATGTCAGGTTGCTTTTCCCTGGCCTTCTCTGAACCCTTCTGCCACAGCGGACTCTGCAGCTCTCCCTGCTTGGCTCCTATCTGCTTTCAGCCTCCCATCTGACATTAGTCACGTTGCACCTCAGGCCACGTTTGACCAAAACCCGTGGGAATGTGTTCTCCTCCTGCTGAGGACGAAGAGCCAAGGCTTCAGGTCTGGGCACGGGCAGGTCGCCCTCGGTCCTCCTAGCCCTGGTCCTCTCCCGCCTCTACCCAGAGGCCACCTTCCACCAAACCTCCCCACCCCCAATTGCTTCCACGGCCTGGAACCCACCAGCCCGGGAGAAAGGCTCACGAAGCCCAGCCTTGGACACCAGCTGGCAAGACAATCGCTGATAATAATGCGTGTGTGTGTGTGCGCGCGCGGGTGCACACACACACACACACGCACACACGCCTATAGGAACAGCTCACACCTGGTATTAGGCTAAACTGTCAGCCCCTGTGCAGTTAAAGGATGCTAAAGAACTACAGAGAGAAAAACTAAAAACTGGATTGTGGTGTAAGAGCCAACCTAATTACAGCTCTTTATGAGCGCTTTTTACTATTTATGTCCAATCACATGTGCCCAGTGGCTCTTTTTCTCGTCGCTGACGTGATAGATCATTTCTGTTGTAGGTGTCGCTTGATGACAACACAAAACCTTGCGTCCACACACTCTGCTTTCTATCAGTCTTGTAGTGTTGTGATCTGCACCCTTCTTTTTTCATCAAGTCTACTTCCATTGGAAATGTGAAGCATGCCCTTTTTTCGTCGAAAAATTCAGAAAACCAGACGAAAGCAAATGCAGAGGGGAGAAGGAAGAAATCAACCAGGATTTCTGATCACTCAGACCCAACCACTATTCACATTCTTGCATTGTTATATTTGCCCTCAGTCGTTCCCTTTGTCTAATCTAATTGGCTGACGCCCTAGTGCAGGTCATTGGGGTCAGTATCAAGTGTGCGCTGTAATAAACAGAATTGTGTGGAACATTTTTATGCGTGTACTTCAGAATGGCCCTCAGGCCAAATGACTGAGCCGATGGTCTTGGACACTCTTAAACCTCTTGATGGATTTTGCCACGTCACTTTCTCAAAGGGTATACCAGTTGGCAATATATGAGGGTCCCCGTTGCTATGCATCCTCTTCTGGACTGCTTTCCCATTTTTTTCCCCTAATTTTTGCTAATTTGATCAGCTAAAAATGACAATACTTCCTTGCCGCCTTAGTTCACATTTTTTCATTTATAATGAGTTTGGGTATTTTTCCATGTGCTTATTGACTAGTGGCAGTGTTCACAGCATTCAGAAGTTAGAAAAAAACCTTGATTTGTGCATAGATGTGTGCTTACAGGTATGGGAATGTACTCTGTGTGTGTGAGAGAGAGAGAGAGACTGTGCAGCCTGCACAAGAGTCTCAGATATCAGATGCTCCCCATTTGTACATTTGTAGGTGTGGGTGTGTGTAGTGGTGATGTGAGGTTTTTTTCACTTTCTTGTGGGAGACAGGGAGGTGAAAAAGGAAGAAAGTGAGCTTTGGAAGCTTTCAGGCTCAGATTCTGTGTTACCCAGTTAGTAGTTGTATGACTTGGGCCAGTTACATGCCCTTTCGTTTTTAGTCCTTGTTTCATTATTTATAAAATGGGGATAATATCTGTGACACAGAATTGTGGAGAATATTACATGAACCAATGAAGATGTCACAGAAGCCCCCTCCCTAAGAGTTCCCTTTGTCTTCCCCCAGTTCTGGGCATCCTGGTGGCCATGTTTGGATGTGGATGGAGACCCGTTAGATCATGGCCTCCCGGGAGCCATACCAACCTCTTCTCTGCCCTGCAGTCACTAGCAAAGAGCCTGGCATATTCTTCAGGTTCTGCAAATGTCTGTGGAATGAATGGACCTCTATATGATGCATTTGGGCTTCCCTGGAAGAAACAAGATGTCTGAGTTAATTCCACCCCAACCATCTTATCTTCCTCAGGACCTTGAGGGTATGCCAGGTCTGGGGGTGACCCTTTCCAACCTGACATGTTAGCTCCTGTCATGAATAAAACTCATATGCCTGAGAAAGAGGAGGAGGAGGCTGAGTGCCAGTGGGGGGAGTGCATGGGGACCTGCCGCCAGGCATCCTCAGGGAGAGAGGCTGGAGCGCTGGGGCTCATGCCCTTCCCGGGGAGGCAGCATGGTTGCTTGCGTGCAGGCTCTGGGGCCAGGCTGCCTGGGTTCACGTCCTAGCCCACCTTTCTGAGCCAGAGCCTCGGTGGTCCCCGACTGCCTCAGCTTCTTCATTTATAAAATGGGAATACTGAGAACACCTACCTCATAGACAGTTGTGAGGATTAAGGGAGAGAATTCATGGAAAACTCTCACTGCCTGTCATCATGTCGGTGCTCGGGAAGGGTAGCTGTCACTATTCCCCCGGTAACCCCAGCCTCCCCCATCTTCGTCTTCTCATCCCCTTGCTTCCTCCCGAGGGTCCTGGGAGTGGCTGCTGTCAGTAGAGGTGGGGGCTGGGCGTCATTCCAGGGAGGATGTTTTTTTTTTTTTCTGCATGGGAACATCCAGGAAAGCCCAGAAATTGCTCCCCACCTTCTGTCTTGAACTAAGGCCCTTGCAAGTATCATGAAGGAAAATGACTGACCAAAAAGGAGAAGAGGAAGGAAATGAATGACAATCATCAGGGGGCAAAGCGGCCAGTGGAAAAGTCAGCCGGGCCCCCAGAGAGCTAGAAATGGCCCTGGAGGGTGGGTCTCAGTTTCCCTGAATGCAGTATGGACGCCCCACCCCCTTAGATTCTAGTAGTCCAAGTTCTCCACCAAGGGCCTAAGGGTTCCGACACATCCCTGGGCCTCAGCTGTTCCTTCTGCCAAAGAGAGGGAATTGATTGTTCCTCTCCGAGGCAGGAGGAAGCTAACCTGACCAAAAGTCTGCCTACTGCTTTGTGTTCTTTGGTATAAAGGCACCACATGAGTCAGGGTACAAATATAGCCAAGTATTCTACTATTTGATAAAAATATTAGGGCACTGGGCCTCCCTAATATAGCTGAGCAGACATATCCTAGGGACTCGGGCAGAGAAGATAAGGAAGCAGGTGCCTCCAACAGCAAAACTGCGGGTTGGGGAGACGGATAAGCCTGAGGGGGGAGTTGGCTGCCATCTTGGCCCCTGGGCCCGTGTCCCCTCATCAGCGGGACCCCCAAGGAAAAGAAGGGCTGTGTGTTTGTGTGGGTTCCCTGGCTATCACCTCCAGGCCCCCGAAGCAGCTGTTGGGGTGTCCCTGGTAATCAGTCCTCTGCTTTAAGCACTTGTTCAAGCCAGACTAATCTGAGAGAAAAGAAGATGACAGAGGCACCTCATTTCCTCATCATGTGGCACCCGCTGTGCGCAGAACTCCTGCTGGGTCAAGTCAGACACGGTCCTGGTTCCCCAGACACACCCATGTCTCATCCATGGGGATATGCCCCCAATGAATGTGTTGGTTTATCGCGGTGTGAGATCCGTGGTGCTTCCTCAGGCACCCCCAGGAAACGTGGGGGTACCTCATCCCGGCCCCGCTTGAATTCATGGCTGCTTCTGCTGCGGAGCCTCCTGGGCTCTGCTGTCGTCTGTCAGTTGACATGTTGGGCTCCTCCACCGGTCTGCGCCTTCCTAGGAGCTGCTCGATCTTTCTGTGCCCAGCGTCCAGACAGCACCTGGTCCCTGGCACAGGCGAATGAATGCCTACAAATCTGTCTCCGATGCTGGGCTCCCCGAGGGCAGGCCCATCTCCTTTGTTTGTCTCTGTAGTGGAGACCCTGGGGCCCAGCACATTGTAAGTGACCGGTGCCTGCAGCCAATCTGTGAAAGCTCAGAAAGATCACCTGCGTGGGGAAGGGTGGGGAGGGGGCACCGCACAACAGAGGCAGATGGTGTGTGTGAAGCATTCAGCACAGTGTCCAACAAAGGATAAGCGCTCACTGAGTACTGTTGTTGTTAGCTTGAGCAAGTCACCGAATGCCTCAGAGCCTCCTATAAAATGCCAGAGGAGTCCCAGCTGCCACAGGATTCTTGTAGGTGAAGCCTGCCTGGCTCCTAACACATCCCAGTCAGTGTCACCTGAACCCATCCAGCAGCCTTTGACCCAGCTAGAGAGACAGCCTCTGGTGCAGGGGTGAAGGGCAGGGGCCTCCGTGGCCAAGAAAGTCTAAGACAACTAAAGCCTCGGGCTGCTAGCCCCTGGCTACAGATGGCTCTGCCCCGGCTGCCCACAGGGTGCCAGACACAGATGACATTTTGCACATGCGCTATGATGTGAAGGCGGTCAGGAGGTCTGACCTGGGTGACCAGATGCCCCAGCCCAGGGAGCAAAGGCTCGGCTGTGGCTCTGATGCTCAGCCTCCTCGTTGCCATGGCTCCCTTCCAACCCTTCATGTATTTTTCAAAAATACGTAATTTCCTAAAGGGAAATTAAATTGGATTGTGCATTCCTTTGAGGGACTGTGGTCTAATAGGGCTGGCACCAGAACGGCAGGCTTCCAGTCCTCGCTAGGGTTCAGAGGGTGATCTGGGCCCCCTCCCCGGTGGCCCCTGCGTGAACTCCTCCCCCTGCCCACCCAGTGGGCCTTCAGTGGAGCTCCCCCTGCTCTTCTCCAGCTGGCTTCCCAGAGCCTGGGGTTCCGTCACCGAGGAGCCTGAAGCAGCTGCCCTTGGCACCACAGTTCTAGGTGGTGGGCCATGTCCCTGTGGGGCTGAACTTCTCCCAGGATGCTGGGAGAAGACCTTTCCCTATGCCCCCAGTGGCCGAGCAAGAGAAAGCCAAGAGATGGGCACATAGGCCTGGGCTAGCCTGTGCCCAGCAGCCGGTGCAGTGGGGCTTTGGTGCAGATACTGGGTGAAGCAAGACTGGGTTTGAGGCCAGGTCCTACTGCTTACAAGCTGGTGACCTCAGTGAAGCCCTTACACAAACAAGCCCTAGTTTCACCCTCTGTGAAATGGGGATGATAAGAGAACCTTCTTGGTTGAGCCCTTGTACAGTTTAAAATGTGAAAAGTCCAAGTGAAGAAAGCACTAGCATAGTACAGGGCATACAGTAAGCACTCAATAAATGCACCATGTGCTTATTTTTATGGATTGCCTACTTGGTGGGGGGATCCTGCCCTGGCTGGCCCTGGAGGAAAGCCACACTGCAGTCTGATTGTGCCTTAACACCGACCCTCAGCACCAAAGCCCTCTGCCTGCTCCATCTTGGACGGTGGTCAGTGCCCAGGGACCCTGATGTCCTTTCTGGTGCAAGCGTGGCACACGGCGCCACTTGGCATAGGGGCAAAACCAACTGAGTAGCTGACCCTAGGGGTGTGAAAGCCGGCTCCTCCAGTGTGCCCAGTGGAGCCAGAGAGATTGTCCTGCCATCCCCTTCCTTCCTCATCCCTGCTGTTGGTGAAAGTCAACCGGACAGCCCCCCCGCAACCCGCCTGGCCCAGCACAGCCGCTGCTCGCCCAGAATTTACCAGGCACCAGCCCCAGAGGCGCGTCACCCCACCCAAGAATTTGCGTCAGTTTTTTTTCAGAAGAGAAAGTCAGAGAGACTGGCCCCAGGTGACACTGCAGGTGACAGAGTCCATCCTGCGTGTTCTTAAGCCCCACTTCGCCCCTCGCTGCTTCCCCGTGTGTTGGAATCACTCTGGGTGGGGCCCAGGGGCCAGGCAGCGGGGCGGGGGAGGACAAGAGATGCCTAAGTCTCGACTCTCTAGGCCCCAACCTCTCAAAGAAGGCCAGTGTTACTCACCTATTCCCGGTGAGTAATATCTCTCCAAGGGAGGTTTAAAGTAGAACTTTAGTCATACCTTAATGGAGGTGATTGATTTCTAAAAACAATCAAGTCCTAGTCCTCTGCCGCGAGGACTGCTGGGCACGGACGGAGAGGGCCGAGGCGAAGACTGGCCATCCCCAGCAGGACGATCCAGAGCGTGCAGCGGCCCGGGAATCGCGAGGCAGCATTCACCCAGGAGCCAGAAACACATGCTCAAGCCCCATGGGCCAGCTCGCCCTCACTTCCCTCTCCGCCCTTCGCCAAGCCCCATACCCAGGTAGTGCGACGGTGATACTGCCCAGGTTCATGCATTCAGCGTATTGCTTGAGCACTTGCTCTCTGCCAGGCACCGTCGGGGCTGCCTGGGTTTGAGCAGCAAACAGAAAATACATCAGCTCCTGTATTTATATAGTGTTTCCTGGCTTTGTCCAGATTCCTTGGCATCTTTCGTCCCATTTTGATCATGCCATGGCCAGTGGAACAATGTATCTGATAAACACCTGGCCTTGATCTGATGCATTGTGGCCCCACTCGGTGAGCATGAGTCCCCTTTTCTTCCTGTGTGCAAGTGACAGAAGATCACCACACCGACGGAGCTGATGGGGGAAGTAAAGCAGAAATTCCCATTGCAGGAGAGCCGCAGAACCGGCCCCCCTCTCGAATGGCACGACCTCGATCCCTGCTCCCTCACTCAACTGTCTTACACAGATAAGATCTGCTTAAATTGACTATTGATTGTGGCGTGGGGAAGGTGTCCCCACCCAGCCGGCTGTGTGAGTCACCCCGCCAGAGGCCCAGGCAGCTGGAGGGAGCGACAAGCAGGGACTGGAAGAAGTGTACGTGTGAGACCAATTATGTTAGCCTCCAGTTATTAGCTTGCCTCCTTTCACTGCTGCCACCACCCTTCACAGCAAAGACCCCAATCTGTTAGACCCCAGAGAGAGTCCCTGCTTTCTGTGCGCGCGCGCGCGTGCGCACACACACACACACACACACACACACACCTCCAGACACAGTCTGGAAAAGCTACAGCCCTTTTTCTCTCATGTTCATCCACTCAGTGGAGTGTTCCTTTGCCTTTTCTGTTATGAAAGCCTTGGGCTGACAGCCGCAGACCAGTTCCCGAGGTCCTGGGAGGTTACCCTGTCCTCCCCCTTTGCAGAGATGTCGACAAGAAACACTGCATTTGCTGTTAGCTCTGGGGCTGGAGAGAGGCGTTTTCCACCTTCCTGGGCTCAGCTAATTGGCGGTGGATCATCACTGAGAAGAGAAGGGGATGGTTCTCAGACACCTGCCGTCTCTCCAGCCGAGATGGACGGTTGGGGAGAAGTTCAGGGCCCGTCAGCCTGTGCCCAGCACGGACCATTGGCTGTAGCCTTGGAACAAAGTAGGTGAATGGAGCCCAGAGCGTGGCTCCTTCCTCTGCCTCCATGGACCCCGAGGCACCCAGGAGCCACTCCTCTCAAGGTATTTGGTCTCAGCCTGAAGGCTCTACCCTCCTCCAGCAAGGTAAAGGCCTATTCTATAAGACAGAGATTAAATAGTCACTGGGTCTAGGACCTAACCCAGCCCCAAATCAGAAGGAAATAAAAGCTGGTGGGGAGTAGGGTTTAGCAAGAGACATATCATCCCCCAGTCTACTCAGGATAGAGCTTCACGTCGATTCCGAAGGCCCCTCCCACACTGACCCCTTGGATGTCTGCTCCTCGATCAGGGGCAGAAGGGGCAGGCAAGAGCCCAAGAAGCTCATCCATCCTTGGTCTCAGTAATTTCCTGTCCACACTGGCAGTGCTGGACCAGGAAGCCGCTTTTTACTTGAAATTTCCGGTGTTGCCTTGGGAGCCCAGGAGGGGCTATGAGAAACCATTTTGGCCAGATCAGCTATCAGTCGGTGAATGAAGAGAGCCCCAGAGCAGGCCGGGCACAGCAAGGTGCCCTCAGGAGGGCCTGTGTCTCTCTTGAGCCCCTGGACATCCAGGGAGCAGGGTGGGGACCCCTTTTGATCACTTGGAGTCCCCAGCTCTCCGGAGTGCCAGGCATGCAAAGGTCATCAACCAGTATTATTTATTTTTTATTTTTTTCAAAGATTTTATTTATTTATTTGATAGAGAGAGACACAGCGAGAGAGGGAACACAAGCAGGGGGAGTGGGAGAGGGAGAAGCAGGCTTCCCGCGGAGCAGGGAGCCTGATGTGGGGCTCGATCCCAGGACCCCGGGACCATGACCTGAGCCGAAGGCAGACGCTTAACGACTGAGCCACCCAGGCGCCCCTCAACCAGTATTGTTTGAACTGAACCCTCTGCCCTTGTTCTTGGCGAACCCTTGATCAAATGCATGTGGGCGCGCGCGCACGCGCGCGCACACACACACACACACACACACACACACACACACACACCCCACAGAGGAAATGTGATACAATTTTTTCTAAGTACAGAAAAATAATTTTCAGCTATTGAAACAGAACAGGTGAGGCCAGGGCTTTGGATTCTGTGTTCCCCTCCGGCTCTTACTAATCAAAACACAATGTTTCTCCTTGTCACCTACATGGAGCAACTCCCTGGTCTCCCAGCCGTACCTGCTAAGGCAGCCAGGCACCCACCCCCAAGCCCCTGCACAGCTCCCCCCAACCCCCCGGCCAGCCTTTCCCAAACTCAACTCAGCCCAGCACATTTCTCTCTCTCCTCCCAGAGCCAGTCCCAGCCCTTCTCCCTTACACTTCAAGCCCGTGGAAGGGGAGACAGCCATTGGCCCTGGTTCTGCCTCAGTTCTGTCTGCTCGTGTCCTTGAGGCCAGGAGTCTGACAGGTCCCAGATCGGGGATGGGGATGGGATTGTTCAGGGCATCCTGATCCCTCTTGTACCAGTGCTTGGAAATGAAGGGCGGAGACACATGCACAAAGTGCATCTCTGGCAAGGCCTGGCTTGTGAATTTCAAAGGCCCTGGACAGCTGGGGGCTGCAGAACAGAGGCTGCTGCTTGCAGAGTTGACAGTGTCGTCATTGAGGCTGGTGATTTCACTGGTCTCATTAATGACGATCAGTAGCCCCTCCCACTCACCAGCTTGACTCATCAGAATCTCCAGAATGGCCCTAGACCAGAAGATGTGCTGGAAGAGGAAAGCTTAGGAGAGCCTGTGCATGTTCCCGGGTGACTCTGAACCCGGAAGCATTTGTAGCAGCTCTTGGTTGGCTGTTGCCTCAACACATCACCAATGGGAGAATGGGTTCAGGAAGCAGACCCTATTCTGGAATGCAACAGACTCCTCTTCCCTGGAATACGAGCCGCAATAAGGAAGTCCTTGCATTGATACATCATCATGGCAAAGAGGAAGAATGGGATTGCAGATTAGGAAACTTTTAACCAAGGGACAGAGTTTTGGGTGTGACTCTAATTCTTGCATTCATTGATCTCAAGAAATAAATGAGTTCCTGTCAATATGAATAAACAAGTACAAAGGTGCTGAGAAAATTCAGCATAATGGAGTGATGGATGTCAGGCCAGATGAATCACAAAAGGTTTCCTGAAATAAGAAATATTTTTTAGTACTCGAAAGAGGAAAAGGAAAGAAATGAACACTTACTGAGTTCCTTCATCTATATGTCAGGCTTGGAACAAGGCACAAGTACTTTCTCATCTGTTCCTGTGTGCTCCGTTCTGGATAGTTCCTTCCAACTTGCAGCGCAATGATTTTCTCTTCAGCTGTGCTTAATCTACACTCAATTCCACCCATCAAGTCCTTAGTTTTGATTGTTGTGGTTTTTTAGTTCTAAAGTTTCTATTTAGATTTCTTCAAAAGTGCTACATCTGCTTTTTAGTTTCCACGCCCTGGCAAAATTCTCAAGCTTGCCTTTTATTTCTTTGAATTGTAAACATAGCTGTCTGTGAGTGATAATCTCAATATTTCAAGGGTATGTGCCTCTCTTTGTTATCTGTTATTTCTTCTGGTTCTCACTCATGGTGTTATCTTTCCCTGTGTTCTTTGACTCTGTCCTGGACAATGTATGGAAATATCATTTGAAGGAATAATCCATAGCTTAGGATGAGAGCAGTCTTCCTGCAGAGAAGATTCTAGTTTGCTTCTGCCAGACACTTGGGAATGCTGCCCATCCAGGACCCCGTAGTCTGGATTCCTGGACCCAAATTCAAGGCCACATGTTCATAGGAAGGAATATTACTTTCAGTTCATCTTTACCCCACGGGTGAAGCTCTGCAAGACCCCGACTTTGAGAGAGGTGGAGAGTATTTACTCAGGCTTCCCACCTTGGAGGGGAGAGGGGATACTGTGAAGTCTGCAGCTCATTTTTGTCACTTCTTTGTCACACTTGTGATTTCTGGATTAATTTATTTTTCAAAGACAAGGGTGGCGTCAAGTACTGGGCTCACCGCTCTGAGCTCTCACCTTAGAGATTATGGCCCAATGCTTCCTCATTGATGATCTAAGATGTTTTCGGTATTTCATCTAGCTTTTGTATTGGCCCTCAGCAGAGAGGTTTATTCAAATTGTTAGCGTTCTGTTCCTGGAAGCTGACATCTGCTTCTCTCATTTTCCCTTACGGTGATTGGGTGAGATGAGCAGATAGGAACATTCTCATTTTACAGATAAGAAAATGAGGGTCGGAAACTGCCCAAGTCAAGTGGCCCCCGAGTGGAGGATACAAGAGTTGAATCCAGACTGTTCTGAGCCCCGGGCCCATAGTTTGCTCACTCTTCCACACTTGGGAAAGGGAAAAGAGGAGGGGAACGCTATTTAAGGTGTCCATGAAAGGCTCAGGAAAACAGGAGAGCCAGGCAGGGAGCCCCATGAGCAGCTGCATCCGCAGAGCTGAGCGTCTGTGTCAGAAGAAAAATCCCCAAGTGGAAATGGCAAGCCAGCTTGTCCACTGGAGCAGGGATCCCTGTGCCCCCTTGGGGGACCCTGTTCCCGGGGAGATAGCTGGAGGCAGGCGAGCACCCCGGTTGGAGCAGATGAGCCCCCCAAAGAGAATGCCCGATGGGGGGACTGGGCTTGCATGGGGGAAGGGCCCAGGAGGAAGGCCAGAGGGGGGATTTCAGATGAGGCCTAACGGGGACTCCACGGTGCTTGCTCACCCACCTCCCTCTCTTCCCTTTCTGCCTCCTCACCCTCCTCCTGCCACCGGGAAGTCACCCAGCAGCCTTTCCAGAACACTCTGGTCCCAGACCTCTGAGTTTATGAAAACATAAACACATTCTGTCATTACTTTCCCCCCACAAGCCAGTTGCGGCATTTTTGTCTGCAGCAGCGGGGGGGATCTGAGCCAGCGCACCCTGAGCCGAGCACAACAGCAGACTGGACCCTCGGCCTCCCTCCCCTCCCAGCTCTAATCTCACTCTCGAGTCAAGTTTGCTTTCTCCCTAAACTTGAAGGCCTCTGCTGAGCCAAGCTTTTCAAAGGGAGTAGATTTATGCCCCTCGAGGACTTTCCTTTTGCACTTGGTAGTATTTCTAAGATTAATTTCCACGCCATTGACACAGGAGGCTCATTACCACACAGAGGGTGTGTGTCTGTCCGGCTGTGACGGGGCGCAGGCAGTGGGGACCCCACCAGCCAGGAGACAGGGAGGGCGGCCTGGGAAGCCGGTCAGGGCAGGGGTAGGGGACCAGGGGACCAGCCTGGCTCTGGGTGCATGCCCAGGTTGTGGCCGGGGCTCTTTGCCAGGCCCTGGAAGATTTCCTCCCCGCAGCGTCCCCACGTGTCCCTTCTCCAGGGGAACAAGGCTGAGACGCACGCGTTTTCCTCTTGGCAGATTTTCTAATGCTCTCCCCCACCTTGGGGTTGATGTTTCATCAAGATTAATAGTCAATTGAGTCATTTTTATTTTTTTATTTTTTTTAAGATTTTATTTATTTATTTGACAGAGAGAGAGATAGCAAGAGAGGGAACACAAGCGGGGGGAGCGGGAGAGGGAGAAGCAGGCTCCCCGCAGAGCAGGGAGCCCGATGCGGGACTCGATCCCAGGACGCCTGGGATCATGACCTGAGCCGAAGGCAGACGCTTAACGACTGAGCCACCCAGGCGCCCGATTGAGTCATTTTTAAAGAGGCCTTTTGATGAAGAGAAAGCACATAAATAAGCCCTGCGTGTCACTCAGGATGCCCTTGCCTTATGCCACCCGGTTCTGCTTTGTAGCCGAGAAGCCCTCTGCCCTTTATTTGATACACCCTCGCCCTGCAGCAGGCTCGCCTGGCTGATCAGCCGGGTGCAGGGGCCCTCAAGGGGCCACAGTAGAGGGCAGGGCAGGCAGGTGCAGGGTGGGGAGGCGGGGGGCAAGGGGGGCAGTGCAGCCTTGTCAGAGCCTGGTCGCCTGGGTCGTGTGTTCTGGGTCCAGCATCCTTCCCTCACTGCAAGGTAGCGCTCAAGAGCGTCGGCATGAATTCCAGCTCGGCTGTCTATCCCCTGTGTGATTTGGGGATCTGTCACTTCACCTTCCTGAGCCTCAGTCTCCTAATATGCAAAGTGGGGATCATCACAGCCCCTGTCCTGGGGTCATTGGGGGAATCAAATACATGAAGGCTCACAAAGTCCTGGGGCCAGGGCCTGGCACATGGTAAGCCTTCATATGCTGGCACTGCTCACATCCTCCTGGCCCATCGCCCTCACTTGGGGGCACCTGTGTTTCCCACAGAGGCTGCCCACCAGGGGAGCCATGCGGAGCCATGGGACTAGCCAGCTGAAGCCCCACTGAGCCCACACCTCCGAAGGTGAATTGAAGGGCACAGGGCAGAAATGTTCTAAAGGGAGAGTCCGGAGTACAGAGGCTCCATTGTAACGCAATATGTGTGCAGTCACACTGGGGTTTAGGGGAGTCTGGGAGATGCAGGGCCCAAGCCCACAAGCCCCCCTCCGTTCAGATCTACTTAAATTAAATGTTGACAGCCCAGAGAGCATGCTGCCAGGGAAGACGGAAGGCTCTGATTACCACGGAAACAGGGGAGCCCTTGCCCAAAGCATCCCCCGTCATCTCGGCCAAAGCCAGAGAGGAGCTGGGATGGAGTGAGGGTGAAGGAGGAGTGACATGCCAAGGACATGGGGATATGAAGGAGGCCTTGGCCCAAGGGACGAGGGCTGGGCAGCTCCTGCCATCAGGCGTTTACTGAGTACTTTCCAAGTGGCCCAGCCCCGTTTTAAGCTCTATGGGAGGACCCTGGAGAGCCAAGAACATAGCCCTGCCCTCAAGAAGCAAGAATCTAGTTGGCAACACAAACCCCACCCTCCCATGAAACATTAAAGTAACAACAAGAGATTGTGCAGGGCTGTCGGTCATACATGAAAAAGGAGCAGTGGCTTCCGACATCGCAGAGAATGAAGGGGTTGGAGTAGATGGTTCTGCTTTTAACTAAGTTTTTTTTTTTTTTAACTTTTTATTATAGAAAATCTCAAGCATGTACAAAAGTAGGAAGGGGTCAGTGAAGCCCCATGAACCTACCCACCTGGCTTCATCTTGTTCCTGGAGTATTTTAAGGCAAATTCCAGATATGTGTCATTTCACCCATAAACTCTTTGATACGTGTGGAACATACGATATTTGAGGTTTCTCCCCGCTCTGACCTGGCTTGAGCGCATGGGTGGTGGTGAATGTCCGAGTATTCCTCTTAGGGGTGAGGGGGAAGCGATATGTCCATCTGGGGTGGGGAATGCTATTTTACACCCACACGAGCACACGCACACGCACGTTCAACCAGCAGCCCCAAGGACCACCTCTAAACGCCCCCAAGACTATTGTTCCTGTTCCTGGCAGACCTCAGCCCAGGCAAGGCCCGGTTGGAACAGCTTTGGACATAAGGGTCCAAAAGAGGCGGAGCCTGAAAGAGAAGCAGGGAAACATCCATTTCTTCACCAACTCTGGGATGAGCCCACTACCTGGCAGGCAGTGTGGTGGGTACTGAGGGAGCAGGGGTGGCCCGGGCCAGCAGAGCCCCTGCTGTCACTGGCTAGCATGAGGAGACAGGCAGGGGTGAGAGCAGAGGGCAGGCAGGCTGGTACATATGGGAAGGGGGCTGTTCAAGGGTGTCACACCAAGAGGCATCTCACAGCAAGTGGAGGCTGAGAGAGAGGCAACAGCTCTGAGCCACAGAGACTAATGACGGAGGCCAGAAGGCAGGCTCCTTTCCTTCCAGGCAGGCGTGGAAGGCCAGGCACCTCCTGAGAGCCGGGGGGGGGGGGGGGGGGAGGGGGCGGCATCCTTACCCTTTCCTTCCCCCGCCGCCTCGGGTAGGGTCAGGCAAGACAGAGCCCAGCCCGCAGCTCACTCCCACTTTCCAAAGCAAAAGAAACAGGTCAGGGGTGTGATCGAGGCTCAGCGAACGTAGGGAGCTGCTTCAGACCAGACCCAGAAGCGCTGAGCCCCGGGCTGGCCGCGTGTACGATGCCAAAGGATTCTTCTGGGTTTTCCACAGCTCGGCAGAAACGTGAAATTGGCCACAGGCCCCGGAGCAGGACTTTAAGTGCCTGAGAGGAGGTTAGAGGTAATAGTTAAGCATCTTGGGAGACCCAGGGATTTCGTCCCGCTACAGGCTCCAGGGGAAACCTGCTGTAGAAATGAAGTCTGAGTCTAGGCTAGCATCACAACAGTCCTCTGCACAGCCCTCGGCCGGGCCGTGGGGCACCTGCGTGAGGTGACGCACAAGGGAGAGACTCCATCTTCATCACGGTGACATGAGGTTCACAAGGCACCTGCGTTCTCTCGCACCTGGGGCCTGCCGGGGACAAGAGCAGAAGGCAGGTGTGGGACTGTGACCTCCAGCGCAGGCCAAATGAAATGGGGAGCCACAGCATGACTTGGGAGCTCAGAGGAGGGCTGTCATGCCGGCAGAGGGACAGACAGACTCTGTGGCTCCCACGGCAGAACTGGGACTTACAGGGACAAGTTACAGGTAAACTGACAATGTGAGGAGTCCAACTGTGACCCAGATTGTTTCTTGCAGAAGGATGACTAAGCTCTCGGGTATAGCTGAGTTACAACTCGTTATGCATGGTTATGTAATTATAACTAGTTACATATGTGTGGATGACTATAGTTTACATACATGTGGTAACTATAAACTGTATATACAACTAGTTATAACAGTTTATAAAGAGCTTTTAGAGACGTGACTTTCCGAACAACCCTGCGAGGGAGTTTGTTGCTATGCCAGTTGTCAGATGAGTAAACTGAGGAGGCTCGTGGCTGCCGGAGGTCTTAGCTGAGTAGAAAGAGCAAGGACTGACACGAAGGTCTGTCTGACTCCAAAGCCTGTGCAGGGGAGGTCCCCAGAGGGTAAGGAAGGCCACCGTGGGGAGGACTCCCGTGCCACCCTGAGACTCTGAGACAGTGGGGACCAAGTACAGTTCGGATAAGACCTACTGGAAAAGGGAGAACACCTCCCGGTCCTTGGAGGGTGGGGAGGGTGAGGAGGGGAGGGACAGCCCCCAGGATGAGGGAAAGCAGCCCTGGACAATACAGGGTAGAGGGGAGGGGCCGCTGGAGCAGACTCAGTTTACCTTCTGGGCAGTGCGGCTGGGCTGGGATGAGTGGGGACACCCAGTGGCCGTATATAGGGTCCAGGGGCCCCGTCACTTATCCCCTCAACCTGTTGGGGCCTGGGGCTAAGACTCCTGTCAGCCCTGCGGTGCTCGCCTCTTGCCCACTCCCCACCCTCCCAGCTGCAGCTACGGGAGAACGAGCTATGCCAGCAGAAGCAAGCACCACCTCCAGAGAAGGTCCCCATCAGCAGTGAGTACCCCCCACTCCCCAAGACTTTGTCTGCCTTACCAGCTTCTGCCTGCCGCTCCCGGTCCCTCCGCGGACTTTGACCTCATTGCTCCAGTTCCCCCATTTGGTGGCGCCACCTGGTGTCTGACCCTGGCCACACCCCCACTTTCGCTGTACAGACCTTCTGGGCCCTTCCCTCTCTCTCCCAGAATCCCGCCCACGGCTTCTGCAACACGTGCCCACTCTGGCGCTCACCAAAAGCTTGCCATGGCCTGTCATGCTCCACTTTGTAGTTGAGGCAGCTCTTCCCCACCGGGGGTAGCAGAAGGCCGAGCAGCTGCCCCAGGGAGAAGGACTGTTGTCAGGAACATACGGAGAAAGACAAGCCGATGACGCAGGCCTGCGGGACGAGGTCTCTGAGGGAGCACCGGGCTTGGACCAGACATGTGTGCTGTTCCTCGTGGCTCCTGCTTGTCAACCTCTCCTCCTGAGAGTGCAGAGGGGGTAAACGGGGACAAGTGTCCTGGGGGCTGAGGCTGGGGAGAATGGCTGAGCAAGGCCCAGTTTCCAGAAGAGCATGCCAGTTGAGATCGGGGCCGGGACTTTGGACATGCCAGTGTGACTTGTGGCCCCCGGGTGCCCCAGACCAGGGCCTATGTGCCCTCTCCAGACCCAGGGCCCGGTCCAGCCAGGGACGGGTGTTTTCACGGTCTCCAGGACCCCAGCCCTTCCACTTCTTCCTTCTGAAGGACACGTGACCTTACAGACCACGCTGGGAGCGAGCCCATTCAGAGCACAGGGAACAGCTGAGGGGACGTATAGGAAGTATCCCCAGAAATAACCAAATCCCAGTTTTCGTGTGACTATTTTCCCATTGACAGGAGACCAGCAGTGAATGCGATTCCATCTCCTTCCCTGGTCTTTACACGAAGGTGGCTGACTGGCTGGTTGGCACTGTTCCTTGTCTAGTTCTAACACTGGGTTGCTGTCTTTTGATTTTGCCCTCTGCTCATCGTCCATGCCACTGTGTCTTTCCTGGGAGCCGCAAGAGCAAAAGGGATTGGGTCTGTACCGGAAGCAAGCCCCATTCAGCACTGGGACATGACTTCAGTGGTGGCCTCTCTTGATGACATGGCCGTTGTGGACAGCTCCATGGTCTTCGCTGCCCTCCTACCTGTCATGATATGGACAGACTCGGGGATGAGGGCTTAGGGACAAGTTGTCCGCGTGAGGGTCTTCAAGGATGAGACTGGGAAGTGGAGGTCTGCTCCAGAGGCTGAACCCATGAGGGATAAGCTGTTGATTTCAGTAGTAATTAACCTCAGCATTTAATTTTTTCATTTCCAGAAACCCCACTTGGTTCTTTTTCACGTGTGCCCGATGATTTCTGATAGTGTCCCGGCTTGTCTTTGTGATTCCATCCTTTATTTCATAAAACCATTTCGTACAGAACTCTTCTGTGTCCATCAGTTTCAGTGTCTGAAGTTCTTGGGGGGGGGGCGGGGAGGAGTACCTAAATCTATTATTGGTTTCTTTCTGTTGACTGATTCACGGTTGCTTACTTCTTTACGATTTGTTTTTGTTTTTTTTTTTTAAGCAAACTCATATTTACGTGATCTTAATCTGTGGGAATCCTGAAGACCAGGGTTAAGGGTGTTTTCCTCTGGACAGGACTTAAATCGGGTTTTCCCAGAAGCCAGGTAGCTCCATCATCTTGGGAGCCCTTTAGCCCACGTGCGGGGCCTGGCTTCACTTGAAGACCCTGAGAGTTCCTTTCCCCTAGGTTCAGGGTCCAGTGACAGGTCACAACTCACCAGCTGCTGTTGGCACAGGCGCTCAGGGCCAACCGTGTTCCTCCCTCTGCTTACTGCCCCCTCCTCCCAGCTGTGATTTCCCCCTGGGGTTTGTCCCTTTTTATTGGGGGTAACATGGATTTCCCCTACTGCACGTGAACCCAGAAATGCATCAGAAAGTATATTTTATTCCAGATTTAGCTGTTTTGCAGCAGAAGGGTTCCCTGATGATCTCGTCTGCTAGAGTCAGCAGTTCCATGGCTAAATCTGTTTATAGTTCATTCACTCATTCAACAAATATCCTGAGTGCACATCATGTGCCAGGCATGGTTCTAGGTACTGAGGATGCAGCCTCTCCCCTCCTAGAGCTTGTGGTCTGAGTCCAGAAGGAGCCAGTCCCAGGGGTCCAGTCCAGTTCGTGGAACACACACCAGAGTGGCTACTTTTGCTTACTCCCTCTGAACTCTTGCGTCCCTACTATGCATCATGCCGCGTGCCAGGCACCAGGGACTCAGAGACAGAGAGCCCTGTGCTCAGACCGTGCTCATGGAAATGGGGAAAACAGCCATTTCTGGGGGTGTGTTTCTGCATGGAGGAGTAAATGTTCTGCTGGAGGTGGAAAGACAGAGGAATGAATGATACTGTGGTGGGGAGGGAGGGCTGCTAAGGGAGATGTCATTTGAGCAGCACCTGGAAAGATGAGTAGCCATCGCCTGGGAAAGAGAGAGAGAGAGAATCCTTTCCCGCAGAGGGAAGGGCCTGGTGAAAGGCTTGTGGTCACCGAGGAGCCCGTAGCAGGGTGGGAGCTCAGGCAAGTTCAGGAAGCAGGAGTGTTGAGAGCAGGAGGAAGGGACCGGTGGGAACTTGGCTGCAGACGCACACAGAGCTTGCCCGAGTGCCCCCCTAGGTTCCTCCCTTCTGTCCCCCCTCATACTAAGCCAGTGACCAAGTCCAGCAGGCTCTACTTCCTCAACACAGCCTGCAGACATTCTTTGTGTAGCATTATGACATTGAACCACCATCGGGATTTGCTTGTCTGTCCCCCCTGAGATTGTAAGCTCAGGGGACATGCCTGTCTATTTACCTTTGAATTCCCAGCACGAGCAAAGGGAGGAACAGGGTAAACACCCAGCAGGCGTTTGATGACTTGATCAATCCAGACGGACAGGGTGGAGACGCGTGGGCCCGTGCAGGTTTGGGTGTGTGTGAAGCAAACACAACGCACAGGGCATTGGGAAGTCACATGAGGCTGACACGCTGGCCTGGCCAAGCAGATGACCCTGTGCATTCTACTCAGCCTCTCCCAGCTGCGGTTTCCTCAAAAATGGGGCTAATGATACCTCGTAAGGTTGTTAGGAAGATCAAATGGTGCATATTGACGTTAATAAAAATAGACTATTAGTGAATTGTTACTATGATTATTATTAGGTTCTCTTGCTCTGAGCTTCAGTTCTCCCCTCTGGGTCCACCCCTAGATGGGGTCTTCTGAAGAAACTTGAGGTTCCAAATGCCAACCCATCCTTTTGGCTCCTGGCTCACCACTGGGGCCACTTTGTGGGTGAATCCAGGAGAGTGCCTGGCTGCAGGAACACGACCAGAGATGTGGGTTGATTTTTGAGGGGGACAGGGGTGGGGGAGAGGCATGGGGTAGAAAGGAAAAGTGACATGAGGCTTTCATTTGATTTTCCAAGTCCCCCTCCTTGAATATCGATTGCATAGGGCTAAAGTCATTTGTAGGGGTATGACTAGGCAGCTGCCGTAGATGCAATCCGCTCTGAAGGGCCCCCCTTGCTCTCTAACCAGACTTCTGCCCGCCATGTTGGCTCCTCAGGGACCGTGGCTTTGGGCTATAGGGACTAGTAGTTATGTGTAGGGACTTTGGAATTTAAGAGACCTGGTTCTGCCCCTGGCTAGCCAAGTGACCTTGGGCGTATTACTTAACCACTCTGTGCTTCAGTTTCCTCATCAGGACAATGGGCATAATGATTGCATCTGTTTCTTAGGATTGCTGGAAGGAGAGAGATCGTGGGTTTGCAGTACCTGGCATGACATAAGAGCTCAAATAAAAGAAAGAAAAACAGTTACAGCAGTCCTACTCCATGGGAGGGGGTCTGGACATGAAAAGAGGCTGACCAGAGGTGTGTCAAGGGATGAACTCATCAGCCAGGCTGGTGTTTTAGTGTCCTCCAGGGTAGTCTGCCATTGTCCTTTGCCCTGGACAAGGAGGTGACCACAGGGGTCTGAGTCCCTGGAACTTGCCGTGGTGCCCAGCCTCCTCTGAGAATATGTCTCCCCACCCTGACCCCACCCATCACAGGGCAGCTTCTATCCCCCATCTGATCCCCAGTCCCAAGGGTCTGGAAGCAGAGGAGGAAGCCAAGTTCAGGGGCCTCCAAGTGGAGAAGGTGGGTGCAGGAGCAGGTGTGGCCGTGAGGTGGAGACGGGAACTCATCAAGGACACATCTCTTTGACCGAGCTCCCAGCAGCTGGGCCCCGAATGGGCAGTGTCTGGCCTTCAGTAGAGAAGGGACTCCCTGCCAGATGTGCAGCCTCGCCCCTGCCTGAGAGGCAGGTGGAATCAGACCAGGGAGCTTGGCTCCCACTTATCTCTCAGCACCTGGAGGAGGAAATGAAGGAAGCAATTAATTGTACAAGGCGGGTGGTTTGTGCAGCTTAAGTTCAGATAAAAAGTTTAATTATCCCTAAACCCTAATACAAATTAATTAGCCTTCCATATTAAGAGGGTAAGCTTCCCTGTTCTTGCCATAGGCCAGCCATCACTGCAGATTACCGAGAATGTGCTGGGAGAGAGTGGACACAGAAGTCCACTGAGTGCCTGAGCAACCCTTCCCCCCTGGGGTCCAGGGGCAGGCAGCTGCCACAGGGCGGCCCCAGGTGAGGTCTGGGTGTGAGTCCTAAATCTGGGGTGAGCACCATAGCTCCTCTGTCCCTGGGAGTCTCCCTCCTGGAGGGGCTTTTTCTCATCCCTTCCTTTCCTCCCCTCTCAGAGCCAGGATGAGGGGTGGGGGAAGGGAGGCCTTATTTGCAGGAGAAAAGGAAGACAAAAAGGAAATAAGGCTAAGGCTTGAATTTTTTTTTTCTAGGCCATGACATTTTCTTTTTTTCTTTTCTCACCCCTTTCTTTCCTCAAAATTCCACATAGAAAATAGGCCATAGATGCCATTAGGACTTAGAGATCCTGCACCTCAGAGCTCCTGCCCAGGTGGGACCCAGGAGGCCCCAGGGCCAAGGCCACTGCTGAGCGTGGACATTGCGGTCATAATTAGCTGCTATGTAATGAGTGTTTACTGTGTAACAAGCATGTCGTTTTTGCAACAATGTTGCAAGGTATGTTTTATTCATTAACTCACACATTCCACCAACATTTATTAAAGTTTGAGCCGGGGAAGGACATGCTTGGATTTGCATCTTAAGAATGTGGTTCTTTGGGAATTAAAAGGGAACAGGAGTAGAAATGAGAAATCCGGCGAGAAGGCTTTTGCTGATGCCCAGTCTAGAAGGCCCAGTGGTCTGGGCCCTGGCTTTGTTTAATAAACATCAACAGGGTTCTTCCTGTGTGCCCGAATGGAGCATTTTCCACATCGGACCTCACTAATCTCTCACAACAACCCTGTGAAGTGTAGGCACTATTATTTTACCCATCCCAGGCGCCGCGGTCGAAGAAGTTAGGTGATGTGCTCCAAGTCACCCAGCTAACAAGTGGCAGAACCAGGATTTGCCTCGGAGTCCATACTTTTAACCTGCGTGGGACCACTGCCACTGAGGCATCAGAGGCAGAGAAGTGGGTGACCTCCAGCTGACTCCCCAGAGCCCTTCTCCACAACCATCCTCGCCCCCATCCCCCCACAGCCCCCCAAGGAGCCGGATGTGAAGGACAGAGCAGGGCACTGGGAACAAACCGACCTGGGCTTTAACCCAGCCAGTTCTGGCCCTCACTACTTGAGGACATTAAACACTTCGCTGTCCTCTCTGGACATGGGTTCCATGTCCTTAAGGATGGGGTTACTGTGAGACCCACGAATACAGATAAAATTCCCCACGCAGGCTCCCGTACATTATTCCCATCCACCCTTCCATTGCCCATCCCCTCTTCTTCAGGCCAAATGTTCCTGGTCCTTTGACTGTTTCCCCTATGAGAGGACTTCCAGACAATTCACCATCCCAACCTCCCTTCTCTGGACGTGATCCAGTTAATCAATGTCCTGTAGAATATATAATGCCCCAAACTCCACACAGCAGCCTAGGGGCAAGTACAAACACCTACTCCCTCTTTCTGGGCACTGTACCTCCCATCAGTCCAGTCCGGTGGCACAGTTTTTTGGAAGAGGCATTACGCTGGTGGCTGTGTTGAAGTTAAATTTCCCTGGTGATTTTTAACACAGATGGCTTTTAAGCTGGTTTTTCCCATCAGCTATACAAGTCATTGATTATTTGAATCAAAATGCTGGTGTTGTCATTCATCTTTGTTAGAATTAATCTGGCTGGTTTCACCCGTGATTACAACCTGTTAAAATCCTTTTGACTCCGAAAGACCTCAATTCATAGTAGCGCTGTCATTTAGAAATTTGAAGAGCTTGCTTAAAAATGATCAGCAGCAGACAGAGAAAGGCAGACAGCGTGTGATTTCACTTAAATGTGGAATCTAAAAAACAAAACAAATGAACGAACAAAACACAACAGAAACAGACTCGTGGATAAAGGAAACACACAAATAAAGGTTGATTACCAGAGTATCCAACGGATGAAATAGGTAGGATAGAGGAAGAGGATTGAGAGGTACAAACTTCCAGTTGTGAAAGGAATAAGTCACAGGGATGTAATGTTCAGCGTAGGGAATAGTTAATATCGTCATAACTGTACCATGTCAGATGGCGACCACAATTATCATGGGGATCATTGCGTCACGTATAAAAATATCGAATCTCTATGAAGCATGCCTGAAACTAATAGGCTATCGTATGTCAGCTCTACTTCAAAAAAGGCAATTAATTTTAAAAATAATCATCAGCAGCAGTACCCTGATCAACACCATCACCGTCGTCCTTATTATCATGGGATCCGAGGGGAAGAACGTTAAAACAGAAACAAGAATTTGTTGGTGCGCAGACTCGGAAGAAGGACTGAACAGCTAAGCCACAGGGAATGCGACAGTAAAGCTGGCCCTCAGAATCAGGACAGGAACTCGGACTCCGTCAGAGCCCCTTTTCCACTTCTCACCTCTTTCTCCAAGTCAGCCTGCTCCCTCTCTGACCACAGCCTGGCGTCAACCCTCTGTGAAGAGCTTGGCCTCATTGCAAAGGTAGCACTCCAGGGGAGGGAAGGCCTCGCCCCATATAAGTAGCCAGCAGGAGACATGCAAATCAAAACCACATTGAGATGCCACTTCCCACCTACTAGGATGGCTAGAATCAAAAGACAAATAGTAACAAGTGTTGGTGAACATATGGAGGAAGCGGAGCCCTAATTTAGTGCTGGTGGGAATGCGACGTGGCGCAGCCACTTTAGAAAACAGTTCGGCAGTCCCCTACGCTGTTAAACACGCAGTTGCCACGTGACTCGCAGAAAAAGGAAAACATCTTTCCACACGAAAACGCGTACTCGATTCTTCAGAGCAGAAAGTATTCGTAATAGCCCCAGAGCGGAAAGGACCCAAACGTCCATCAACGGATGGGTGAAAGAGCAAACTGCGGGACATCCGTACAATGGGATATTATTCAGCAATCAGAAGGGTTGAATAGTGACCCCTGCTACAACGGGGACAGGCCTTGAAGCCTCAGCACGTCACGCTAAGTGAAAGAAGGCAGACACAGAAGGCCACGTGTAGTAGGATTCCATTGATATGAAATGTCCAAAAGAAGGAAATCTATAGAGACAGACAGTAGGTTAGTGGTGGTCTAGGGCTGAGGTGGGGGAGGCGGGGGGATGATCCCTCACTGCTAATGGGTGTGGGGTTTTTTTGGGGGGGTGGAGGTGATGAAAATGTTCTAAAATTAGACTGTCGTGATGGTCGCACAACTCAGTAAATACACTGAAAAATATTGAATTGTGGGCACGTGGGTGGCTCGGTTGGTTAAGTCTCTGCCTTCAGCTCAGGTCATGATCCCAGGGTCCTGGGATGGAGTCCCGCATCGGGCTCCCTGCTCGGCGGGGAGCCTGCTTCTCCCTCTCCTTCTGCCCCTCCCCCCTGCTCATGCATACTCTCTCTCTCTCTCTCTCTCTCTCTCTCAAATAAATAAATAAAATCTTTTTAAAAATTTTTGAATTGTATGATTTAAATGGATGAATTGTATGATATATAAGTTATATGTCAGTAAAGTTGTTAACAAATGAATCCAGGAGAGGAGTTCATGGCCCAGCGTGAGTCAGATGCCTCATTCTGAACCTGTTAACCGTGCCCGGTGGGAGCAGAGGCAAAAGGGAGGGTTTGTAAGAATACGGCAACTCCTCTGAACAGAGTTTATGTCGTAATGGTGGGGAGGGCACAGTTCCTAGATGGGTAGGCCATTAACAGACAAAACTATAGGTGCCCTCTGCACTGGCTATTTATAGAGAGTTTACATTTACCCAGAGACAACATTAAGTGCCTCTCCTGAATCATCTCATTAATTATTACAACAACTCTGTAAGTTAGGTATATAAAACCTATTTTATATGGGTAGCGGCTTCACTTAAATAACTTTCCCAAGGTCACTTAACCCGTAAGTAATGTGGGGCCTGGGATCAACCTGGGACCTGTCGCCAGTCTCCTCTCTCAATCATTAGGCCATGCTGCCTCCCTCTGGCTTTACATAAGTTGTAGAAAAATTCTGGAACACACCACTGGAGACCGAGCTCTCGATCCATTCCTTATTTCATTTACTTATTTACCATTTCACTAAAGGAGAGCCTTCTAACACGAAAGCCATGAACTTCCTTTGCTGGCATAGGACTGCTGTTGATCATCTTTGGAAAGTGCCTGAAGCTGTCTGTTCAGCCCCTCCTGACAGCACTGCCATCCACACCCATTCCTCCAGCTTGTCAAGGGTATGAGGAACTGGGACAAGAGCACATCTCGCTAATATCACGATGCAGCAGTCCCCTGATCCACCAGCCACTGAGCCCTCCCAAAACAAGAAATCAGGTTAATTTGGCAAGACGCGTGCCTAGTGAGCAATACGGCTTATTTTCCAAGTGTTCGCAAGCTGTCCACGTAATATCTGCTCTCAGGTTCTGCCAGCATTTTGATGGCAGAATTGATGGGTGCCCAGCCTGTTGGTCTGTGGCTTCTCAGACTTCCTTTCCCACCCATCTTCAAAAATACCAACACAGCGGTTTGCGGGCTTCAGTCTCTCAGTATTTCTGCGCCGTGCCATGATTTCTCAGCCGTCATGGGCAATGCTCCACAACTCCATCTGTGCATCCCTCCTGTCTCCTGGGGTGGGATCCAGGTGGGCCTGTGAGGTGCCTCCACTGAAGACAGCTGGGTGCTCGCCCGCTCGCCCCTCCCCACCCTTGAGCTCCGCATCCTTTCCCCCCACGTTTGCCTCAGCCTTTCCAAGATAAAGCCTGTTCTTCTGGGTGGAGAAGGCAGAGAGCGCACGGGAGTTGAGTTGTCCTGCTTTCGCTCGGTCGTCTGTTACCAGCACACCATCTGCACCAGCAGCAGGCTCAGCTCTACTCCTCACTCTTTCTTCCACCTTTCTGTGTCTGTAGCATTTTTCACCAGCCACCATCACCCCCAAATGGAGCCTTTCTGACGCCGTGCTTACATTCTCCTGCCACGCTTCATTTCCACCCAGTGTCCACCTTTCAGCCACATCCCCGAAAGTCCCTGCTAACATTATTCACTTCTAGGGGCAATCCCCCTTTCCTTCATCATCAGGATTAGTTGACCATGGCACAATCAGCTGTGTTTTTAGTTTCCCAGCCACAGAGACCACGGTTTCCGGGACGCCTGGGCCAAAGTAACAGTGTGTATGGTTTATGGAGGTGCACGTGTCTCAAGAGGACCGTGGTCCAGGTTACTAGTTCTATCTCCCCTTGACAGACAAGGGGAGGCTGAGGTCCAGAGTCACATTCCCCCAAGGTCGCGCGGTGATCTGATGGTGAGCTGGGTGGGGCTGGAACCCAGGGCGCCTGCATCTGGAAGCCAGGTTCTCGACCACGCGCCCCCGGGGGCCCCTCCTGGGCAGCATGGAGGAGCCGGTGAGCCTAACGTCAGCGTTCCCTGAAAGAGCAGCCCCAGGCTTGGCGTCGGTGGCATGACAGAGAGAGCTTGAGGCCAGGACAAAGGGCCGAGACACCGAAGGAGAAGGAAGAGTGTTCTCAGAAGAGGAGCCTAATTCACAGGGTGTCAAGAGGCTTAAATGAGGTCACTCATTCACTCACCAAATATGTGTCAACGGCTGGCATATGGTCCACAGAGCCCTTAGGTGCTTAGGAAGGGAGGACGTCACCCTCTGGAACAGATCCGCCCTATCCCCTTTCCCTTCTTCTCTGCGTCCTCAGGGCACCTGGGTGCCCTCAGGACAAGGGACTCTGAGCCTCGATTCCGTGGCAGCAACTCCTGGTCCTCCTCCCCTTGCTTCTGCTCCAGACACACAGAGGGGTGAGGAGGGGAAGGTGTTTCCGGCTTTGGCCAAAGGAGTCATCACAGCTTTTGCCTAATAAAGCCTTTAATTTATCTCAATAAAGAAGAGGCTAAACACTTAACCACTGCTGAGAGTACCTTATTGATCGGAGGAAAGAAGCTCTGGCCTGCCTGCCTGGGGCTGAGCAGGAGCCAGGCCCAGCTGGTCCCCCCCAGGGCAGCCACCAGGGTGGGAAGCACTTAGGAGAGACCCTCTGAGCTCTGAGATGAGCCGGCGCCGTCCCAAAGTGGCTGCGCGGCTTAGGGGGCTGAGTTTTGAAGCTCACGGCTGCCCTCTGAGATGGTGTGGTTGGTAGAAAACAGATAATGGGTTTGAGCCCAGCCTCTCCCCCAGCGTGGGCAGTCCCCCGGCCTGTGAGCCTCACTTCCCGCATCTGCACAGTGGGGCTGAGGACACAAAGTTCACAGGGTCCGTGGAGCTGGTGGGAGGTAAGCGTGCAGAAGGGCTTTGTGTATTATAAGTCTCCACGTGAATAGAGGGTGGGTTTATTATTTGTTATTTTTATGAACATAAATGAGATTGTGCTGCTTTTCTTCCTAATACGCATCCGTGGCTGCTTGCGGCACTTGGCCCATTGTCCACACTCCGTGGGGTGGCCTCAACCTCCTTTTGTAGCTACCCTCCGCCCCTGCCCCCCCCACCAGCAGGCCTGCAGGCATGCCCAGAGCCTGCCATGCTCCCTCCTCCCTCAGGGCCTCTGCCTTTCTGTTCCCTCTGCCTGGCACACTCTTCCCCAAGTGTGTTGCCTGGTTGGATCCTTTACCTTTAGATCTCAGCTGAAATGTCAGCTCCTCAGAGAGGCCGTTCCTGGCCACACTGCCCCCACCTGGCACAGCGCCTGTCTCTCTTCTCTTCACAGAAATAACGACGAGTCAGTGTTTTTATGTGTTCCCTTATTTGTTTAATGGTCCTCCCCTTGTAAGTGGTTGCCTCTGGGAATGCAGGGATCTTGTCTGTTTTGTTTGCTCCCAGGTCAGAGTAGGCACAGAGTAGGCTCTTCCAACAACTGTTGAATGAAGGGATGGATGGATGGATGGATGAATAGGTAGATGGACGAAAAGATGGATGGATATGGATAGGTAGATGGATGGATAGGTGGATGGATGAATGGATGGATGGATGGATGGATGGATGGATGCATGGATAGGTGGATGGATAGATAGGTGGATGGATGGATGGATGGATGGATGGATGGATGGATGGATGGATGGATAGGTGGATGGATGGATGGATGGATGGATGGATGGATGGATGGATGGATAGGTGGATGGATGGATGGTTGGATGGATGGATGGATGGATGGATGGATGGATGGATAGGTGGATGGATGGATGGATGGATGGATGGATGGATAGGTGGATGGATGGATGGATGGATGGATGGATGGATGGATGGATGGATAGATAGGTGGATGGATGGATGGATGGATGGATGGATGGATGGATGGATGGATGGATAGGTGGATGGATGGATGGATGGATGGATAGGTGGATGGATGGATGGTTGGATGGATGGATAGGTGGATGGATGGATGGATGGATAGGTGGATGGATGGGTGGATGGATGGATGGATGGATAGGTGGATGGATGGATGGATGGGTGGATGGATGGGTGGATGGATGGATGGATGGATAGGTGGATGGATGGATAGGTGGATGGATGGGTGAGTGATGGGCAGGGAGGCCTGGCTTTTTTCCCCAGTGACCCCTCTTCCTCACACCTGTCTCTCTCTCTCTCTCTCTCTCTCTCTCTCTCTCTCAGATATGGAGATATGGTGCCCAAGACAATTGCAGGGAAGATTTTTGGCTCCATCTGCTCCCTGAGTGGCGTCCTGGTCATTGCCCTGCCGGTCCCTGTGATCGTTTCCAATTTCAGCCGGATTTACCACCAGAATCAGAGAGCCGATAAACGCAGGGCACAAAAGGTAAGACTCAACCTGGGGGGCTCAGACAGGGGCCTGGC
This sequence comes from Eumetopias jubatus, assembly GCF_037043125.1. Classification (NCBI taxonomy): domain Eukaryota; kingdom Metazoa; phylum Chordata; class Mammalia; order Carnivora; family Otariidae; genus Eumetopias; species Eumetopias jubatus. The sequence continues at coordinate 13,239,241 of NW_028274810.1, forward strand.
CCTCTGCTTTGGGTCTTGAGCCATGGTCACAGTCAGGTCGCCAGGCCTGGACTTCCGGGACGGATCCCCACACAGACAGCCTCTGGCTTCGGAAGGTAAGGCAGCTTCGTGTCCCTTCCTACCGACCAGGGTCCTGCATTCCAGCTCTGAGCCCTGGTCAGCTGCAAAGTGCAACAAGCCCTCAATCATCCATAAGCTGACTGTCTCCCTCCTGGATGTTCTGTGCAATTTCCTTGAGCCCTGGCTTCCCCTTCAAGACCTCAGCCACCAACACTCAGTGCCCCAGACCCCTCCCTGCCCCTGCCAGGAGCTTACTGGGGCACGTAATTGCTCTCCGATGCCCTCTGCTAGCCGATACAAAACATAGGGACAGAACAGAAATTTGCTGAGAAGAAAAGTGAATCCTCTGAAAGGAGAACATTCTGAGGCCACTGAGTTCCAGAACAAAAGGCACGACATGCTTTGGTCACCTCGGGGTGTTTGCGGTTCAGGCACAGAACTGCGGCTGATGACCAGGAGAGGAGACATTGGGCCTGAGAAAAGAGTGTGGCGATGTCCAGTATACACTGCTTAAGACGGCAGGGCAGTCAAATGCCCCCATGCCAAAGGAAGAACGTCTGAAGGCTTTGGTGTGTTCTTAGGGCATCTGGCTAGTGAAGGTTCTTGGGTTGTGACTTTTGCCAGCTTCCTGTCAGGAAAAGGGAGGACTACGGGGCCCGTTTTCCATTTCTCTTCTGATCTGGGCTGAAATAGGTACCCCTTCAGCAGCTGCCCAACCTCCAGGAGGTTCGGGTCAGAGCCTTTCTGGGTACAGTGGACGGGGGGAGCTCGTTGAGAGAGTCACTTAACACGGCCCAGAGAGCCTGTGTCCTTATTTTATTCCTTCCGTCATTCATTCATTCCACAAATATTTCCTGCACCTGCGGTGTGTCAGGCCCTGTGTGTGTGGCTGGTGGTTTCCCCCCCTCACAGTCCCTGCTACTGGCCTCCCATTTACAGGGGTAACACCAAGTAGCAGGGCTTCCTTGACATATCAGAGGAATCCAGAATTTCAGAACACATCTGTATACACTGTCTGAAATGAAGTCACAGCATTCATGAACGTTAGCTCTGAAATGTATGGTAATTTACATACAATAATACCTAATAATATATGTTATGCAATTATATAATGAATCCAGTTGGTTCCCACTTCCAACATAGCCCCTTTTGCGTGCCCTTGTGGTCACCCCCCCAGGTCGGGCTGAGATACCTTTTGACTTATCTTGACCTGGCTCTGAATGTTGCCGGCCTGCCTTAGAGCGATCTTCTGGCTCTGTGCTGTTCTCTCTCTCCCCTCCGGCACCCATTTCCTACCTCTCCACCCAAGGTCCAGGCCTCCCCATGCCCACCCCCTGCTAGCCACCCAGAAATGGAAGTCTTATCTCCTTCCCCTGTTCGAGTCAGCTGGTAAATGTTGGACAATATCTAAATTCATTATGCTGTCCTCAAGAAAGGGCTAGGGGTCCTAGAGCAAGCCCACCCCCCAGGGGCTAGGCTGACACAGGTATCAGGTCCAGCAGGGTAGGGTCAAAGGAATCCCCAGCTCACACACTAGCCTACAGCTGTGCCCAGGCAGGCTGGGCTTTAATGTGCTCCCACAGCTACCTTTCCCTCCGTGTGCCCACACCCTTACCCACCTCTCAGAGCATCACATCCCCTGCCGTTTTACCCCTGCAAAGAACAGAACAGTGATCATTTCCGCTGGGACCTTACAAAGCCCATCCTGTGTGATCACAATGCAGAAGGAATCAGCCTTGGTGCGTCCCTCCTTCTAGCTGCTAAAGCCCACACTCCCTCCCTTCTGCCTCTCCCCACCCTCTCCCCTCTCCCTTTGAAGTCAGAGTAAATATTTACAGTGTTTTCACCTCGCCTGGATACTGTCTCCCCTCAAGGTTGTTGGCTCTGTCTCTTTCACCTTGGGCTGCCTTGCGAGAGGCAAAAAAAAAAAAAAAGAATACAAGAATACTGCCTGCTTCCAGCACTGAGTCTGTCGCCGCGAAGCAAGGAAGGCAGGTACGAGAGACTTAGTGGCGGCGGAGACATGGGACAGGGAGGAGGTCAGGGAAGCTGGTAGTTCTCAGTCCAGACCACACACTCAGGAGCTAGACAGCCCTGAAGGAAAGTTCCAGCTCCCCACGGTCTCCGCTGTAAAGGGAAGCCTTAAGAAGTTGTCACCCTTTCCTGTCACGACTGGTTTGCTTGGGGTTGTCACTGAAACGAACTCCACAACTCTTGGCTTCAGAGGCTAAGTTCTCGAAGCCAAGTGAATTGAAGATCGAGTAAGGACGTCTAGCGGTGGACAGAGAGAAGGGAACATCTGGATTTTTACTGAGCTAAGCATAGACTCACATGTAAGTTATAAGATTATCACCACCCAGGTATGGATGTTGGTACAATCCACGAATCTTATTCTAGACTTCCCCAGTATTACGTGTACTCGTGTGTGTGTGTGTGTGTGTGTGTGTGTGTGTGTGTGTGTGTGTGTGTGAAAAGCTTGATGCCAGGCAGCTTCATGCCTCCATCACCTCGGTCAAGGTGCTGAACCATTCCAGCACCATAAGGATTCCTCTCACCCCAGCTCTACCCCATCCCTAACCCCTGGCAACCATTTACCTAGCCTCCATTTACTCAATGTTTTCATTTCAAAAATGCTACATAAATGGACTCATGCAGTAGGTAACCTTTGGAGGTTGTTTTCTGTTTTGTTTTGTTTTTTCCATTTCACATAATTCTGGAGATGCATCCAGGTTTATAAGTATCAATAGTCCATTCCTTTTTCTTGCTGGGCAGTATCCCGTGGCATGGATGTATCCCGTGCCCCGGGGCTATGCGAACCACATTTTTGGTTATTATAAGTAAAGCTGCTGTGAACATTCGTGAACAGGTTTTTGTGTGAACGTAACTTTTCATTTCTCTGGGATGAACGCCCGAGAGTGCAATTGGCCGTGTTCTCCTGTGGCTTTTCCCACATCTCCCTCTTTTTCTTTCTCCTGCCTCTCCCGGGGCAAGTGATGTCAATACTCGTGGCCCAGACAGCACCTGGAACTGTACCGAGAGTGGGAGCATCCTCCTTCCAGACCTCTCCTCCAACCCTGGAATCTCCATCCCTGCTGAAATGACAACTTCCCAGGCCTAGCTCATCCGGTTTAGAAACTGCCTGGCAGACGTTGAAATTCAGGGAGAGGGCTATTACTGGAGGCAGCATTTGGCCTGAAGGTAGGGAGACCTGAGCAGAAGCCCCCGACCCCCACCCCCACCCCAGCCTGCTGCTTTGTCCTGGAGAAGTTACTTCCCCTCATAGCCTCCATTTTCTTGTCTTCAAAATAGCCTAGATGATGGCCACATTCTCTTTGAACCTCTCATGTTGTGCTCCTGGCCAGTGGAGGAGGGAGAGGCTGACCAGTCCACACAGGGATGGGCCCATGACCAGGGCCTTATTAATGGATTTCTGACCGACTGGGAAGGACTGTCCTCCTTCCTGGGTCCTCACCAGCCTGGCTTGAACGCCTGCTCTGTGCACAGCCCTGTGTCAGACGCCGAAGATAAAAATATGCGTAAGGCAGACTCTGGCTCTCAGGAGCTCCAAGTCAAACGAGAAATCCTCACCAAATTTCATGTGCCGGGTATGGTTCTGTAAATGTACTGCAAACCTCTTTATCCTGTGTGGGAAATGATTAAACAGTGTTGTGCATTTGATATGACAATCTGTTGCTTTAATAGAGCCCAGGGTAAGATAAGATTAAAAGAAGTGCCACAAAGGAGAACAGGAGAATCTTTCATCTCTAGAAAGTAATGAAGACAGACCCCAGATATGAGAAAGGTCTGGCTCTAAGTGGCGCAATCAAATTATAGAAGGCTATAATGAGCTTGACACAATTGGATTTCCATTTGCAGCTCTCAACACCCAGTCCTCACCCAAGGCAGTAACAGCCGCATCCGCAAATGATGAGCAACGTGCTTGAATGTAGATGTGTCCCTGAGGGGAGGGCTGGCGCTGTCCTGGGCCTGGGATGAAAAGGGGAGAGGACTGACGGGGCTTCCTGGCCTTCCTTGCCCTCCTTTCCGGGCCGGATCCCCCTTTCCGCTCTCGCCGTCTAGAGAAGCCCTCTCCCTCCGACTCATAGGCAGATCTGCTGGGCCCAAGCCCCAGCCTCTTCCCCGTATTCAGAAGCCCGGAAAGGGAGTCGAGCTGTCCCCGTGGGGACACGCAGGCCACAGGAAACCAGAGACCTAGTGTGTCCTTGTGCTTCCGTTGACAGCCTGAAGCCGACTCCCTGGCCTCTTTTTAGCCCATGCGGCCGCCCAACAGGACCCTCGGAAGGGACGCTTCCCCTGGCCGGGGAGAGGTAGACGGAGACACGGAAATTGCCACAGTTTCCCAAGGCCGCTTGTCCTGCTCGGAGTGCATGGTGAAGTTACAGCGGACTTTCACAAAGGCAGGGGAGGGGCTCCTCTGGCCCAGGATCGGCCCCGTGAGTCCCTGTGGGCTCCTTTGCTTCCAGCGGCGTGGACCTAGAGCTGCCTCTACATCCGCAGGAGCCCAGACTCTGGCTGCATTTTTGTAAACCAGCAGGAACCCTTCTCCCGAAGCCTCTTTCCTCTTGGGCCTCCCTCCGTGGTTGTGCTGGCGTCGCGGTGCCACTGATTATGGCTATTAGGAAAGACAGGAGCAGCCAGCATGCCCAGTGGGTCCCGCCTCCCCTGCCTCTGCAAGCAGGACGGATGCGCGCTTGCCTTGAGATACCCGGCGGCCCCCCTGCAGGGGATCTGCTGGGGCCTCCCAGGCTGGGGCCGGGGAGCCTTCCAGTTGTCCTAGTTAAAGCCAGAGCGGTGTGTGAAAATGTGTTCCATCCTCCCCTCTCTCACACACACACACACAGTGGGCCACCGCGTCACACGCGCGTGCACCTGCTCTCGTTCCCACAGGCATGCACAACAAGCACAGACACGTTATTGGCCCCTCCATGCCTGCATCCACACCCCAAAACAGACCTGCGATTTTAAAGACTGTTATTGATTTAAAAATTACTAGGCCATGGGGATACGTCTGTGAACAAAACGAAAACTCCTGCCCGCAAGGAATTTACATTCTGGGAGGCAGTGACAAGGTAAATGCAGACACCGTATCCGCCCTTAGTCATAAGTGCTAAGGGCAAAATAGAAAGAAGGGAAGAAGTGAAGACATGTTGAAGGGCACAGATGCACACTCCTTGCTTTTCTCCTAATTGACTGATGTTTGGGCACCTGCTGGGTACAGGGAACGGCCCTGGGCCCTTGAGGAGCGTCGGGATATCCCGTCTTCTCCATGTCCTTCGTTTCTCCACAGGAGGTGGGAAGGCACCAGAAAAATCGGGATGAACCAAATTTCAGGGTCATCAGAGAACATGCTAGCTCTGGAGCTGGGGGCCCTGGGTCTACAGCTGGGTGAGATAACACATGCTCCTTTCTAGAGCTGGCCGTCCAGTTAGAGATGAGAGATACTGTAGTGCGAGACCGAGTAGGTAAAAGTCATGAAGCTTTTGGGAGGAGGCGGGGCTTTGGTGAGTGGTATTTCTGCTGCCAGGATTGCACCAAGGCTGGAGAGGTGAGTAGAGACCCCTGGAAACTCTGACCAGGACCAGGCTGCCCCGAGTGGGTACGCAATCTCAGACCCGGTGCCAGGGTCTGCGAACAGAGATCCGTAAGTGGCCGGGAAGAAGCTCCTTCCTCCCCTTCTTCAGGCATCACCTGGGAACGCAGCCGCGCTGGGACGGCCTGCTGTCACTGGCTTTGCCAGGCTCACTGTCTGGTCTCTCAGGCTCGCTCACTCTTTTTTTCTCTGCCAATCGCAGAAGGCCCGCCTTGCTAGGATCCGTGTGGCCAAGACAGGCAGCTCCAATGCCTACCTGCATAGCAAGCGCAACGGACTCCTCACGGAGGCCATGGAGCTGATGGTAGGTGCCTGCAGGGCCTGGGCTGGGGAGGGGGAGGAGAGACGGGCTTCTTTTCTCTTTCCAGGGACACCACCCCCCCCAAAGCCCTAGTGTGAACCTAAGAAGGACGTGTTTCCAGACCTTCTCCCGGGAGCACCCCTCCGCGGACCCTCTCCCATGGGATTCTCACCGCTACCCCGGACCCAGCTGTAGACCCAGGGCCCCCAGCTCCAGAGCTAGCATGTTCTCTGGTGACCCTGAAATTTGGTTCATCCCGATTGTTCTGGGGCCCTCCCACCTCCTGTGGAGAAAAGAAGGACATGGAGAAGACGGGCGGAGCCACCAGCATGATCCGCAGCCTCTCCTCTTTTCTGATTAGGGCACCCCAGAGGAGGGGCACGTGGGCAAGAGCACATCACTCGCTGAGAGCCAGCACCACCACCTGCTGCACTGTCTAGAGAAAACCACTGTGAGTCCCAGCCCGCCGCGCCCCTTCTCACCCCTGACCCCCGCCCTCCTCTCTGAGGGCTGGAGCTCACAGGGGGAGAGCTCTGTGCCCGCATCCTCGCCCCGGGCCCAGGCTGCAGATGTCCGAGTCTGTCCCCTTCAGATCCAAAGAGTAGCCACGAGGTCTCTGTCCGCCCTCAGGAGGAAGACCCCAAGGAGGGTGGTGGGGGGGCGTGGTCTCCAGGGTAGGAGGCCAGCCCCGTCCTGCAGCAGCAGAGAAGCACATTGCCCCCAGCTTTTCTGCACACCTCCACACGGCCCCTAGAGCCGTGTTTTCATGGTTACTGGGAGCTGAGGGCTCCGCCTCTCGGTTTCTCAGTCCGGATGGGCATCACTCTGCAAAACTCGGTCTGAATTTATCCTAGGTTGCTACAGGACAGTGGGGAGGGGCATCAATTTTTGTCCTGTCCCTGGGGCTAGGCTGATGCAATGTGTAGGTCCCTTTTGCTCCCTACACTGCTCCTTTAGAGGACAGTGACTGAAGGAGGCGGTGCCTATATTTCTCCAGCCAGGGATTGTATGGGTACCGCTCCCTCTTAGTCACTCTGTAGCACCCAGGGACTTCAGATTCTGCAAGACTTCTTGTTAAAATAGAGCCATGGTTTAGGATGCCGTAGCTGGAATGTGGCATGTTGCCTGTGCCCCACAAACAGACTGAAAGGAAGGGCAGTGGGGCCAACCCTGGACCCTTGGCAAAAAGTGCAAGAAACAGTAGGGAAGAGGAGAAGTCAGGGTGGACAACCCAAGAGAGACAAAGTGCAACCCTTCCCTCTTCCTTCCTAGGCCCGCCCTCCCCAGAGAGCCCAAGGTCAGGGCTCAGCACCCTAGGGAAGGAGGTTTCTACTTCTGAATGTCCCATATCCTGGCCTCTAGGTGCAGGGGGAGTAGGCGTCAGAGGACTCTTACTGTGAGCCAAGTGTGGATACTGTGGATGGCAGTTGAACCCAAAGAGGGCTTCCCAAATGGGAAAGTACTCGGAGAACCCTAGTTTCCAGGACTTATCAAATATGTCTTACTGTCAAGACCTGTATATGTATATCTAGAACTTCTCTCAAAGACTCAGAGCTTGCCAACGGGATAGGCCCGGACCCAACTGCCCTTTCCAAGTTGCATGTGCTGGGTGGAATGTGTCAACTGAAAGGATATGGGTAAAAATGTTTCGGTTTGAGAGGCTGGAATGTTGGCATTGAAGGGATGGAATGCTGAATTTGCGGGAGCGAAGCGAATGTCGGATTGTGGGGCGGTGGGGGGCCTGGGGTGAAAGCGATGGAATGCTGGACTTCAGGGGAGGAATGTTGGGCTAGAAGAAGCAGAATGTTGGGATGGAAGGAACGAATGTGGGGTTTGAACAGGGTCGTGTTGGAACAAGGGGTGGAATGTTGGACTCCCGGGTGGAATGCTGGGATGGAGGGACTGAATGTCAGAACGGAGCTTGGGAATGCTGGAATGTACAATCAATGGTGTTTTTATCTTCTGTTGGCATGTTGTCCTGTAGGGGTTGTCCTATCTTGTGGATGATCCCCTGTTATCTGTACGAACCTCCACCATCAAGGTATCACTTTTTTTAAAAATTCAATTGATGTGTTTCTCTCTGAATCTTCTGAGTCTGTGGATTCTCCTCTTTTTACCCCCGGGTCTGGTTCTCTGCATGTGCTATCAATTCTTCTGGGGCTTTTCCTACCTCTATTGCCACTCCCAGTAGCAGCTCAGGCTTGGGGGTGTTTGTGCTGAACTACCTGACTGCTTCTCTGCTTCCCTCCTTCGACCTCCCCAAGGGCTTAGAGAGGGTGGCAGAACGTGGCAGCCATATCGGTCCCCTGTGAGTGTCCCTGGGCCCCTTCCCCAGCTCCGCAGGGACTCCTGGTACTGGCTGCCAGGGCTGGTCTCTCTCTGCACGCTCTTCTCATGCTTATTCTCTCCAGACTGGCGGCCTCGGCCAGACCATTAATGCCATAGGTTTTTAGTCACCTTGACCAAACAGCCTTTTTTTTTTTTTTCTGGTTATCCCAGGTTCAGCACCAAGAGGCTGTTAGCATTCCTTCCCCTGCTTACATTTGACTTAGGGAATCCTGTGCCTCCAGATATATTAAGGATCCACATCCCGTAATCAGTTGGGGGGGGTGGTGGGACACAATAATTAAAGAAATCATAACCCTGACAGACCCATTGGCCTTCAAGAGCAAAGCTTTCCCCATTCCATGAATAATCCAGTGCCTTTAAAAGCTTATATCTCACACACACCCAAGATTCATAAGGATCTTACCCATTAAATCCAACCCAGCATTCAAGACTGCCTAGCCTACCGACTCCCCAGGGTCAGTGACTCCTTACCTGCCACCTCCAGGAGATCCTGTGCAAAGCCTGCAGAGTAAGTCAAGTCTGCTTCGAGCTCTGAGGATGCCACTAAATCCCTCTAGGTCCTCTGTGTCCTGTCAGCTCAAAGCTGTAGACGGGGTGTATGTCCCATCACCATTTAATGGCTGCAGTCCCCACCCTTCAACCTGATGGCCAGGGCTGCCAATAGGAATCTTTCTCTTCCTGCATTTGATGCCTGTGGGACATCGCCCCTCCCTAATGCTTCTCCGTGCTCCAGGCCACTGGGATCCCTCCTCTCGACGCCCAGACAGAGACAGGCAGCCACACGGCGCACGGGGGCTCATCCCCCTCCTTCCCCATCTCCTTTTCCTACCTCTTCTCCTTCTGCTTCCCACAGAACCACGAGTTCATAGATGAGCAGATGTTTGAGCAGAACTGCATGGAGAGCTCGATGCAGAACTACCCGTCCACAAGAAGTCCCTCACTGTCCAGTCACCCAGGCCTCACTACCACCTGCTGCTCCCGTCGTAGTAAGAAGACCACGCACCTGCCCAACTCCAACCTGCCGGCCACTCGCCTGCGCAGCATGCAAGAGCTCAGCACGATCCACATCCAGGGCAGTGAGCAGCCCTCCCTCACTACCAGGTGGGTGGCTTCCAGCCGCATCAACTCCCCAAGGCTCGAGTCCTGCCGGTCCCAGCAGGGAACAGCTTCAGCCTTAGGAGAGCCTCAAGTGAGCCCTCCTTCCCCTTATGTAATGCACGAGCTCCCTCCACCTTCCCTATCTTTACAAGTTAACCCAAAGGCCCTTCATTTGCTTGGGAGGGTACTACAGCAGGTGGAGGCCCAACGTGGGGTTAGATACCAGAAACAGTAACTGGGAAAACAAAAACACAAAACAAAGAAAAAACCTCCCCTAGTGCAAAGAATGGATCGTTTTCCCAGGGAAACAATTTTCACATTTGTGTTCGACATGGCTTATCCCAGGCTGACTTTGAACCACAGACTGACCTTTTCCCTCCCTTCTCTGCTTATACTTAGGCCACTTCCCACTACCTCCAGGGAGTTGCAAGGGACTCAGGGAAAACAAAATTCAGATGCCACAAAGGATAGGTAAACGGTCTAGGGCAGGGAGAAAAAAACGCATACTCTGAATTCCAAAGCCCAGTATACAGTGACTTTGCAATTGTTAGAAATAATAATTAGAATGGAGAGTGACAGGCCGATTACCAAAAGCAGAGACAGAGGGACACGGGAGCTTCCTCCTAGTTACCTTGAGCTAGACGTGGGGGGTGGGGGGGCGGTCAGGGACGCTCGGGGACACTAGCAAGAAACACCATCACCAACTCACTCTTTTTTTATCTCAGTCGCTCCAGCCTTAATTTGAAAGCAGACGACGGACTGAGACCAAACTGCAAAACATCCCAGATCACCACAGCCATCATCAGCATCCCCACCCCCCCAGCGCGAACCCCAGAGGGGGAAAGTCGGCCACCCCCTGCCAGCCCCGGCCCCAACACGAACATTCCTTCCGTAGCCAGCAATGTCGTCAAGGTCTCTGCCTTGTAAAACCACTGGACAGAGGGCCCGTGCGAGGAGTGGGAGTGAAGGGGTCTGGCATGTGGGTGGGTGGCCACTTGGGACCACTCTCTTCCCTCCCTTCCCCACTCCTTCTGCCGGCCCCGTTGCACCCCTAGCACTGAGACTTGTGCCTGGAAGGAAAAGGAGGCAGCAAAGGGGCACCTGAGGTTCACCACTGCTGGCGTGGCCGTGGCCGTGGCATCTCGCTGGGGCCAGAGGAAGGGGGGGGTGGGAGATGGGATGGCGGTGGCGGGGGGGGGGGGTGTTGTGTAGAGGCTGCGTGCCAGGACAGGGCCTGGAGGGGGGAGCCTCAGACCCAATAGCAGGTGTTTCTGGAGACCCGGGTGAGGAAAATACAAGACCAAGAGCAGCACAGAGGCCGAGTTGTCACATGCAAAACAGGAAGAAAATATAACACTGTGTATTTAAGCACCTTTTTCAAGGCTCTTAATGGATAATATTTATTCATGGGAAAAGGTGGAAAACAAAACACCAACGGATTTTTGTGAAATATTTTTCTCCATGGACCCAATACCTTTGAACCAAAACAATGCATTTTGTGAGGGTTTTGTTTTGTTTTGTTTTTTCTTTCTCCTTTTATAGCAGAAGCTTTTAGGCTAAGAAGTCAGTTATTGCTGAGTTCTCTCTCCATTCCCCCAGGTGGGTGAGGTCAACTGAGCCTGGGCCCCCACTGCCCAGCTGACCTGCACAGAGCTGCCAACTGACCACACAGCAACACTTAACCCTCCGTCTGTCCTTTGTCTCTGTACCTCTCTGCTTCACCCCCCTGGCTGTTTTTCTCTGTGTCCAGCCATCTGTCTCTACATGGACCCTGGTGATCCTGAGACACATTAGTAAAGCCTTCTCCACTTCCAAGCACCTGCAGACTCATGCCTGGGAGTTATAGCTGTGTGAGTGCAGCTGTGGAAGAGAAAAGAATAAAGCTAAAACGGAAGAGTTTAGGGATGAGGGAAGTCCACTTTATAGAACAAAGTGCTTCCCTTGTGGTGGTGGTCTTTGCAGTTTCCATTTCTGGGGGCAAAAAAGGGAATGACCGGATTTTTTACACTGGGATCTTGACACAGAAAATAGCCAAGACCTAGGAGGTACAGTGGGGTCAGGTGTGTGCTAGCGAAGAGAGAACAGAAGAACCCAGGGCTCATAGCTGTAGCCGGCCCGCTGGAGCACCTTGCTATGTACCCTCTTTCAGGACCCACCATAAAGCCCATCCAGAATTCTGCCAAGAGGCCCCATAAGCAGTTTCTTTCAGAAAGGGCAAGCTTTCGACTTACCTTATGACTGAGGTAACTCCCATCCAGAGGCTGTAGACGATTAAGCCTGTGTGCTTCATGAAGGATGCTCCAAAGTGTGAAAGCAAGTAAGCAATTCTAGATGATTCTTACCTGGCCTGAAAAATGTTTGAGGTCTGAAGGGTCTTCAGGCCTGATGTCCCCAAAGGTAAATGAAGTGCGGGTGAAGCCTGATCACCTCCATGCAAGGAAGGTGATGTTACTTCTGGAGAACCTGTTCAAGTGGTTTGCACCCTGGGGGCGGGGGGGTGGGGGGACTGGGAAAGCATTTCTGGAAGGCTTCTACCATTTTTCACTGCTTGTAGGCAGGCAGGTGGGCCTCAGTGTTAGTGACAAGCCCCTGCCCACCCTCCCCAGTTGCGGTCTCTCTAGTCTGGGTTCTGAGATACAGGTTAGTGATCAGCAGTTTCACCGTAGGTCAAGGACCTCTCTGCCCACCACAACAATCTAGACAAGTTTCACCAGTTGGGAACCTACAAAACACCTTCTGTGGGCTTCCCTATGACCCCAGCTCTAATGAAGCCCCAGCTCTAGTGACCCTGTGCAAGGGGAAGGTCAGTGGGTTCTGAGGTGGCCTCTAACCAGAAGGTGGCCAGACGGACAGAGGAGAGGGAGGCTGCTCTCTGCTGACCACCGACTGAGTCCTTTCTCTGGGTCTGGCTTCATTAGGGGGAAATCACCCCATGAGAATGAGGTGGTTTTGGCCTTCTGAGCCTGCCATCTAAGAAGACAGAAAAGCTTTACAACTACGAAGGAATATATGTGTACACCCCCCACACACACACACACAAACACAACACCACCAAGCTAAACACACCTGACAGTAAGTACTTAAATCCATTCCCTTCATACACATATCCCATTAGGGAAGGCAAAAGCCTGGGCTGGACTCCATGTAGAAGTCAGGCACAGGACTAGAAACGGAATTTTTCCTTTGAAAGAATGATAACAGAACAAAGTTAGGAATATTGTAGTATCTAAGTTTCCATCATAAAAACTGAGTGGGGTAAGGGATGAAGAGGAAAGTAGGAACATGGTTACATACACATACAAAGTGCCCGTGTTTAAGAACAGGTCATCACAGGATTAGAATAATGACAACATCCAACCCAGGATCTCTTTGATAGTGCACCAAGGGAGCATTTTAGCGCTTCCCGCAAAAATTAGTGAACACATTTTTTTAAAATCATGTCTCAAATAATTTCTCATTTTTGGCCCTAATGAACTGTTTTGTGTTCCTTCAATTTCATGTCTGAATCCCACATTATGCCGGTTCCTAAAAGACTTTAGACTATCCCCTTCCATCTCCAGCCCCCAGTGTAGACTTAGCCAGGGATAAGAGACCCAGCTCACCTCTGCTCCAATAGATGTCAACCCAGGAAAATGGAGCATCTGCACAACAGAATACAGCAAGACTGCATTGCTGGAAGACTTCTGTAAGTCAACTAAAAGGCCTAAGTGTGCTGAACTGGTGTATTAAATCTAACTCATTGGCCAGTGACTGACGAACCAGGATATCAGGGCTTTCTGGAGGCAATGGCTTTCAGGGGAAATGACTCTTGAGCTTTCATAGTTCCTGAACCACTTCAGTATAATAGAAGATTCCCAAAACCACTTACCCCATTCGATGCCACTCAGCATTGGGGAGCGTTAAAAAATAATTATTATTATAGGCTACGTTCAAATGAATGGAAACTTAGAAAACATAGTACTAAGAACATATCAGAACTAGAAGGGATTAAGGAATACCTTACAGTATAGAAGGCTGAGGCCCAGAGAAATGAAGTGACTTGCTCAAGGTCATGCAGTCATTAATGTCCTAACCAGGACCAGAACACAAGTCCCTTGGCTGTTAGTCTAATGCTTTTTCCACTACACTTGTTACCTCTTGAAGGAATGACGCTTCGGAGAAGATCCATCAAAGAATACATGCTATAACTAGAGACATAGTCTTATGTAAATGTCAACGCGACTTGGACACAGCCCTTAGGAACAATTTGACTGTACTAATACAAACCATCATTTTGAAACCACCATTCCCTGGGTAGAACCAGCTATGGACTATCAATTCTGTCAAAAGAAAAAAAAAAAAAAAGGTGAACAAGCGAACAGTTTTCATTCAGCCAAATGCTACCTCTTCTCTTTGAAGAGAGGGCTGAAACATTTCAAAGCACACCTTCTAGAGTCTTTTGATCCTTACTACAACCTCTGACGGTGGTAGGTCAAGTGACTAAGTCCTGTATCCACAGAGAAGGAAAACAATCGGGAAGAAGCTGAGTGACTTTTCCAAGTTCACAAGGCAAGTTAGTGGCAGAACTGATTGCAAATCAGGGCTTAGACACCTCATCCTAAGATTTTTCTCCCACATCACCTTGCATTACTCTGGGGTTTGCTTCTATTTTTAATACTTGGATTTTCAGGATGGTGATTAGGGGGAGGAAGCATTCCATCAGAACCACCGTGAACCAGGACCTCCAGAAGCAAACTGTACTATTCCGCCTTCATCCCCTATTCTCTTAACGTGTCAAGTTCAGGACTAACTCCGCAGAATCCTGCTTGAAAGACCAGGTAGTCTCAGTGACAGTTGAACACATTAATCTACAATCACACAGGAGTTTAAGGTCAGCAAGTAGAAAAGTGAAACTAAGAGAAACAAAGAATTTGAACAGAAATTAAAGTGGACAGTTAATGCTGATCCATGATTTACGAGAGCCACCCTGTAGACGTGCTGAGGACTTTACCTAGTCAAATTATGATTCCTGCAGTTCAGGATCATGTCACTTATTTTTCAGAATATAGGCAGGAAAAGTGTACATTGAAACATGTACCTAGATTTTTTTTCCTCGTCTTCTTAACTTTGCATAGGTAGTGGTTGAAATGGAGCTAAACCTAGATTCTGAGGTTATTAATGAAGTCCAGTGGGTCCAGGCTCCCTCCCTTCCATCATCAGGTCACTACAAGGCAGGAAGATCCCAACGCTGTTAATCTAAGGCAATATTAGTTTCCCTTCTAAACTAGTTGGCATGGTAACCATGACAAACGGGAACCTGGAAGACTTTTATTTTCCCTGATTTCCTTATGAAATCGCATCATTCGCAAAGCTTTAAAATGACTGGATGAAGGAAAAGCATTTTTATGACCCATGACCCTTGGAGCCCAAACAGCATCATGAAGAGAAAGTGGCTATCAGAAAAAGAAACAGCTTTAAAGGGTTCCTTTTGAGTCTTGTTTTCTATTCAGAATGTTCTATGTTTTTCTCATCAAGTGTGGGAATGACATTTATCTTAGCAGGTTACTTAACTACGCTGGATGATATCACTCCAAACCAGTGTAGGGCACTGACCCAAGTCCTGGGGGGCTCCTTGGACCAATAGACTATTTTACAAACCTGGGAGGTGGGAGGGATGGTATATTTTTGATAATCAGACATTCCAATGTAATGTTTTCCTTAGAGGTCACCCCCCTCCGTTAATGTTATCGTGAAAAACATCAAGTGTGTTCTTTTCTATTTTCGTATAATAAATGGGCTTTGCTTACCAACATCTCAATGGCAAAGAAGAAATACTGTACAAAACTGCAGGAAGATAAACGTGAAAACTTTCTATGGAAAAAAAAAAAAACCTCTTGAGTTTCCTGTCGTCTTCTTTTGAAACTGTAGTGCATATGTTAAAACGTATTATCATTTACAGTAGAGTCATGTGCCACTGCTGTACCTGATGTATCCGATCTGGATTAAACAGACTATGTGCCACAAACCCTAAAGTGATTACGAATGTTTATTTTCATACCAATTCTCCTGCTATCCACTAGCAAATAAGGAAAGTTTGAACACAGAGGGGCTTTCTCTCTCTCTTGCCAGAGAAAAGCCACAGCATTTCCAGAGAGTGCTGATGGGGTGGTCTCAGCTTTCCTCCCCCCGCCTCCACCCTCAGTGCAAGCAACCCCTCCGCGACACAGATCACGGTTCTTGCCCGCTTGTGTGCTTTAGTCAGGGATGTCCACAACCACCGGGTTGCCTTTGTCAACAGCTCTGTTTTGAGCCCCAGCCCCGTATTACTGAAAGAATACAGAATACTGATATGCCTTTACATATCGGTGTTGGTTCTGCTGAGAATATGGAATCTTCACTCCATCTAAACCAGGGTCTGAAACTAAAAAGAGACCCCAATATGAAATGCTGTGTAGGGTACAGCAGGAAGCTCTGGAATTAGGTGACGGAGGCTCATATTTGGCTTCTGTCACTTCCTTGCATGACTTCCCATCAGGCACTTTTCTCTTGGCTTCAGTGTGTTTCCTCTTAAGAAGGGGGTACTGGATTAGATATCTTGAAGATCTGCTCTAACCTTACTAATTCTGATTTAGGTAGCGAGAACAGGAATTTTCATATTCCACCATAATGTGAACAACACACATTCCCAACAACAATGGGAATCCTTTTAATTTCCCCACAACCACATCCCAGTCAATGAAAACCGTAACAGAAGTGGAACATCAAGGCCAATCCAAGGCTCAAAGGCCTTAGAAGCTGGTTATGAAATTCAGGTGCTCATATCCTTATCACCCACTAGGTGTCACTACGGATCCATACCTCATACAATCTGGAGCCCAGGAACTGGAAACCAGATGTGCACTGAGCAATGCATGTTTGTTTTCACTGAAAAGCATTCAGTGTTAACTGGGACATATGTGCTTGCTCACAGAGGCACAAAACCATATTCTGCCAAAACGAGAGAGTAACACCTGGTGACTGATCCAGTTCCAATGGTCAGCTACGACTATCAAAAATATCCTCATAAATTTTTTTTAAGATTTTATTTGACAGAGAGAGACACAGCGAGAGAAGGAACACAAGCAGGGGGAGTGGGAAAGGGAAAAGCAGGCTTCCCGCCCAGCAGGGAGCGCGATGCGAGGCTCGATCCCAGGACCACGGGATCATGACCTGAGCTGAAGGCAGACGCTTAACGACTGAGCCACCCAGGCACCCCTATCCTTATTTTTAACGGTTAACAGACTTATTTATTTTTAGAAGGGGAAAAAAACCTAAAACTTCATATTTACTTTCTTGTCTCATACAATTTGATCTTCACGAAGTATAATTCCTGTTCAATTTTAGTATTCAGGGGCTTAGTATTTAGACCACGTTTTTAAAACGTTAAGTATTACTGTAATACTTAAGCTAATTTAGAAAATGTTACTTTATTACCTAAAATAATAATGTCTTCCAAGTCAGAATTATCCACAGCTGCAGGTTTCCTAAAGATTTCTCTACATGTTAATACTGCTAGCCTCATTTAAGTTGAAGCTTATCTTGAATAGTTGTGGTCAGTATAGTTTAGCCCTCTAGAATTCAGACCTTAAACCAACTCATACTGGCCTTCATCCAAATCACCTGAATTTATAAAGGCTCTCTATATTCATGAAATGATGATTCTTTTCCCTAACTAGAAACTATTTTCTCTTATTAGTCATATATTAATTTAGTCTTAGAAACTGGGAGCCTAAAAATCTAGTCGCATTTCATTGTTGAGAAAACTAGACCCTAAGAGGTGGTATGGCAGGTACAAGATAAAGGAGGCAGCAGCCGAGTCTCCACCAGGACGAATGCTCTTTTGACTAAACCACAAAGCAGTCACAAGCAAATTTACCTAAAACCTAGCTATGGTTCCTAACATGATGGAGACTTGCACCTTGACTGCCAATTCTAAACAAAAAAGTCTTCCATATAATCATGGACAAATAGCAGCAGTTCCTTCCACAGCCACCGTTACTACTGCATCCCTTCTTTGAGATGGTAATGGCTGAAATCTTCCAAGCAAATGCTTACGGAAAATGAAGCAATCATTATTTTCCTGTTATATGTATTCTCACCTCCAGCTTATTTTTGTATTAAAAAACACACACAAAATACAACAAACCTAAAGAAAGAATCCAATTAATTTCAAGACAAATGGGTAACCTCATCTCTAATTAAGATGCAGTAGTATCCTAATTAAAATCCCCTAGCAATGACAGACTGTGAACTCGGCTGTATTGTGGGGGAGAGGGTTGAAGAAAAGAAGTAAGTTCAATTATATAGCAATGATGGGATCTTATTGAAATGTGTGTAATTAAAGTCTCTACCTCTTAATGACATGCTGGACCTAATTATGGATTTGCTATTTATTTACAGTGTTAATTTAATTCATTCGACCTTGGCAATACATGTACAGTACAGATACGTGTTAAGTAAAGCCTACCATTGCCCAACCCAGATTACAGGAATCCAAGTTAAACAGGAATTTAGGGTGGTGGTATGTGAGTGTTGGACAGTAAATGACAATGGCCGTGGATGTTTGCAGACAGCCCTGGGGGTAAATGTGTGCACTGCCTAGATAAGTATGTACACAAGAAAGAAGAGCTTTCCCTTTAAAAAGTAAATACATTTCTATTTGTAACAGGTTCTCTCACCACAAAACCAGTTCACAAAAAGGTTTGGGACCCAAACGCATAATCATAAAAGGATTGCCACAGAAAAGAAATGAAAGAATGTGTACAGTTGTCCCCCCCTATCCACAAAGAATATGTTCCAGGTCCCCAGTGGATGCCTGAAACTAGACAGCACCGAATCCTATATATGCCTGTTCTTTCCTATACATGCATACCTATAATTTAGTTTAGTTGATAAACGAGGCACAGTAAGAGATTAACAATAGAACAATCACAACATACTCTAAGTTATGTGAATATGGTCTCTGAAAAGCTTATTGTACCGTACTCACCTTTCTTCTTGTGATGATGTGAGCTGATAGAATGCCCACATGATGAATGACGTAGGCACTGTGACATAGCATTAGGCTACTACCAGCCTGATAATATGTCAAAAGGATCGTCTGCTTCTGGACCACAGTTGACTGGGGGTCATTGAAACCGCAGAAAGCAAAATCTCGGATAAGGGGGCACTGCTGTAACTTCCAATTACATTTTTTCTAAATTGTAATTTATAGATGCACCGTCTCAGAAAAATGAGATGCTCCCTACTAGGTGTCATTAAAAGTAGAAACTGGGAGAAAATTTAAAATTAAGGGAACAGTAAAAGTAAAAACTGGGGGGAAATTTCTAGAAGACATAGGATCAGGACGCACTGTGGGAAGAGTGAACAGAACTGAGTTCCAGCTTCCAAAAAATACTTAAAGACAGAGAACTTTCCCTTAGCCTCCCAGCAGAGTAGTGCAGTTCTTAATCTGGGTTCCATACATGGGCTTCAGAAGGTCTATGAACCTCTTGGAATTACATACACAGTTCCTGTTTACAGAATGGCAACTCTACAAATCTATAGCTTTCATCTCCTAAAAGGATCCAAGAACCAATGAAAAGTAAGAGTTACTCCCTTTCTTGAGAAACAAAAATAAGACAGCCACTGATGATCCTCAGCTATTTAATGCACAGTAAAAACACAGCTTTTCACAATCTTAAAAACAAAAGACATTCAAAAGATGAATAAACATGTCAATAAACATTTGACAAAGTTTGCATTTTTACTGGTAACAAATATTTTTACCGGAAGCAAAGAGCATGAAAGCAAGTACCTTTGGAAAAGTCTGAAGCAATATTTATTCCTTCCTGCCTAAATATAAAAGGCGAGGGGATTTTCTGATCTACCATGCTACAAATTTCTACAAGAACACACCTCTACGGAAATACAGTCCAAGCCTTTTGTCAAGAACTCCACAGCATAACTAACATTATTTTTTAAATCCTCAACTGTTTTTATTTTTTTAAAGTAAGCAGTGGTATAAGTCTTTTTAAATGTTTCTTTTCCAAATGGCTTACAGAAAATGGCATCCTGGGACTTTTAGCTCTGTGTCCCCAAAGTTTTCCTTCAAGAATCTGATCCGTGAAGTTTCTTAAAAAGAAAGATAATGTACCTGGTCAGGTAGGTCAAAACAATCTGGGAAAAATCGACGTGTCCCAGTGGGAAGCCTCAAGACTTTTCAAATTCCTCAAAAAATGCCACTCTACCATATAGGCCAAGGAGGTTGGCTATGCAAAGGTATACGCTCGTTGGTGTTTCTGGATGGCGTGAGGTACCGCCTACAATCACTGGTTGCCTCGCATCATTTCTTGGAGATAAATGGTATTCATGTGGTAAGCCGCCATCCAACTTGGATGCCTCTGAGCGTTCCAGTAATACGACTGAGAGGCAGCGGCGTAGTACTCCTGCCATGCCCTGTAGTAAGCCCTCCAGTACTCCTCATAATCCTGATAGGCATCAGAAAAACTTGGATGTGCTTCCCTGTGGCAGTCATACCAACCATCTTCCTGAGGTTCTGCCGGCGCTCGATAGGAAGACCGCCTGGGAGGGTTTCTCCGGCTCTGCTTAGCTCTCTGGTTAGCCCCCTCTTTATGCCTGGCCTTTGTCTGGATTCCAGGTGATTCTTGATACTCTGCTGGATGAGGGGTATCGTCTCCATTCAGAGGTTGTTCCAGAGAGATATGGCCATCCACAGGAGTGGATTCCAAGTCTTTCAGCTGAGTATCCGAAGAGCCTTCCAAGTAGGACTTACTTCCTTTGCTCTGGGAAGAAGTCCTCGAGCTGTAAGAATCACTGTCACTCTCTGAGTCTCCAGACTGACTACTACTTGCCAGTATCGGCACTCTCTCCTCGGGAATTCTATTTCTTACAAATCCATTTTGAGGATTCACAGTCTGATCCCCAGGACCTGTGTAATGCCTGATGATTTCCACAGGCTTCTCTAACCCCTCTTTAATATAGTGTTCATAATCCTCTACCAATTCTGTAAAAGTCAAAGAGTACGGCACGTGGATTTTAAAGGAAGACAGACAAGGAATTTTGGGCAGTGACACAGGTAAAGCTTCTTTGACCTGGGGCTGACTGGTAGAGTTTTCAACAGAGATCTCAACAGGATTCTTCATTTGCTCTTCCAATTGTATGCCACAGCCCACTTCTTTTGGTGACATTGCTTTTTCTATGACTCCACATTCTGAGTGGCTTTTCACAGGAAGCTTCTGTTTAGTATTATTTTTTGATTTGACTAATAGTGAAGATACAGAAGTATTTTTAGGTGAAGCCACGTGGTTACCATGACCTTTCTGAGTTTGAAAGTTTCTCTCCATTTTTTGGATCTGCTTTTTTAAGGGCTGGGTAGGTACACTCGCTAAGCCATACGTATGCATAGCAGCTTTAACCTCCACGTCCCAATCCAAACATTCTTCCATTAGACCAGGAGGAATGGGATCTACATAAAAGGAACAAAAGAATATTAAAAGTGTGAGCTGCTCTAGATCAGCAATTTTTGAATGACTTCATAAAGCTTTCCACAGTCAAATAAGGTTAATAAATAAAATATACTAATAATATACTAAGAAGCTTAAGGATTACATTATATCAGTATTTTAAAAGATCTAAACAATCCTTGCAGTAAAGAAATATGCCCCCAAATATGCAAGACCCATCCCATACCCATAAGCAATATTTTCCCATACCGCCCACTCAAAAAAAGCTAACGCTGGGAGTAAGGTCCAAGTCTGCAGCAACTCTCCCATCTCTTCCCTCCTCACTCTCCCCAGCTCCTCCCCTTGATCTCCCCAATGCCAACAGCAAAACAAGATATTAGCAAATGGATTGTACTCCCCCCAAAGCTTATCAGCTGGGAAATATTACAATTGCAACTCTGCACCCAAGTAAATCTGTCACTCTATACTCCCAAGAAGGAGAAATCACTGCCTCCAACAGTGGAGAAAAACCTCTACAGGGGAAAAAGTTAGATGACTATAAAAAAGATCTACGGTCTCAACAGCACTTCTAAGTTTTCAAAAATTTGCTGGCTCCTGCTCTCTAAATTTCCTATTCCATCCAGGTGGGACAATTCGCTCCCACCTGCACACTCTGACCTTCCCCAAGTGTGATCAGTTTTCACCTTAGGCAGACAAAACATACAGAGCCCATGATTTACACAGGTCTTGCCCGTTTGTTGTTGCTATTGGTGCTAATGTATATGTACCCACTACCTAATCCCTCGGATCAGGACTTTTCAGCTGGGGCTCTTGATCTCTGGCTGAACAGACCCTCTGACTAGAACTTTGATTCCTACTAAGGTGATATCCTTTGCTTGCCTACACCTATAAAACAGGCCAATTTCTCTCCCACTCCTGCTCCAGGTACTTCATCTGAGCAGCCTATTGTCATATAAGTTCCTAGTCCGATGTAAGTCTAACACCACAAATACACTTTCTCATGATTTCAGGGCTCTGTTAACATTACATAAAGATCCGAATATGTCATTTTCCAATATCCAAAGGCAAATTTTCTTTTTATCGCTGAATGCTATGATACTGAATCCTACCAAGTCTTAACCCTCTTATACCAGTTTTCAATTTATTTTTTCCACATTATAATCATTTGACAGGTTACTAATAGACTTAGACATAGAATTAAGATACTATAGTGTCTTAAAACTGACAAAGAACCTACAGACCATTTCTAAAAACAAATATTTTCTAAATCAGAACACAAGCTTAGAGCAATTAAAGAAATTTGTGAAAAGATTAAAAAATGAGTTATTATAAAGCCAAAACTAATTCCCAGACATGTGCTTAGTCTAGCTTTATAAAAACCACTAAAGGAGTTATATATAAATTAGTAAAATATTCCATGCTGTTATTTATTCAATTAACTACGTATCCCATATTCTAGATCATGTATATAAGTATATATCTATGTATACACACACACACACACACACACACAACACTGCACACATGAACAAATGTAGCAAATAAACCACATTTCTACATGACAGTTTTTTTAAAATTTTCAAGAGATCATCAATAGTTTTGGATATGCAATTTCCCAAGTGGCACTTAAAAAATTCAGCTTGACAGGGCGCCTGGGTGGCTCAGTTGGTTAAGCGACTGCCTTTGGCTCAGGTCATGATCCTGGAGTCCCGGGATCGAGTCCCGCATCGGGCTCCCTGCTCAGCAGGGAGTCTGCTTCTCCCTCTGACCCTCCCCCCTCTCATGTGCACTCTCTCTCTCTTTCAAATAAATAAATAAATAAATCTTTAAAAAAAATTTTTTAAAAATTCAGCTTGACAAATGATTCACTAAAATCAAAAGAGAACATTGTAGCAGGGGTGCCTGGCTGACTCAGTTGGAAGAGCATGCAACTCCTGATCTTGGGGTCATGAATTTGAGCCCCATGCTGGTGTGGAGATTACTTAGTAAGTAGATAAATAAACTCAAAAAAAAAAAGAAAAGAAAGAAAACACTTCAAATTTTTCAAAATAGCATTCAAATTAAAGATACTACTCCTTCCTCATGGTGACAAAGGAGAATATGGCAAGAACTACCTTTACAGTCACAAAAGTAGTAAAATATATGCCCCGTTATATAAAAGAATAAAATGAAATTGCAAGGCTACAAGCTAAAATATAGAGCTAATACAGTAGTAAAACATTTTTCATGTGCCAGGAATTACTGCTTATGAGCTATAAGAACTTAGGCAAATTACTTAACTTCTCAATGCCTCAATACCCTCATTCACAAAAAGTCAGTAATAACAGCATGCACTTCACAGGATTGTGGCAAGAATTAAACGAGTTAACATACTGAATGGGACCCAACACATCCTAAGTACTCCGTGTCAGCTATTATTTTTATGAGGTCTATCACCAATATGATTATTCCTTTGACGGCAAAATGAAATAGACAAAATGTACCTGGTAAAGGCAGAAGGTTGATGTTACATTTCTGGGCAATTTTCATCATCACGTTTTCTTCTTCTCCCCGACAACAGTAGGTCACTGTCAACCCCAAAGTACCTAAAGCACAGAGGGAATGTTATGTAGATCAATTTCACATACGTGTCACTCCACCTGTCATATTTGTAATTCTTCCTCCTAAAGAAAGCAGCCAAACTTTTTTCTTTTCTTTTCTTTTTTTACCAAAACGGCCAGCTCTGCCAATCCGATGCATATATGTCTCCCAATCCAATGGTACATCCAGATTTACAACCAGGTTCACCTTCTCAGCATCAATCCCACGGGAAGTCTTGAATTAAAGAAGAGAACAAGTGTTTGCATTAACTGCTACATGGGCACCAACGCACACCCGATTATTCTAATATAACCAAGAGCCAAGTTAAGACCAGGAAGATATTTAGGAGCAAAGGAAAAGGAAATTCATTTCTAATGACTAGTTTCAAGAATAAACATGAAAATATAAAAGACTTTGAAGAAAGCAAATTCCCCAGCACTGGAAAGACAATTCCCTTCTGGTATTCTTATCAGATACACCCATATAAAATAATAAATGAAACCTGTGCATCTGATAATAGAGCCCAAGTCAGGATGGATTAGTCACCCGAACTGAACAGGCAATTTACCAAATCTGTGGAAATGAGGACTCTGCAATGAAACTGCTTCAGTTTGGCCATAGCATCAAGACGCTGATTCTGATTCATGTTGCCTAAAAACACCCAAAAAGAAAGTCATATAAAAACAAGCTAATACATATTTATCAAATCCACAAAAAGCAGAAATCATAACTACCAGTCTTAACGCTTTAAAAATACACCAACCAAAGTTAATTCTCTCCTTACATGCAAATCTAGGTTAAGACCTAAAGTCAGAATCTTTTAAAATCTGGTTAGGGGGCCCCTGGGTGGCTCAGTCCTTAAGTGTCTGCCTTCAGCTCAGGTCACGATCCCAGGGTCCTGGAATCAAACCCCGCGTCAGGCTCCCTGATCCGCGGGAGGCCTGCTTCTCCCTCCCCCACTCCCCCTGCTTGTGTTCCCTCTCTTGCTGTCAAAAAATAAATTTACAAAATCTTTAAAAAAAAAAAATCTGGTTAGGCAGTCAACTTGAAATTCAAAAATTAATTTTAAATGGTGACTAGGTTATGCCTGCAGATATCACATTGTATCTGCAAAGTTACATATGAAGCAGAGTAATTCTTAGGAAAATAAAATTGCTGTAATTAGCTGTTTATAAATTTTGTTTTGAAGTGTGATCTATGGTCAAAATATTGTCCATTAATAAAGTCTCCCCAGTATCTCACGATATACAAAGACTAGACAAGCTTAGGCTAACAGGTTAAAAAACTAAGCTATCAATGAAAATTCTAAAAAGGAGCTCACTGATCAAAATTCCTTTAAATCTTTCATTCCTATTAAGTCAGCAGGAATAATTTAGCTATGTGTCAAAAATGAATCATTTTGGGGCACCTGGCTGGCTCAGTGGGTACAGCGTGCAACTCTTGATCTCAGGGTTGTGAGTTCGAGCCCTATACTGGATGTAGAGATTACTTAAAAATAAAATCTTAAAAAGAAGAATCATCTTTGCCTTCCATAAGACCTTAAAGCAGTAATTCAGTGGCAATTCTTAGCATTTTTACAATAATTATGGAAAGAAGCAAAATAGTTTTCTCTGAAGATGACAAACACAAACTTTATAAAATTATTAAGTTCTTTATGGAGAATTAATTTCAATTTTCCTAATTTCATATTATATACCAAGTTACTTCTTAAACAACAAGGATATAGATATATCAAATCCCAATGAAATACTCACCTGAAATTTCCTTTACTCTGGAGACTCAGTGTAACCTCACACTCAAGACAACTCACAAAGTAGTATTTCTTCCTCCTGACTTTGGACAGGCTTCAAGTCAGAACACTAAACAAAGATTAAAGTAAGAGATGAACTTACCTGAAATGCACTCAGCAGGAAAGCCTTTAGAAGAAAGGATATCTGCCAAATGTTGTGCTCTATGAAAAATAACATAGAGGGTTATAATTTTATAAATACGACCTTACACCTTTTATTTCACAGGTTCCCCAGATGACCTCTTAAGGTACATTACCTGCTGTGCAAATTAGAAAAGACTAAGGCTTGATTAAATGGAATTCTGCTGAACAGTTCCTGTAAATGCTGAGCCTTTTCCTCAAAAATCTTATGGGCCAAAGGGTATGAATTGACAATTTTGTAATACTGCTTCAAACCTAGAAAGAAGTCAAAGGTCTTCTGTTAAAACAAACATATTTGCTATAGCAAATATGAAAACAGCAGCCAACTAGGCAAGGGAAAGCTCCAGAATATCACAAACCAGGAATGTAAGTATCCAATATCTATACTCACCTATGAGACTAGGATCACTGGAATTTAGTCTTACAAAAGTGGGATCTCTCATGTACTTTGTCAAAGCATTAGCCAAAAATTCAGGGTAGGTAGCTGACACTGCCAACATCTGTTTACTGGCAGGCAAGGAAGAATAAATCCAGCTGCAAAACAGAAGAGAAATACACACCATGGAAACCAATCACAGTAATTACCACTTGGAAAAGCTAAAAATAGACACTTCAGGACACTATTTTATTAGTCATGCAAGTTATTTCTCTTACTTTATTTGCTCCTGGAAGCTGCCTTCTTCTAAAAGCTTATCTGCTTCATCAAGAATAAAGAGACGTATACTGCCTGGGTTCAAGTAGTCAAGTTCTATCAGTTGTTTAATTCTGCCTAAATTCCAGAAAAAAAGCATATCGAAAATATTTAAGATGCACTGAATGTGTGCCAATCTCAGTCAATGTTGTTACCCTACTTACTCACCATTTATACTGCTGACCTTCTTGACCCGACCCTCATTATTATGCATTTATACACTGAACCACCAATCAGAAACTGAGTTCTGATCTTGCCTAAATCCATTACTTTTCCCTCACATTTCACCACCAATAAGTATGGATCACAACACTGTTCTCATCAAAAAAGACTTGAATGCTAAGGCCCTGAATACTAAATTCTGATTTGAGTGATTCACAACTGAATGATTAATAGAGAAGCAAAGAATAATCCCAATGCATGGCTTAGAAAGGCTTCCTGAAAATCACCTCATTTCTCCTCTTCTCAGAAGCCATTTCCATACATGTGCTTAAACATCCTTAGGAATGGAGATTTCATAAGTCCTCCTGGTAATCCAGTCACGTGTCTATATCTCACTGGTCTAAGCCTCTTCATTTATATCCTCATTTATAATCCTCAAAATAATTATCATAGTTATTAAAGAT
This sequence comes from Eumetopias jubatus, assembly GCF_037043125.1. Classification (NCBI taxonomy): domain Eukaryota; kingdom Metazoa; phylum Chordata; class Mammalia; order Carnivora; family Otariidae; genus Eumetopias; species Eumetopias jubatus. Next base: position 13,265,970 of record NW_028274810.1, read on the forward strand.
TCCCATATTTCTTACCTTAATTATATTATTTATATGAAAAGTGTTCAGTTCCTTAAAAGCGCCAGTTATAAACAGGGTGATATCTTACCAGGAGAGCCAACAGCAATATGACACTTTTTAAGTCTGGTTTTGTCTTGTGATAATGGAGTCCCTCCAATAAAGACATGACACTCTAAGCCTTCCATTTTTATTCCAATAGCTGTAATAACAGAATGTATCTGTACAGCAATTTCTCTTGTAGGAGCCAAGATCAAAATCTAAAAAAGCATAAAATATATATACCTTTAACAACTCAGTGGAATAGATACATGTGATTGGCACATTCGTACTACAGTGAGCTATTTTTCACTTAAACGAACACAAGCAGGGGGAGTTGGGGAGGGAGACAGGGAGCCCGATGCGGGGCTCGATCCCAGGACCCTGGGATCGTAACCTGAGCCGAAAGCAGACGTTTAACGACTGAGCCACCCAGGTGCTCCTAAACAATCATTTTAAATGATGAGTTTTTATAGACAAGGGAAGCTACTCCATTCATTCACTTATGTATTCATTCAACAAATGTTATTAAACAAGAACCTACTATATGTACTAGGGAACATGTAAGTTGCTGTAGAGTCAACAATACACAGTCCAGGGGCGCCTTGGTGGCTCAGCTGGTTAAGCGTCTACCCTGGGCTCAGGTCATAATGTCAGGGTCCTGGGATCGAGTCCCACATCGGGCTCCCAGCTCAGCGGGGAGTCTGCTTCTCCCTCTCCCTCTCCCTCTGCCTCCTCCCCACGGCTCATGCCCTGTCTCTCTCTCTCAAATAAATAAATAAAATCTTAAAAAAAAAAAGAAACAACACACAGTCCTTGCTCTCACAGCACTTTCATTCTGTGTAAGAAGATACACAATAAACAAACATACGTAAATCATGACATACAATGAAAAGTACTATAAAGAAAAATCAAACAGGGAAAAGAGACAAGTGACAAGGAAGGGAAGGAGTTATTTTAAATGGGGCAATCCATGAAGGCCACTAAGGGCGTAACATCTGAGCAGAGACCTAAATGTATACCACAGACACCTGGGGAGCTGTTTTCGAGAAGAGAAGACAGCAAATGTAGAGGCCTTATGACAATAATATTCTTAGTGTGCTTGAGGAACAGCAGGGAAGCCCTCGTCACTGGAACAAATCAGGGTCAGATATCTAGGCCCATGAAAAAGGAGCCTTGAGACTCACGGTGAGAACTCTGCAATATAACAACTGGAGGATGAGGTGAAACTACATGTTCTCAGGTATGAGAAGAAAAAAAACTCCTTAAAAAAAAAAAAAAAGCTAGAGGCAAATATACCAAAACAGTTAACAGCAGTTTCTTTCTGGGTAGGTGAAATTATGTGCTGTTTCCTGGTACTTGTTTACTTTTCTGAATTTTCCAATTTTTCAAAAATGAATATGTATTACTTTGAGAACACAAAGATCTGAAGTTTAAAAATTCAAATTTGGTTTATGGAACTTATTCAGCGTTTTGGCATTTCACCTACTGCCAAATTGTCAGAAGCCAAAATCTCGAATACATCTCCAATTCACTAGCTAGTAGACGAGCTGAGGTCTCTGGGAAGCAGGAAGCAGGAAGATTTCCTATGTGCATAACCCAGAATCTGGTGGTTATAAGACTCAAAAAGCTTTGAACATGGATGTACTGGCATAGTGTTTATACATAACATGGGCTCAGCCAAACTCTGTCGAAGAAACGATCCCCAAACCTAAATCGCTTATTAATTTAGGTAAGGCCATCTTTAGACCTACTCCAAGAGAACTTAGAAGATGGGAGAGCAATAGGACACACTCACAGAGCCAGCAATAGCCAGAGCACCACGTTATCATCAATCAGGCCAAATACTAAACCCTACCACATTCGGGGCAGCAAGTAAGAGAGTAAAGAAAACCTATCTGTGTTTTCAGGTAATGAAAAAATTGACACACATGGCAGACTTAATCTATTTAAGATGGAGTAATGGAAATTTCCAAACTTCTAACACTAATGAGGGATCCTTGGTTACCACCCACACCACCGCCACACAAGGGCTTTAATGTCTACTTTACTTCTATACTTTTCATATGGCTTAACTCAATCATTCATCAAATTCATCTCTTCCGTCTCTCAGGAGCTACTGGTATTGCATCCAACCTGTGACAAAATCCACATACCCTCCTTCAGGTCCTCTGAGCTACACTCACCTGGGTACTGAGGTTTTCAAGAACAAGCGAGTCCAAAGCAATGGTAGAGAACACACAGGTTTTCCCAGTGCCAGATTTGGCTTGAACAATTAAATCTGAGGAGAAAAAGTTATATGCATCACTAGCCAGTACTGACTAAAGAAGCTTAAATACCAACATGAAACCACAGAACCAGAAGGTTCTCCAGAGATCACCGAATTGGCACATTCGTTTGTAGTTAACTCAAAAAAGCATGAGGCCATATCCGGAAACATGCCTCTTCCCTGAACCTCTACTTCATCTTCTCGAATTGAGAGCCATCTGTCAACTGTGCAAAGGGCCGTAACCATCTTCCAATTGAACACCGCGTCTCTGTTTTACAAGAGAGGAAACTGAGGCTCGAGGGCGCACAGCGCCTGGCCGCAGGCCAAGGCCTGCACCGGCGGCGGCCCTGGGGCTCCTCCCGGACCCTCCCGGCCCGAGCGCGGCCCCCGCCCTCACCGAGCCCGCAGCGCCCCAGCGGGATGGCCTTGAGCTGCACCGGCGAGGGCCGCTCGAAGCCGGCCGCCCGCAGCCCCTCCAGCACCGGCCGCGACAGCAGCAATGACTCGAAGTCGGCCGGCTCCGCCAGCAGCACGTCCCCCGTGCGGGTCCGCGGACCGCTGACGTCGTGAGCCGTCCGCAGGCTCCGCACCGGCCCGGGGGCTGGCTCCGAGGCCGCGAGCTGTGCGGCCACACGCTCCGCCGGCATAGCGGCCTCCACCGTCGCTAAGGCCGCGGGGGCTTCAAACGCCGCCGCCATCGTCGCCGCGCCGCCCGATCTCGCGGTACTTGAGGCGACGGAGGGAGCCTAAGAGCGAGAAGAGGAAAAACTTTATTGGCAGCCCTCCCGGAAAGACACTGACGCGCTTGGCCTGGGAGAGGGGCGAAGGGACGGAAGTCGGAGGCTTGGGAAGTCTCGGAAACAGCGATAACGACAAAAAATGTGGCCCGAGGAAGGCGGGAAGAGGGAGGAGAGGAAGGCGGGGGCTACCGGGATGCTGCCGCGGGCTGCCTGCAGAGGGCGCCGCGCGCTCACGGTGGGGGCGCCACCCCGCCTCGCGGGCCTCCGTGGGCGGTCCGGCCAGCCCCTCGCCCCGCCCCGCCCCGCTCACAACGCGGGCTTTGTGTTGCGCTCGGGGCGTCACGCTCCCCGCCTCCGGGCGGCGGGCGGCGGGCGGCGGGCGCCTCCGGCCGGGCCTGTCCCCGCCCGCCCGGAGCTCCGAGCACGGCCGGACAGGACTTCCCCGTAGTGCGGTCCGTGTCCGTCTCGGTACCGCTTCACTCCTCTCTGTCCCCAGCCGCAGCGCTGTACCTGGCACACTGAGCTCCCGTGCCGTCCACTGAATTGCAGCCAGGCCCTGACTGACACCTCCCAAAGCCCTAGCTCGGCCTCACACCTCCTGAACTTAGATTTGTACATCCATCTGCCTTCTCAGCAACGCCACTCAGAAGTCTGATAGACCTCCCAAATCTATTATGTCATCTGTGCTGCTCCTGTCCCTGGCGCTATGCACCACCATCTCACGGGTGACAACTGACAGTCTTTGCCACTTGCCCTTCCTTTAAGGTCTCTGCTCAGATATCGCCTTTCCAAAGAGGTCGTTCCTGACCTATTATTTTTTAATAAGTTTTTTTAATTTAAATTGAATTAGCCAATATATGGTACATCATTAGTTTCAGATACAGAGTTAAGTAATTCATCAGTTGCTCATCACATCACCTGCCCTCCTTAATGCCCATCACCCAGTTACCTCAATCCCCACCAACCCTCCCTCCAGCAACCCTGTTTTGTTTTGTGTTTTGTTTTGTTTTGTTTTTTAAGATTTCATCTATTTATTTGACAGAGAGAGACACAGCGAGAGAGGGAACACAAGCGGGGGGAATGGGAGAGGGAGAAGCAGGCTTCCCGCTGAGCGGGGAGCCCGATGCGGGGCTCAATCCCAGGACCCTGGGACCACGACCGGAGCCGAAGGCAGACACCTAACGACTGAGCCACCCAGGCGCCCCAGCAGCAACCCTCAGTTTGTTTCCTGTAGTTAAGAATCTCTCATGGTTTGTCTCCCTCTCTGATTGCTTCCCATTTAGTTTTCCATCCCTTCCCATACGATCCTCAGCACTATTTCTTATATTCCACATATGAGTGAAACCATATAACTTCTCTGATTGGCTTACTTCGCTCAGCATAATACCCTCCAGCTCCATAAATGTCAATGTATTTTAATTCCAGTAGCGTTAACTAACAGTGTTACATTAGCTTCAGGTGTAAGAGCTAGCGATTCAACCATTCTATACATTACTCAGTGCTCATCATGAGAAGCTTACTCTTTAACCCCCATCACCTACTTCACCCCGACCTATTATTATCATCTAACCTAGTTCCCCCATCCCCTGAGCTCCCCTACCTTTCCCACCACTCTCTGTTCCCTGGTTCTGCTTTATTTTTCTTCATGGTACTTACCACGACCTGAGATTGTGTTGATTGTCTGTCTCCCCCACTCTGTGAGGACAGGGACCTGTCTAGTTCTCTCCTGTGTTCCTAATGGGAAAAACCAGATCTGAAACATAGTAAGTGCTCAATATTGAATAAACAAGCTCCTATGACCAAGTCTTAGTCATAATTCCAAATTTAATATTTCTGGAACCTAATCTTATTCAAATTCCAAACCTAAAGATATTCTGCGTCCAACTCCCAACTTTTTCTTTTGTCCTTATATCATCATTCTGATCATTCTCTCTCCCCCTATTTTCACACATGTGCACGTACCCAGATTCCAAATGATGGGGGGGGGGGCTTTGGCAAAGTAATCCCATTGGAAAGAGGTCCCAAAGATGTATTTTGCTTAGAAATTTAGAAAACATTGAGAAAATGTCAACTGCCCATGTGCAAGAGGGGGGCCTGTTGGGATTGGGCACTGAATTTTCCAGGCTTCCCCATAGTACCCCCGCCTCTCACCCACCTAACCCCCACATCCCACACCTGGGAATTATTTTAGACCCCCCCACCTACCATCCCTCTCCTTTTCTAACAATTACCTAAGGGCAGGTAATTTGGCCTCTACCTATTTTATTCATTCCTCTCTCCAGTCTCCCTGGCATGTATCCTATTTTAAGCCCCTCTATCATCCGAGCTGTTGCAACAACCTCCAGAATGGTCCCCCTGCCGAGTTTCTTTTCTCTCCCAGCCACTCAACCCACAGGTGCTGGAGTAATCCTTCTTAAGTGCGCATCTTAGGTTGTTTGGGTCCAGCTTCATGCCCTGTTCCTTTTAACGGCCTTTTTTATTTCCCACACCAGACCCCCACTTCACACTATAGTAATTCCAGTCTCGCTCTCACCGTGTTCTATTTACTTGTTTGCGTGTCTGTCCCTCACTATGAGCATCTCAAGGATGGGATTTTATCATTCTGTGCTCTCCAGCCCAGCACAGGCCCTTGGTGGGCCTAACAAACGTTGAATCTTGCTCAGAAGTCTTTGCTGGGTCTCCATGCACATAGCAGTGGTTCTATAGAATTCCAGAACACCAGTCACTGATGAAGCAGCCAGCTCTCATCCCAAAAGAAACAAAAAGACTACTCTTCCAGAAAAGAACATTTCCAGTTTTATAGGCATTCTGTGATTGTGTCTGTTGTTTATGATGTCTCACGGACACAAACATTGCTGTAATGTTACTAGGAATAAATTGTATTGCTCCAGCTAAAAACACAAATCAATAAACTGTTTTCCTCAGTAGCAAAAAATGTTAATAATGTTGTTGGCTGTAACTTTTAGTGCCATAAAGATAAAACCCAAAGGTAAGAGACCATTTAATAACTGGGTAAGGCGTGAGGGTAACATACACAGTAAGGAGTTGGATTCTTGTGTGCCTCCTGGCCTCCCCCAGGGTAAAATCACACTGGGACCCCAACCTTTTCTTATGCCGTTCTGTCTACCTTGGAAAGCCTTTCCTCACCTTCTGTACCTGGGAGCTAGAGAAGGGAAGGATTCCTGTGCACTGAAAAGCAAGTAAAACGTAGACTCAGGATGGATGCTGAGGATTATCTAAAGGGCCCATACGATCATTTCCCGGTGAAGGTTTCTGTACCGGAGGAGAGAAAAGCAATGGAAATAAAAGCATGGACATAAGGTGGCCCACCCTGAGTGTGAGGATCCATGGGGAAAATGTGGAAAAGAAAAGCACTACCATCTTTACAGCAACTTCTTCTCATTTAACCCTCAAAGCAACAAAGGGCAGGCAATATAAGTTGCATGCAACCCGCAAACATCTCTTTATTCTTTCTTTTGACAGTCATCTTCTGAACACCTAATATGAATCAGCCACGTGAGGGAGATACAGAAATGGGACAAAATAAGCAGAGCCTTGCTCTCAAGGAGAAACATACACGCAAACAGGTGGCCCCGATCAAGGAGGAAATATGCAAGTGGCACGAGGTGGTGTAAAATAATATGCAGTCCTGACATTTTTCCAGGGCCTTAGTTCAAGTGTGGCTGTCATGTGGGAGAGAGTGAGAACTTCTGAGAAATTAAGGAAAATGGCTTTTGGTATTCAGAGAGCAATAGCTTTCTTCCCTATGCCCTCCTCATCTCCACCCAAAATCAAAGTGCCTCAAAGCGTGCAGTGAACTATCGGGAAAACTCCATGCACGGATCATTCCTTACCTAATCCCTGAGTCTAGTACTTCTGCCAAAATGGCAGCACCAAGAGGCAAAGCTCAAGTCCCGTGAAGCACTGGGGGCTCATTTTCTGAGCCGATCCTGAAGGATAGATAAGGAGTTCATCAGGCAGTGGGGGTGGAAGGAGAGCTCACCAAACAGACAAGTCAGAGAGATATTCTGGGCAAAGGGAACAGTTTGTGCAAAGGCGTGGAAGCCTGAGAAACCATAATAGTTTAGGGAAGCCACGAGCTTTAGTGTGAACGGAAGCAAATATGGCAGCAGGTACCAGGAAATGAGCCTGCAGAGATATATCAGTCCCACGTTATGGAGGACCTGTCTGCTACCATAAGGACAATCAGATGTGTGTGCTGTGCTCTCCCAACGCCGGGGGCGGGGGTTCTGTTATGTAACAAGAGAAATACGGTTGGAAATGTGGATGGGGCTCGATTCATGGCGAAGCTGAGGGGTTTGGGTTTTAACTTGCAGACTGTGGAGCATCATCTAAATTTGGGATCTAATTGGAGGCAGGTAACAGCAGGCCCACATCACACACTGTTTCTCACACCCGATGGCTCCTGGGTGTTTTAGGTGTTGGCACAGTGCTTTCCGAGTATCAGGGCTTACCTGCGTGCGGCTTATCCAGCAAACTGACTCAGCATGCGTTTCCTCGCTCGCTCTCCCAGACAAGGGGGACCTTTCCTCCATTCTTCCGTTCATCTGCTCAGTGGACTAGTGCCATCAATAAACTTCAGTTATACGAAGTTTATCAAGTCACGACATCTGGCCGTCTGGACGGAATTTATTGTTTCGTGATCTGCTCAATCCTATGTGGTTTCCTCCCAACACAGAGAATAACTATTTTTACATGTGCCCCTTGGCCTAGGGGGTGACCCTATGTTCAGTACCTTTTCAGACGGGAATCAGGAGGTGGGGAAGCAGCCAAAGCCCAACCCCTGAGCCCTGCGTAGCCACCTACCACCCTGGGAATTTGCCTGGCAGACTTTCAGGAAAGAACCCCAGGTCTTTCTCCCTCTCTCCAGACCCGGCTCCCCTCTGCCCAAGGCCCACGTTGATTAATTGCCCCTTTTACTACCAAGGCCTCAGTCTTTAGGGAGGAGGGCGTCATGTTTGCTCTTCTCCTTGTGAGAACGGGGCCCCATTCATTCTTGTCCAGGCAGCATAATAAATAACCTGCCCCTGTTGGCAGGAAGTTTATTAGAGAGCGATGGGACATTTAACAATAACTGGGGGCCTGTGATTTATTAGGTAGGGAGGCTTATGGCATCTCCAAAGACGGGGAATGTGGAATTTAATTGATAAAGCGGCTGTCAGCAGCGATGAGATGCACTCAGTAAAATATGCATTTGAGGGATTCTCTTTGGAGCTGTCAGGAAGGGCTTCGGCTAATCATATTCAGCTCCTGCCGATGGTGGTGTCTGCTGGATATGTGTGTGAGAGACAAATGGCAGGGAGGGGGACTCTGAAAGGGGCCCAGGGAGGGAGGCACCTGTCAGTTGCCCAGCCCGATGGAAGAATGTGACACAAATGAGCAAACGGAAACAAGATTCCTATCACCCTCAGTGAGGACTCCCCTTCCAGAGGCCTTTGTCTCGCTCCTGCGAGCTGCTCAGGAGAGCAAGAGGTGCTGAGCACCCACTTCCTGGAAAAGAGGGGAAAGAAAAGAGTCTAGTGGCAAGAAGAGAGATTTGTTCTGGAACTCTAAACTCCCTGCGCCCTGAGGTTTCTGCACCAGAGACCCCTCCCTTGCTTTCCAGCCACTGACCCTCAGATACACAAGGCGCGCTGCCACGCCCCACAGTTACCCTGCTGTCCCCACACCAGTTTCCACGCGCGTCCCTCCAACCCCTGGTTCGGGTGGCAGCGCCCCCTGCCACTGCTGCTTTCGTGCCAAGAACAGAGCCTCAGAAACTCGGTGGAGACTCACCTTCTGTTGTTGTTGTCTCCCAGCTCTGGACCTCCCAGGACCCACGCTGAGACCCTGGGAGTAAATGCCTGTGGTCTGATGTGTGCAGAGCATGCAGCTACCTCTCCCCGCCCCCCCCCCACCGCCTTGGCGCACCCTCCATCCCGTTTCCTGACAATAAGGGGGGTGGTGGCACAGGTGATGGCACAGCTCTGTTCTCAGGCAGTCTTGGGCTTCCCCGAGGCAGCTCTGCTCGAATTCTCTTAGCCCCCATCCCTGGGGCTGTTGCTCAGCCTTAAACAAGGCATGGAAGGCCCGAGAGGGGCTTTCTCGGGTCAGGCTGCTTCCCTCCTTTGATCCTCCTGCATCTATTCTTAGGCCCCGGGAGACTGGTCTGCCTCCTTGTTCCCTTCAGGGAGAGAAAGGGAGGGGAAAGGAAAGCGCCAGGGAAGAAGTAATTGTCACTGTCTAATCTGAGCCTCGGTGGTGACACTGAGGGACCTCCGAGCAGAACGGATACAGCAACTGGTTTGATTAAATCAAACCTCTCCCGCAACCTTGTTAAATTAAACTGACAGGCCGAGAGCAGACGCGGGAGGGCAGAGGGATCATCGCCTCGGGCGGGGGTGGAGGAGGCCCAGAGCCCAGGTTGGTAAGAAGATCAGATGGTAGCAGAGCGACAGCCTGCCCTTTCGCTTATTTGCTGACTACAGATAGGAGATGAGATTTATGGATGTGCAATGCTTAAGTACCTGTCTGAGCGCAGGCTGGTGAGGCTGACGCAGAGGCAGACGCCTGCCTCCCTGTAGGCTCTGCAAACTCCCTTGGCAGCCGGGCCTCACATTTGGAACCGTGCTCATGACATTTCAAAGGGCTTCTACACATCTAACCTTTACAACAGGCAGGGAGCAGAGGGATTATCTGCTCCACCTTACAGTTAGAGAAACTGAGGCACGGAGAGATTACAGGGCCAACCAGAGTCGGGCAGAGACGGGCAACAGAGCCGGTCCAAGACCCCTGGTCTCCTGCCTGTGTGGCTTCTGGCCCACATCGCCTCCAACATTACGCCATATGGCAGAATTTCCCCAGTTTTAGTCGCCGGACTGCTATTTCTTCTCCCACCCACCAGAGAAATGTAAGCCACACAGTTTGCTTTGTGGGCCGTCAGCAAAATGCCAATTCCCAATTGGCTTGGTGCGGCCCACCTGCAAAGCACACAGCTAGCTTCCAAAGGTCACGAGGCCATTCTGTCATACTCATGTCACCCTCCCACATGCCCAAGCCCTTCCAAGCCATTTCCAGTTCGCCTAATTACAATTCAGGGGAGAGGGGGTAAGCAAGAGAGATTGTTAGCCAAGCAGCAACAACAATTGTAGGAGCCTAACACCAATACCCTGCTGGTTTCCTCACCTGTCACCCAGTTCCTCACCTGCCAAAGCTAATTTTCCACTCACCGGTGGGTGAGAGCTCATTTCAGAGTGTCTGAGCCACACACACACACACACACATACACACACAAACACACGGATACACACCGTCATTGTGAACAGAGCGCTGCCTCACCCACGATGTCCTTGTTCCCACTTCGGGCACACGCCATCGATTTGTTCATTGGTTGAGGATACTAGCAAAGGCGGTGCACACCGATTGCCAGAGTGCACGGTCGGACCTGCCTCCTCCAGGGGCACACTCATCACACACCAACCAGTTCATGATGAAATCCCACAACGGCGGAATAGGGAGAGGAGGAAGGGGGCGAGAGGAGCAGACTTTCAACCACCATGAAGGACGCTGGGTGAGAGTGGGCACAAGGTGGTAGCATTTGCTTGGTGAGGACGTTTGGCTTCACTGTGAACATCACCCACCATGGGAGGGCACATATGTGCCACCCCAGATGATGTACCACCATGCTCTTTCTCTGTGGTTACTCCATGATTCAGATCACCACTCTTGACCCGAGAAAGATAGGAAAGGGCAGACAGACTGGTAGGTCGAAGGCACTTAGACAAATACCACCAGCCTCCTAAACTCATCTCTGGTGTTGTCACTGGCCACACCCAAACCCAACATCTCCAATCTATCTGAACTCCTCTTAGGCACGGAGTTAGATTCCTCTAGAAACACCTGCCCAAGTGAGTGGAGGAGAAGGTCATCTTGCCTGGGAGGCAGGGAGGAAAGACCACCGGGTCTGGGATCTTGTGTTGGTTCTGCCATTGGCGACCGGGGGGATCTAAGGCAAATCACTTAGCATTTCTGGGCTGCACTTCCCCGACCTGTAAGTCATATGCTTGGGCAGGAAACACAGACTTTGGTTAGAGTTTTAAAACTTTAAAGATCACAGAGGCGAAAAGTGAGACCCAGAGAGGTTGAATTACTTGTCTGAGGCCCCGTGGCGAGGCAGTGGGGTGACCGAATGGGTGTGGGTTCTGGAGAGAGAACCAGAGCCTTTGTGTGACCAGAGGGGAGTTCTGGCTCCTCATCTCCCTTCCTCATCTGCAGAATGAGGCAACAGGAGCCCCCGCCTCTGAGGGTTTGGGAAGAATGGATGAGTGCCTGATGCAGGGAAAGCCTTCCGTAAATGTTAGTGAGCACTATTTTTAGTGACAGACCGGAGGTTCAGACCCACACGTCTTGACATTTGGTCTCTCCATGAGGTCACAATCCCCTGATTCTCTAGAAGGTCCTCCTCAGCTCCCAAATTCTATGATTCCAAGTCAGAAAGATGAAAATGCAAGTTAGTTCCAAAACCCTCCGGGCAGAGACACAAAAGACCATTTAGGGGCTTCATTATTCACTCTCCAGTGCTTCAGTCACTTCCTATGGGTGATGATTCATGGCAAATAATCACAGCAAAGAAAACCTGTCCAAAGGCGGTGGGTGGGGGGAGCAGTAAAATCCCAAACCCCATTGGACGTTCAGCGCCTCTTCTTTAAAATGCATCTTCATTTGTGAAGTGATGACAAGTGTCTCTTGGTCTCACCGCCATTCCACTCTGGAACTCGAAGCTTTCTCTAGGTGTAGACTCCTGCTGCTGGGAGCAGCCCCTGGCCCCCGGCCCCACCCCTACAGAGCCCCAGGGAGAGGGTCCCACCTCTCTGGCCAGGTAGAAGCCCTCCCAGCACCAACTGTCACCCCAGCCCTGGCTGCCCTCCGGGTCCCCAGCCATACCCCAGGGCTGACGTCTGATCAGGGCTAACACAGTTCTCTGGCCCCTGCAGAAGACCAGAAGCCTGCTGGAAGCAAATACACAGTAAGCCAACCCTGAGACGTGACCTCTTTATTTCCCCGCCCCATGGCCTCAGGAGGAGAAGCAGGTAGCCTTCTTTCAGTCTTGCCAACAAGTCTCTCCCTGGCAGACCGCCAACTCCTGGTTTTTGCTCACAGCTCCCCGAAGCTCAAGCTCGAAGCTCGCTCCAGCTCGCTCCGCAGGGATGGTAAGTAGCGTGTAATGAAATGAGCGCTCGCTATGAGTGGCAGGCCATAGGAGGGAAGGTTACAGGGAAGCCAGCGCTGGGACTCCAGGAAGTCGGCGGTGGCAGACCTGTCCCCAGGAGAGTGCTGAGAAGGAGTCCCTCTCCTTTTCCGTGCAGTTTCCATCTGCAAGCATTAGTTTGCACAAATCGCATAAGCATTTCCCTTAGCTGTGCCCTGACGTTCCTCAGGTGTTCTTCACAGTTGAAAAATACTTGCTTTTCCAGTAAATGTTTGCAAAATGGAAATATTTGCTTCCCGAGTAGCAACGAGACCATTGCGTAGGCATCATAAGCACAAGACCCATAGCTGCAAATAATTCCAAAATAGGGCTCAGTAGCTGCCCATATTTGGACTGGTCTAAATTACGGTTCATTATTTGGACTAGTCTAATTTGCACTAGTCGATTCCCTCTGAGTTGTTCAGGAGAGAGAGCCCATGCATACCTGGAGTTTTCCCAATGTACTCTACTGCTATTTCTTCCTCCAGCACCTTCCTTCTGTGCCCCTTGAAGAAGTTTTAAGCACCTGCATGACTGATGGCCTGGTCTTGCAGGCAGGTGACTTGGTAGAGAGGTTAAGGCTGAGGGTGGTGCCTAGGTTGGCATTAAGTGTAAATCGATGGTGGGGTTTATGGATGGGGAGCTACAGGAGCTCGCCCCCTCTGTGGCTCTAGTCATCTCTGGTGTCCCACCCTAGGGCACATCCCTCCTGCCTTCCGCAGAACAGGTAGTAGAAAGAATGAACAGGGAGACTTTGTTCCACCAAGACAGTTGCTCTGTCTTTAAGTGGGGAGAACAAAACTCCATGTTTGAAGACATGAAAGCTAAGGAGCTCTTTTTTTTTTTTTTCATGACTAGACCCTTTGATTCTTCCAGCCAGTCAAAAGATTTTTCAATTGAAATCCAAAGTGAATCTTTCCTTTAGAACCGAAAGACCTTCCAACACAGAGGCCACTCGGTCCCTCTGTTGTCCCGCCTGGAATTGGGATTGCATGAGGCAGAGGCCCAGTGCCTTGTCTAAGGTGGGACAGAGGACTAAAGCTAGGAGTTAGATTCTTTCGAGAATAGCTAGGCCTCACTCCGGTCCCCTCCCCACCAACCCGACTCGTTCACACTCAGACACGCAGTCTCTGCTCAACACCTCGGGGCCTGCCTGCTAGGCGAGGTCCTCTGCCTGGAGAGCAACTGTTCCCTGGTGCTATCTGAGCACATTCCAGCAGCACGTGTTTATCTCCAGTCAGCCTTTCCTGTTGATGCTCTGGAGGTGTGGGGGGGGGGCGGGGGGCAGGGGAGCAGGGAGGGAGATCGGGATAATGGCTGTTGGCAGGCACAGGACGTGGAGGCAGGAGGGCAGTGGCGATACGGACCCCACTCTGGGGAGGGGGGTGTTATGATGAGGTTCCCAGACTGTGTGTGGCCACGTATGTCTTTCCTCACACTGGTATGAGCTCCTTGGCGTTTCTACTGCTAGGGGAGAGGAGCACTGCCTCACCCAGGGATGCATCTTCCAGAGCTGGCTAGGACGCGGTGGGTGGGGACCTCCAGGTGAGGGCCACAGGATATGGAGCCAGGAGAACAGCAGTGTTTCCATTGTTCTGCTTAGGATGTGAGCTCTGTTGGGACACAACTGGTTCTGCCTCTCCCTGTGAGCTCAGTCATTGCTGCCAGGACCTCGAGGCTTTGGCAATGGGACAGAGGAGGCCACCCTCCCTGACTAGGCTGGGCAAACCCCATGAGTCTGACACCCTTAAGACACCAGTTTCCAGGAACTGCACCCTCTCCCTCAGGAAAAGTACCCACCACACACCGATCCCCACTAGCAGCGGGCAAATGCTGAGTTACCTTTCTGGAGGGTTCCACCCCAGCACTGGATGGCTTTGAGAAAGTATGTTCACAGCCTATCTCAGACCGTTGAGATACTCTCATTTTCAAATGAGATAATCTCATCCTCCCTCCAGGCTGAGTTTTGGGGTGCAGGAGAGAGGAGTTTGAACTGTTTGATGCTTCTTCAACAAAAATGAATCATGTCCCCTGCTCCCCATCCTCAGCCTAGGAATATTTACCCATGTTTATATAACTATGGCAACAGGCTTTATCCTCTACCACTTAAACCCTTATTTAAAAAGAAGAAGAAAGAAGAAGAGAAGGAGAAGAAGGAGAAGGAGAAGGAGAAGGAGAAGGAGAAGGAGAAGGAGAAGGAGAAGGAGAAGGAGAAGGAGAAGGAGAAGGAGAAGGAGAAGGAGAAGGAGAAGGAGAAGGAGAAGGAGAAGGAGAAGGAGAAGGAGAAGGAGAAGGAGAAGGAGAAGGAGAAGGAGAAGGAGAAGGAGAAGGAGAAGGAGAAGGAGAAGGAGAAGGAGAAGGAGAAGGAGAAGGAGAAGGAGAAGGAGAAGGAGAAGGAGAAGGAGAAGGAGAAGGAGAAGGAGAAGGAGAAGGAGAAGGAGAAGGAGAAGGAGAAGGAGAAGGAGAAGGAGAAGGAGAAGGAGAAGGAGAAGGAGAAGGAGAAGGAGAAGGAGAAGGAGAAGGAGAAGGAGAAGGAGAAGGAGAAGGAGAAGGAGAAGGAGAAGGAGAAGGAGAAGGAGAAGGAGAAGGAGAAGGAGAAGGAGAAGGAGAAGGAGAAGGAGAAGGAGAAGGAGAAGGAGAAGGAGAAGGAGAAGGAGAAGGAGAAGGAGAAGGAGAAGGAGAAGGAGAAGGAGAAGGAGAAGGAGAAGGAGAAGGAGAAGGAGAAGGAGAAGGAGAAGGAGAAGGAGAAGGAGAAGGAGAAGGAGAAGGAGAAGGAGAAGGAGAAGGAGAAGGAGAAGGAGAAGGAGAAGGAGAAGGAGAAGGAGAAGGAGAAGGAGAAGGAGAAGGAGAAGGAGAAGGAGAAGGAGAAGGAGAAGGAGAAGGAGAAGGAGAAGGAGAAGGAGAAGGAGAAGGAGAAGGAGAAGGAGAAGGAGAAGGAGAAGGAGAAGGAGAAGGAGAAGGAGAAGGAGAAGGAGAAGGAGAAGGAGAAGGAGAAGGAGAAGGAGAAGGAGAAGGAGAAGGAGAAGGAGAAGGAGAAGGAGAAGGAGAAGGAGAAGGAGAAGGAGAAGGAGAAGGAGAAGGAGAAGGAGAAGGAGAAGGAGAAGGAGAAGGAGAAGGAGAAGGAGAAGGAGAAGGAGAAGGAGAAGGAGAAGGAGAAGGAGAAGGAGAAGGAGAAGGAGAAGGAGAAGGAGAAGGAGAAGGAGAAGGAGAAGGAGAAGGAGAAGGAGAAGGAGAAGGAGAAGGAGAAGGAGAAGGAGAAGGAGAAGGAGAAGGAGAAGGAGAAGGAGAAGGAGAAGGAGAAGGAGAAGGAGAAGGAGAAGGAGAAGGAGAAGGAGAAGGAGAAGGAGAAGGAGAAGGAGAAGGAGAAGGAGAAGGAGAAGGAGAAGGAGAAGGAGAAGGAGAAGGAGAAGGAGAAGGAGAAGGAGAAGGAGAAGGAGAAGGAGAAGGAGAAGGAGAAGGAGAAGGAGAAGGAGAAGGAGAAGGAGAAGGAGAAGGAGAAGGAGAAGGAGAAGGAGAAGGAGAAGGAGAAGGAGAAGGAGAAGGAGAAGGAGAAGGAGAAGGAGAAGGAGAAGGAGAAGGAGAAGGAGAAGGAGAAGGAAAAATGGAAGCAGCAGTCCTTTTTCTTGCCCCGGCCTGAGCTCTCTCTTCAGAAGCAAGGTAAGAGAGCCCCACACACCCTGCTACAATGTCAGCCTTCTCAAGGGCAAGTCTGCAATGGTCCAACATCATGAAAGGACTTAAGAGTCTGACAGCCATTTTCTTCCAAAATCCTGTAGGAACCACACAGTAATAGCACCTCTGACTTGTCTGAGACTTCTCTTTGGAGCACTGCACTGAGATTATGGTTATCAATTTTTTTTTTCTTGCCATCTCCTTGACTTTAAAAGTAGATGGATTTTGTAATGTATATAATTGTCATACACCTGAAACTATCATATCATATGTCAACTGTACTTCAATTAGAAAAAAATATATATATATATATTAAGGTGGATGGAATGCAGTCTGGCTTTGCTAACAATATAGTCTTCATCTCCGAGGTGGATTCCTCTTGTCCTGACTACATCACAGATCATTGTCAAAATAGAGTTTCTTAAGAGTTTCGTAAGGAGTAGAAAAGTGTTAGGCTCACAAAGGTTTAACTATACAAGGGAAGCTGAGGCCAGTAAAAGGAAAGCATCTGTGCAAGTCAGACTGTGCTGTCAGTAGGCTAGGGGGGCTAACCACTTAGTCTAAGGTTCTTACCAGGAGATCAGCCTGCATCTCTTGGAGTGTGAAGTACGGCCATCCTCTTAGCTTCCAAGAGGATTCCAGTCCAGGAGCTCTCAGGGATGACAAAACTGGGGCTTAAACTTGACTCCAAAAACTATTTCAACCACAGGCCCGCTGTTTACTCACTGCCTTCTATAGCCGCCACTGCTGAGTGCTGGAGCTCTAAGAGTGAGCAAGGCCTGCAGTGGTGGAAACCCTTTGGTGGTGTTTCTCCCAGTGTAAGATTATGTGTGGATTATGACAGTGGCCAGGTGCCCCTTTCTATCCCAATCCCAGAAGATTCAACTCCAGGAAGGGTTCAGCCAGTCTGGGGACAGCAGCTGCGTCCTTGGGGGTGGCTCCCACTGTGAACACTCCTGGGGTACACGGAAAGGTTCCCTTGGGGATCTCGGGCTCCCAACTGCAAGGAAGCCTGGGCCAAGCACAGTGCCTCACTTGGACCGGCGGAGCCGCACTCTCCCCGGTAATCTACCAACCTGGAGAGCAGACGGAAATGTGATGTCAGGCTAAGCAGCTTGGGAAGGCCTAAGTAGATTCTCAGCTCCATCCTGGGGACCTCGGGTTTTCCGACCCACATGGGATCCTGAGCAGGGACCGAGAAGGGAGCGCGGGTCCCTGGGCTTGGCAAGGGGCCACCGAGCAGAGACTTCGGACTGAGTTCCGACCCACCTACGCCTTTTCTTTCTTTTCTGGAACCATCTGCTACTGCTGCTGCAGCTTCGTCCAAAGGGGGCGGGGGTGGGGGGGTGGGACTCAGTTCTAGGCGGAAAGATAGGGGCAAGGTCCCCTGTAACTGAGGACCCGGGGTGAAGTGAAGGCATCCAAATGGACTCTGCAAAGTCTTCATTTCTGAAGATGTTCATTTTTATCCTCCCTGCCTCTACCCGAGCCCCGCCCCCCCACAAGAGTGGCACTCTTTGCTGACAAGGATGGGAATGACTGCAGTGCCTGCATTCTCTGCCCCTTCTCCCACGTCTGCACCGTTCTGTCACAGAGACCCCAGATTCTGCCTGGGGCAAACTTTCTCCCGTTAATTATCTTGAAATAACAGGTCGCTAATTACCCTAATTACTCTGGGGTCCTGCAACACCGCCCCGCCCCACCCCACCCCCCGCGGGCTGGGGCGGGTGGCGCGGCGTCTGGGCCCTGGGAGGCACCCACAATCTGGCCGCGAGCGGACGCTGGCGTGGAGGGTCCGGAGCTCCGCGGGGAGGGGCGCCCGGCCGGCTTGCGGCCCCTCTCAGGTCCACCTGCCCCAGCTCCCGCCCGGGCTCGGGCCGTATCCATTGACTAGAATCCGAGCAACTTTGAGTCCCCCTCCCTTGGGCAAGAGTTAGGATAACTGACACTGGGGGAGTACTGGGGAAGAGAGGGGCTATTCCTCCACTCCCCGCCCACCCTGTTGAAAGCAGCCCCCATCCCATGACCCTGTTTGCTGTTTTCACGAAGAATCACTACCTGAAATCACCGTGTTTGTTTATTTTAACCTGTTTCATCCTTCCCCTTCCCCGCCCCCATGCACGTTCTTGAGAGCAGAGACCTTGACTGTCTTAATTCTGTACCCCCAGATTTACACCCTTGCGGGGAGTACAGCAGAGCCTCTGCTACGGTTCTGTATTAAATAAGTGAAGTGGCTCCTCACCTCCACCGGTGAGGAGTGGGCTGTGGCGGGGGGGGGACCCTACACCTTGGAGGTGAGGTAGACCCACACTTCCAGACTTCCAGCACACTTCCAGAGTTCAAAAGAGCTGTTGATTCGCTGCTTGGGTGGAGGGTGTTCCTTTTCTGATCGGAGTTTGGGAAACAGGGTTGAAAGAAACTAAGGCACTCGGCCTCTTACTGAGACCACTACCAAGTGCCCCCCCCGTAAGACGCTGCTATCTCTTTATGATCAAACGGGGATCACGTGCTCTGTTGGGGGACGTCGGTACAGTCTGGCGTCACCATACCCCCGGCCCCCCTGCGAGGACCAGGTGTCGCCCGGCCAGTCCCCAGTCGCCGCTGCCCCAGCCCTGTGCCACCACCCGCGGCAGGGTCCACTGGCCGCAGCCCAGCCCGCGGCCCCCGGTGCGCCCGTCTCATTGGCTGAAGGCATTCCCCCCTGAATTCTCATAGGCTGTCCCACTTTTCCTCCGCCCCCTGCACGGACCGCGCGCCGCGAGAGCCAGGGAAGCTGCTCTAAGTCCGGGCCTTGGGAGCCGTGGCTCGGCTCGCGGCTGCGAGAGGCGCGGAGCGCGGGGGCCGGGGGCCGCTCTTCCCACCCGGGGACGCTCTTGCGGAGCCGAGCCCGGCAAATGGGCGCACGAGGAAGAGAGCAGGGAAATGGACTGCTATTTGCGCCGCCTCAGACAGGAGCTGGTAAGAGCGAAGCGGGCGCCAGGGGCCCGGAGGACAGCTCCGCCCCGACGGCACCTGGTCCCCGCCGCGGGCCCGGGACCCGGGAAGTGCGCGGGCGGAGGAAGGCCAGAGAGGAGGGGACGGGCAGGCAGAGGGCAGGGCCTGGCCCGAGGGAAAGGGCCGCGAGGAAACTTGGAGCAAATATTTGTGAGAGTGAGGCAGACCCGAGCAAGTGACGGAGACCGAGCAACCCAACCCCGGACCGAAATGCGCCCAGAGAAGGCGCCGGACACACGGGGGCACACTCCCAGACGGACGGCTGCTGGGACCGCTCGGGGCGCCGGGAGCAGGGCCGGGCGCGCGGGCCGGAGGGCAGCCGGGGACCGCTGGCTCGCGGGGAGCTGGCACCGCCTGAGGCCCCCAGCCCCGCCGGGCTTGGCAGAGCTGGCGCGGCTGCGGGGGCAGTCCGGGCCGGCTGTCTGCCCGGGCTTGTCTGCCAGCGGGGTGGGGAGAGGGGGGCTGGCAGCTGGAAGGGCGGGGGAGGGCCCCGCGCCGGAGGCGGGGCGCCGCCTGGCAGATCGCGAGCGGAGCTGCGGGGGCCCGGCCAGATGTCAGGGCCGGGCGTGGGGAGTGCGGAGGGAGCTTTCGGAGGCCAGGGGTACAGGGGTCGGGAGAAGGAGCTCCGTCTGGGACCCGGGCATCACCAAAGTGAGGGGGGAAGGGTGCCCCCAAAACTCCGTTAGGTTGATTCTCACCGACTTCATATACCACCCCCCCCACCCCGCACACACACCTGCCACCTTTCTGGTTCCCGCAACCACCCGAATTCACACAGATATGCACGCCCCGCCCCACCTTGGCCCCCAGGCCCACCTTTCTCTCAATCCGACTCCCTCCTGTGCCTTTGCCTCTGCCTCTTTTTGTTCTTTTTAGTTTCTCTCGGAGTGGACCTCTCCTCGGTCTCACTTTTCTCCCCTCTTCTTTCTTCCTACTTTCCAGAGCCAGGGGCACCCAGGCTCTCAACAGCAGACCTGGGTCCATGGCTCTCCAGATTCCATGACAGCCTGTCCCGCTCCTGCAAACTCTACACTCCCCCCCACCCCCACCCCTCCAAACTTGGCAGCTGCATCTGGGGCCAGTTTGGGGGGAGGGCAGCTTGCAGAGCAGGTGTTCTCACTGATGCTTCCTGGTCAAGGCCCCCAAGCACTCTTCCTGTCTGTTCCACTCCAGCGTGTTTCTCAGGTCAATGGTCACTTCTCTGGAACTTCCTCTTCAAGCCCCTTTTGTGGTGACACTCAGATGGGAAAGTTACCCAGAGAAATGCTGCCTAGGTGAGGGACAGAGAAGTTGCCACCGTGTCCCTTCCCACACTAGTGTTCCCCTGCTTCCCATGTCAGTTTGGGATGGTCAGCCCCAGCCCACACGTATACAGTTCTGACCCTTCCCATTCATTTGTCCAATATCAGAAAGGTCAAGGTCATCACAGATCATGTCTGAAGTCCAAGGCCCATGCTGAAAAAAGAATCTAATAGAGTCTTCTTTTTATGCTTGGAATCTGGGACCACACCACCCACCTCAGGATCTGCCTTAATAGAGGGTTTGTGGGTGTTCCTGGCATAGGCTTGAATTTTAAAATCCTACTGATTTGCATTTTTTATAGCACCCTAGATGGGAGGGGGTGAGGGGAGGAAGACAGTCTGTGGATGCCAGGAGAATAAAAAAGGCAAATAGGAATCTGCACTGAACTGAGCTCCAGGTCTTGATTTGCACCCTCTCCTGCCAAGGACTTGAGCCCCCCGTCCCTGAGAGGAGGAAGGGGAGAGGCTGAAGTCACCGCGCTCCCCATTAGCTTTCATTTGGCCCTTTGTCTGAGCAGCTTCAGCCTTTGACTCTCTTGGAGAGGAAGCCAAATGCCTGGCCTGGGGCCCAGAATGACACTCAGATGGGAGAGCTCTGCAGCCTCCCCCTCCCCCACCCCCACGGTGCCCCGCCTCCTCCCCCTCCTCCCCTTGTGCCAGGCTGCCCAGAAATGAGACAGAGCAGAGTGACAGGCAGAGGAATTAGAGGCTCCTTTACTCCCCAACACCTCAGCCCAGTGCTTAGGTAGCTGAACCAAACCTCAGTGCCTCAGTTTTCCCAATGGGAATGAAGAAGAAAGTAGAGCTGAGTTAGCCCAGGCTCAGCCCTTTGGCTCCTCTAAGGACTGTGAAGCTGACTTCAGTGCAACATGGTTGTGACTAGGATAGGGAGAGTTTGTTTGTTTATACCCCAGGTCTGCAATGGGGTACAAAAGGCATACGGTAGTCTTACATCATGAGCTTGTGAGGGTGGGGGCAGGCGGTGGGGCTTGTGTGTTTATCCCAGGGAGAAACTTCCCTGCCACTGAGGGGGACTGTGTGTTGCCTGGCTTTGCCTTAAGTTAGCATGTGCTCAGGAATGGCCTGCATGTAATACCAGTCACATTCTACATTCATTTATGCCACCAAATCCCTTCAAGAAGCCTGTGTCCTACAGACACTGGGTTAGGCTGCTGGAAAAGGAAACGTTAACAGGTCATGACATTATTTTTGTCAGGGGTGTTCTGTGTCCCCTCCTGCACCCTGGCCCTGTCCTTGGCCCAGAAAATCTAGACAAGAAGAACATGCTCCTGAAAACCAAAGTGGCAGAATTTCTCAGTTTCTCGGAGCAGAAAACTTGCACTCTAACAAGTGAGCCCTGCGGGGAGGCTAAGGGTTTGGGGATCCTGGCTCATTTAGGTTGATGCCTAGAGGACTGGCCCTCTCCCCCTGCCTGGAAGGAGACCGGGATCCGTTTCAGGGATGAAATGGGGCAGGAAAGTAGCCACAGCTGACACACTTCTTCCTTAGGATGAGGGGGTCAGAGCTGCCACAGCTCAGCAGGGAACATATCTCTCTCCCCTCCAGCCACCGGAGAGGGGCCCTGCACGAACACAAGGCCTTGGGACCAGCTGTTCTTACACACTGCTCCCTCGAGGGCTTCCAACAAATGGGGTAGACACAGGAACACAGAGAAAGCAGATGTAAGATGCTCACAGCGTGTTCCTCATGAGTCAGGACCAGTGTAGAGCAAATAAGAGTGTGCAGAGGCTGAGCGATAGGGGTTCAGGAAGTCCAGCCAGGCTAGGAAGGCTTCCTGGAGGAGGAGGAGTTTGATGGAGGCCAGCTCCTGGAATGCCTGTCCTAGCTGAGGCATGATGAAGCAGCAGAGGGACTTCTCCGGGGCTGGAGAAGGGCCTTCTAGGACAACTCCGTATTCCTAGAAGGAAGTTATCTACAGCCACTAGTGGCCACAAGTTCAAGAGGTTCTGACAGTGGAGGAGGACCAGAGCCTAAGGGCAAGATAAGAACAAAAGAAGGTGATGGAAGAGATATAGTCGGAACAGCCTTCAACTCTTGGGACCAAAGAGCCAATTTCCTGAGGCAGAAAAAAGCTTTTACCAAGGATCTCCTAATGTGGCCTCCTTTGACGTTTAGAGCTAGGGTGAAGAACCCGGTGGGGTCAGTGAGGGAGGAGTGTGGACTGTGGGACTTGGGGGCAGGCCAGCTTGAACTCCAATCCTGGCTCTGTGTGACCCAGGCCGATTACTTAACCCCCCTGTGCCTTGGTTTTCTCATCTGTAAAGCGGGTTTTTTAAATTTTAAAACAATTTTTTTTAAGATTTTTATTTATTTATTTGAGAGAGAGGGAGAAAGCACAAGCTGGCAGAGGGAGAAGTAGGCTCCACGCTGAGCAGGGAAGCCAACACGGGCCTCCATCCCAGGACCCTGGGATCATGACCTGAGCCAAAGGCAGACACTTAACTGACTGAGCCACCCAGGCGCCCCTAAAACAGGGTTTTTAAAATACCTACTTTATACAGCCACTGTGAAGATTAAATGGCAGCTGTCTGTCCTTAGCCTGTAACACTGTGCCTGGCGACCTCCTGACGGATGGATCAGGCTGGTATGCATGAGTCATTCATTCACAGGACACATTAACTGAGTTCTTCCGATGTTTAAAGCACCTGACCAGACACTAGCACTGTGGTTACAAATACAAACAGACACAGATCCCGCCTTCGGGGAACCCGCCGTTCAATAGGGGAGGTAATAACAATAACATTTATTGGGCCCTCGGTGGCTCAGTCGTTAGGCGTCTGCCTTCGGCTCAGGTCATGATCCCAGGGTCCTGGGATCGAGCCCCAATCGGGCTCCCTGCTCAGTGGGAAGCCTGCTTCTCCCTCTCCCACTCCCCCTGCTTGTCTTCCCGCTCTCACTGTGTCTCTTTCTGTCAAATAAGTAAAATCTTAAAAAAAATAATAATAACATTTGTTGATGTTAACACTTACCGATATGTCAGGCATATAATGGATTCTGTCATTTAATTGCCAAAGCAACTCGAAGTTGTACTTCCCTTATTCCCATTCTATAAATGAGACATGGGGAGGTTAAGTGAGTTGGCCAAGGTCATAGAACTGGTAAGTGGCAGAGAGAGGCTTCAAACCCAGCCAGTCTGACTGCAGAACTTACACTCTTAACCAGTACATGTAGTCATATGTCCAGTACAGAAGTAGAGGGGGCGTGCTACATAGAGGAACAGGCGCAATGCCCCGAGAAGGGAGGAATTAGCTCCAGCGGGGGGATCAGAGAAAACTCCGTGGAGAGGTAGCATTTGAGCTTGACCTTGAGGGATCAGCAGGGAGGTGACCAGGAGAAAAACAGCATTCCAGGCAGATAATGAAGCAACAGGAGCGCAAGGCACCGAGATGGAAGTAGAGGGGATGTTTGAAGACTACAGGAGCTTGGCTAGGGTATAGGGTATGTGCCGAGGAATAGTGAGCAAACAGGGCTGAAAGAATTGTTGAGAGCAGCCCACTGGGGACCTTGAATGCCATGCTAAAGGGCCTGCCCTTCTCTATGTGCGCTGCGAGAAGCAGGATGGGAGACGTGCCCTGGGATCTAGGAGGTGCATGGTATGGGGTGGAGGGGAGGAGGGAGGAAACTGAGGCAGGAGGCTGAGTTAGGTGGTGATCGCAGAGCCCATGCAGGAGAGTAGGAAGGCCTGAACCAGAAAGGAGAAAAGGAAGGTAACTTCTGGAGGTCCTGACTGCACTGCCTGCAGCAGAGAGGAGCTAAAGCCGGTCAGGGGAGGCAGGCTCTCTGCGGGGCAGGGTTGGGCCCCTCTCTCCATGTGTCTGCCTCTTGCCCGAGCACATGGCCCCTGGTAGATGGTTCAGTCAAGAGAGGGCTCATCCATTTCGCACTTCTTTCTTTACTCCCCGCCCTCCTCCAGCTCTTGGCACAGTTTCCTCTTTACCTTCCTGTTGCGCGTCCCAGCCAAGAGCAGGGGACTGTGAAGGTCCCTATTCACTGGACTGGAGAATGGGCCACTTGGCAAAAGCAGGGCTTTTCCCGTTTCCGGCCCCGAACCTCCTTGTAGCTTCCAGAGGGGCTGAAAGGAACTGTGTGGGGGTCTTGTGAGTCATGGAGGTGGGGGGGGGGGTGAGGCAGGGCACACTGCCAGGTCCACGGGCAAAGCCGGAGCCTGTGTCAAAGGATTCTGGCTGAGCTGGGAGAGGGCGTGAGATGGATGGATGGAGGGCACAGCTGTGGGATCAATTGGGGGCCTAGGAGAGGGCTGGGGAAGGTTGCCGAGGATGCTGGTGTCACTTTCCCATCGCCACGCCTCCCGTACCACAAAGGCCCAGCGAGTGCCAAGGGAGACAGTGCTGTCCGTGGGCAGCTGACCCCACACTACCCCCGGAGGGCACAGCACTGCAGGTCCAGGACGGTGGGGTCTGCTTCCTAGAGGCATCTTCCCCTTCAGCTTCAGATAGACAGGCCTTCTTCCTTCTTCAGATGATTCAGTGAAGAAGCTCCGTCAGTGGAAAGCAACTGAACTGGGTCTTGGAGTCCCTCCAAGACTTCGTGCTCTTCCTCCCCATAGGATGATAACTGTGCTTTGCGCGTCGCATTGACTAAAACCCCACGGGGCTGAGAAGCTACATCATGATGACACGGGAAGCCCATTGGCCTGGAGTAAGAGGGCCAGGCTTGGAGGCCCAGTCCTCCTGAGTACGCCTCGGACCCCAGGCAATAGATCTGCCTTTGCGCTGGAGGCGCTCGGGATGACATTACGTGATACTCAGATGAAGAACTTGTAGTTTTAGGTAGTTACCATCTGTTTATGGCAAGTGTATGCATTTCATATAAGTTCCTACATGAATACGTTTATTTACACAAACAGATTTACACGCAACATTAAGTAGGAGATGAGCTCCTCCGTGGATGTGGTGAAAACCGAAGACAGTCTAGGGAAGGATGTCGAGGAAGAAAATGAACATCTCAGATTCCATTTCTTACTCCGTACAGTGGGGTCACCAGCTTACCAGAGTAACTATAGGGGTCTGACAAGGCGAGAGCGAAGAGCATCACTTGAGGGCCGGAATCCTCTGAGTTAGGCAGCTAGGACTCCCGTGGAGGGTGCCCGGGGGCCATCGAGCTCTCACACACACGGAGGCACTTTGAACTGCAGTGGGAGAGACTGAAGCGTGATGTGAAGAAAATTTTAGGGGATGCCTGGGTGGCTCAGTTGGTTAAAGGGTCTGCCTTTGGCTTGGGTCATGATTCCGGGATCCTGGGATCGAGTCCCGTGTCGGGCTCCTTGCTCAGCAGGGAGCCGCTTCTCCCTCTGCCTCTGCTGCTCCCCCTGCTTGTGCTCTCTCTCTGTCACTGACAAATGAATAAATGAAATTAAAAAAAAGAAAGAAAGAAAACTTTTAGGTTGAAACATTTCAAGGCCCAGGAGGTGCCGGGAGATAGGAGATGGCTGGTGGGGGCAGGGGGTGCTTGCAAGGAGGGTGGTGAGACCTTCATGGTCTTTCTCAGCAAGGAGTCCCACACCCGTCTCTGGGATGTACTGCTGGGGAAGTATGTCCGATGGTGGAGCAGGTCTGCTTAGCATGCGTGCAGGTCAGTGAGCATGGCTAGGGGTGGACAGAGGGAGGTGGCTGTTAGATCCACTCCCACTCAGACTAATCAGAACAAACTAGACCCTCTTAGGGCTTTTCCAACTGGCCCCCGAGGGCAAGCTGGGTATGACTCGGTCCCTGTCCTGAGGAAGGACCTGAGGCTCTGGCACTGGGAGGCCAGAGAGGAACTCAGACCCCCCACAGTCTGGGGACCGGGATTTAGTGGCGATCATTTCTAGTTCGGCATCTTCTCTGGTTTGGCCCCTCTCCTTTGCTCCCACCCCGCACTGCTCCCTCTTGGGTTCCTGAGGCAAGGGAAACCCTGGGATCTGCGAAGGTCCCACGCCCCAGACGAGGAGAGCAGCTCGCCCTCTGGCTCTTTCTCCTGGGGTGACATCATTCCCCTCGGGACTGGGAAAGGCAGCTCGCTCTCAGTCAAGACCCAGCTGATGCCCCGGCCTCCCCACCTCCCACACTTCCTTCTCCTCCGGGCTTCCCTCTCACAGCTGCCTTCCGCCCGCAGTGTCAGCACCGTGGCTGGCCCACCCAGCCGGCCTGAGAATGGGCGAGAGGATGCGGGGCTCCCCTCTCCTTCCCCGGCTCTTCCTCTGTGGGGCTCAGGGATGGGACCGAAGAGATAGGGCAGGCGTCGTGTTTCTCCTTGATCGCACCGGTAGGTGAATGGGGTCCTGTCATTACTATGTGCTACGGTCTACTGAGGAAGGAGCGTTCTGGAGGTTCTTAGGAAGTCTTACGGTAACCGCCAGAACTCGCCTCCAGGTCACGCACAAACACTCATGACCTCACCTCATCTGGCCAGAGCTGTACGAGTAAGAAACTCTTATTCCCATGTGGGAGAACTGAGAAACTGAGAAACAGTTTAAATAACCGGTCCCGCTCATACAGGTGCTACTATGTGGCCGAGCCGGGATTTGAACGCTGTGCCATCTGTCTCTAGAACAGAAAACCTCAACCAGTGCAGAATATCATTTTCCAGAGGGGTGTAACTTCACCACCTGTTTACTTAAATGGGGCCTCTGTTTTATGGGCAGCCCTGAATTCATACATACCCACATAACATTTCTCACTGGAAAACTGTACAAAATGTCAGCATTATTTCTTCAGGATTTTTCCATACTGGAAGAGACTGAATAGGGTCATTTCATTCCTCCCACTGCCTCTGACCTGGACTGTGTTCAGCCTTCTGGAAGGAAGCCTGCAAGCTCAGACTCCTTGCCCATTGGTGAAATGCAGCCGCGAGCCACATCCCTGACTCTTTCTCCCTGTGGAGTGTGTCACTGCCTGAGGGCAGCAGGTCTGGAGAGATGACTTGCGGCATTCAGGGGTACTCAATATGTTTTCTGCGTGTGTGGCAGGGGCAAGGGGCTAGCTAGGTTCTGCAGAGACCTAACAATGTGTAGATCTCCGATCCTGCCCTCGATGGTAGATGCTCAGTGAATGTCTCACGAACAACTGAGCCTTTAAACGTGTGGGGGCGCCGGGGCGGGGAAGTGAGTAGCGCTCCAGGGAAGGGCATTTGAGGTGTGTCACGGAAGAGGTTCTGACCCCAGCCGGGGGCACGCATATGGGGACTGAGACACGCTTCCGAGTGACATGATCACAGGAGCATGCTGGGAAGACTGATCTGGTGGCCGGAAGGCCTTCCAGGAGGCTTCTGCATTCCAGGAAACAGAAAAGCAGATGTGAGACATCTGGGGACAAGAGCAGGGGCCCTGGGTGGAAAAGCCAAAAGGGACTCTGAGGTCTAGGTTGGGGTGAGGAGGAAAGGGGCATGAGGGAAGGGGCAGAAAAAGGGAAGTCAGAGAGCCAGTGAGCAGTTAGAGACCTGAAGGCATTTGGTTTGAGGCTTAGGGTCTCCTCCGACTCTGCCCTGGGTCTTCTCAGCTGCAGCCGGCCTGCCTCAGAAAGGAGAAGTGGTCAGGAGGCTGGAAGCCAAAGAGGTCAGAGAAGGGGCCATCAGCAAGCACAGCCACCTCCCAGGCTGCATCTCTTGCCGCTGTAGCTGCCGCTCAAATGGAGCCTGCTCGCCCGGGCAATCTGGCAAATCCCAGGGTTACCAGGGCCCCCCCCCCAACCCCCGACCACCATGCTCAGCAAAGGCCTCCTTGCCTGCAAGGACAGTTATTCCTCCGGTCGTTAGTGCGGCCGGCTCAGGGGAGCCCGCTGTGGTGCCCCCGCCCCTGCCAGGGTTGGGGTGGGCAGGGGAGGGTTTGACCCAAAGCTTAAGACGGTCAGCTGCCCGTGCTCCCCTGAGCACCTCTGTGCCTCCCTTCCCAGTCCCTCCAGCTCTCCACCCTGTGGGCTTAGTTCTGTGCATTAGGACAAGGCTGAGAGGTAAGATGACCCCAGCGGGTCTCTGGGGGGCTTAAGAAACAGATGGTCCCCTCACGTGAGGTTTGCTGTTAGTAACATGAGCAGATCTGGGGAGGGAGCTGGCGGGACCAAGGCAGCTTGGACTGTGAATGTTATCAGACCACGCATCCCCTGCCCAGCCTCCAAACTCGGCCCTCGCCCAAGTCAGCCTCTCAGCCCCTTCCAGCTGGCACCTGGGACCCGGGCCTTAGACGCCCACAAAGGGACTGGGGAGCTGGCCTCCAGTGTCCCCACTCTTGGCCCGAGCCGTGGAGCCAATTGGGCTGAGAAGGCAGGAAGAGCACGGGAGCCAAGTCGAAGAGCAGCTGAGGGAGGACAGGTGTTTGGAAGGCAGAGAAGGGGTGGGAAGAGCTTCTGCAAACAGGAGCTTCCTGGCCTCCATCTCTCTTTCCGGGCTGGCCAGATGTGCACAGCAGTGAAAGGAAACCCCCGGCCTACCCCTTTTCTTCGGGAATCTGAGCCCCTTGTCTTGCCCTCATGTTCCTTTCCAGCCTTCTCCACGGCCCCGGGGAGGACAACGCAGCCCTCAAAGCCCAGCCACTGCCCCGCCATCCTGAAGCAGGCAGGGCTTGGTAGTTAGGGCCATAGTGTTGGGAGTGAGTGTCCCGTGTTTGAGTCCCAGCCATATGAGCTGCGTGCGTGACCGTAGGCAGGCTACTTCAGCCCCACCAGGGTTAACTCGTTAAAATGAGAACAATACTAGCAACCTCATAGGGTTTGTACAAAGATCCTAAGAGGTGAGGGGCATAGAGCACTTAGCTCAATCCCTATTAAATAGTAAAAACCTGCAAACTGTCGTGGCCATCATCATCGTCGTCATCCTCATCTCGGGGAGGCTCGGCAAGAGGAGGGCACAGCACCTAAAGGGTCAAGGGTGGCCACCACAGCTGCGTGCACCCTCGAACCGGTCTCAGCTCCACCTCCTCTGTTGACCTTGAGCAACTTACTCACGTGCCTCTTCCCCCTCGTCTGTAAAATGGCAACAAGACTAGTCACTACCTCATAGACTAGTTGGTGAGATTAAAGATAGATCAACTCAGGGCACCTGGGTGGCTCAGTCGTTAAGCGTCTGCCTTCGGCTCAGGTCAGGACCCCGGAGTCCTGGGATCGAGCCCCGCATCGGGCTCCCTGCTCGGCGGGGAGTCTGCTTCTGTCTCTCCCTCTCCATCTGTGCTCTCCCTCTCTTTCAAATAAATACATAAATAAATAATCTTTTTTTAAAAAAAGATTAATTGATAGAAGTGTATGCATAGTCACATATATGTGGCTGAGGACAGCGCCTGCCTTAGCATGTTAGCGGCCATGCATATGTTATGCAGCCATACCAGCGTTGAGATTCCTCCTCTCCCAGCTCTGAGCTGCACTGTACTGGGCCCCACGGAGGTGGGGTCAGTGGCCGGCTGGAATGACCCTGGAGATGTGTATGTGGGCAGTGGGGAGTCTAGGTTCAGGGCCAATGAGGGGCAGCGCTTCCCCCAGCCCCTCACGGCTCACTGGCCTGCGCTCTCCCTCTCGCCCGCAGATGTCCATGAAGGAAGTGGGTGATGGCTTGCAGGACCAGATGAACTGCATGATGGGCGCGCTGCAAGAACTGAAGCTCCTCCAGGTGCAGACAGCTTTGGAACAGCTGGAGATCTCCGGAGGGAGTCCTGCCCCTGGCTGCCCGGAAAGCCCCCGGACGCAGCCTGAGCCCCCTCCATGGGAGGGTGGCAGAGGTCCTGCCACACCTGCAGCCTGCCCCACCTCCAACCAACCTTCTCTTGGCGCCAAGTTTCCGTCCCATAGCAGTGCCTGTGGGCGGGACCTGGCCCCCCTGCCCAGGGCACAGCTACCAGAGCACCGAAGCGGTGCCCGGCAGGGGCCCGAGCTGGTGGAACCGGAAGACTGGACCTCCACCTTGATGTCCCGGGGCCGGAACCGACAACCTCTGGTGCTAGGCGACAACGTTTTTGCAGACCTGGTGGGCAACTGGCTGGACTTGCCAGAAGTGGAGAAGGGTGGGGAGAAGGGGGAGGCGGGGGAGCCCAAAAGGGAGAGGGGCCAGCCCCGGGAGCTGGGCCGCAGGTTTGCCCTCACAGCGAACATCTTTAGGAAGTTTTTGCGCAGTGTGCGGCCTGACCGAGACCGGCTGCTGAAGGAGAAGCCAGGCTGGGTGACGCCCACGGTCTCCGAGCCCAGAGCCGCGCGCTCACACAAGGTCAAGAAGCGGAGCCATTCCAAGGGCTCTGGGCATTTCCCCTTCCCGGGCACTGCAGAGCCCAGAAGGGGAGAACGTCCTTCCACCAGCTGCCCCAAGGCCCTGGAACCCTCACCTTCTGGCTTTGATATTAACACCGCTGTTTGGGTCTGAGTCCTAGAGACAGAACATTGACTGAACCCAACATGACCGGGTCCCAGTGCTGGGCCCTGGGAAGGATGGGGTGTGGGCACTGTGGCTTTCAAAAGCCTAACTCCGAGTTCCTTTCCTCCAGAAAGGAGGGAGAAGCAGCAAGAGTGTCTGGAGCAGGGCTGACCAGTGTGTGGTTGAGAGAGGCTGTGGTGGGGGCTGGCTGGTGGGGAGGTGAGGGCTCCTGGGCTGAAAGAGAGACATTGAGAGAGAGAGTGGCGCTCACTTTGGGACTGCAGGTGACAGTGAGGGGCCGGGGGAGGAGACCAGGCAATCCTGACATTCCTTCAGGGCCCCCAAAGACCTCAGTTGAACATTCTGTATGGATTAGGGCCCTGGGGTCTCAGGTTCCCCCAGAGAGTCCCCCGATCTGGCCCCAACCTTATAAACCATTGGCTTCCCTGGCAAAGCACTGCTCCAGGCACAGGCATGGAAACCCCAGACCTCCTGGGATTGGGATCAGCAGATTCCCACCCCCACTCCCTGTTGCCTTTAAGATTTCAGCCCATACCCGTGTCCTGAGACATGGGCCGAATAAGGAGTGTACCTAGAGGAGTACTTGAGATAGCCCTATGTCTTTTCAAAAGCACAGGAAAGATACTTATCTGTATAGCACTTTAAACGTTGGAAAGCCTTTTCATATCTTCTGAGTAAGCAAGTAGGTTAGTTACCATCCCCATTTCCCAGGTGAGGAAGCCGGCCTAGATACGCCCCCTGCGGGCAGGAGGCAGACCAGTGCAGGGCTGGCCCGAAGGGCCGCGGCTGGGCCCTGGAGTCATACGCGCTCCTTCCCCGGCACCCCGCCTCCAGCAGAACCCGCACCCGGGACACAAGCACACGGGCGTCCGTCGGCGCGGCCAAAGTGCGCCCATTCGAAGGACGCACTCATTTTTAGATTCCCAGCCTCACCCCGTGGCCTCCCTCCCCGCTGGGAGCGGAGGCCCGTCTGGCCGGACCAGACCGGCGGCGGGGAAGGGGAAGGGCCGGGCAGGCAGCTCCGCTCCCATCGCGCGGCGCCTAGAGCTTTCCTGGAGCGGCGCACGTGGCCCTCCCGCCCCGCAGGGAACGCCCGCTGGCTGGGAAGAGACAATGCGGGTCCCTCTTTGGGCCCGGCCCCGCCCTGCAGGCCCTCCCCCTCTCCTCCCCTCGCCCCTCCCGGCTGAGCTCCCCTCCCGCCTGCTGGGGGGTGACAGCGCAATTAGACGCAAGCAGCCTTCCCACCCTCGGAGCATTAACAGCAAATTGGAGAATAACAAGCGAGGCGCTTCCTGCATCCTGGACCCCTGGAGACCAAGCTGGAGGAGGGAGGAGGCTTCGCGCGGCAGCTCCACAGCTTGAGGTGGGGCCAGTTAGGGTCACTGTCAGACCCCCACTCAACCACAGGGGAGATGTGTAGTTCTTGGTGGCGGAAGCTACCGGACGGAAGGTGCTACTTTTATGTATTTTCTCCAGTGCTCGCTATTTGCCCGGCAGTGTGCAGAACCATGCCTTCCAAACTTCAGAATGGCCCTAGAAAGTACCATCTTCCTGGTAAATCAGTGGGGGCTCTTTAGGGGTCAGAGAGGCTGCCCAGATCAGGCTTCGAGCTAATGGAGGATTCAGGATTTGGAACAGGATTGTCTGGCTGCAAAACGGCCTTTTCTCCTCTCCCTGGAGTTTGCCAGTAGAGCCAGCCCTTTTCTGGAGGAGCAAGCCCCCGCTCATCCTTTCTGTCTCCCCAGGGAACTGGGGTAGTTCAGGGCGGGGTGGAGGCCCTTTGGCTGTGTCCGCCTTGCTGGGGGCGGGGCGGTGAGTGTGCGTGCGTGTGTGTGTGCGTGCGTGTGTGGGTGTGTGTGTGTGTGTGTGAGAGAGAAGGGTCCTCACACTGGGCCGTGGTGAAGTCACCAAGCTCTCAATTCGGAATGATTCCACAGGAAACCAAGTCCCCTCTTGGCCATTCATCTGTGACTCATGTGTTCCGTGGACCGGCCATCGCAATCCGGACCAACTGAACCGAACTTTATTGCGCACCTCCCAGTGCCAGGCACTGCGACAGGAACTCAGAACAGCAAGGAAAAGGACCTGGCTCCTGGCTCAAGGGGTTCAGTGAGAAGCAGCAACTCCTAACCCATCGGTTGGCCAGAAGGGATCCAAGGGAATGAAAACTCATCTTAACTCGGGCCAGAACAAAACAGTCAGGAATGACATTTGCCGCCAACAGAACTCACAGGCGTCGGGCGCCGCCGTCTTTGCGTTCTCATTTCCTTCTCACCACACTCTGGAAGGGGCTGCTGATCCCCTTACTTTACGTGGAGCCGCTCAGAGAAGGCAAGCAACTTGCCCAAGGTCACAGCGGCAGAGCTGGGAGTGAACTGGTCGCGATAGACTCCCAGCCTTGTGCTTTGCACACTACCCCACAAAGTGTCCATTTCTGCTCCAAAAGCCAAGTCAAGAGGAACAACAACAAAACCTGTCCTCCCCATATTATCCATGCATGGATAGTAAATGGAATGCTCACTGTCCGGTGGGGGAATTTTGCCCTGGTCTTGACTGGGCTGGTGTAATGCCCTCATCACTAGGTCATGCTTTGCTAATGAAAGACTATGGCCAGTTCATTTACACACACACCCACCACCACCACCACCACTAGTTTTTCCTTTTCCTTCTTTTTCTGGGCTTTTTTTGTGACAGGACGGAGACTGTATTTCACTGAAGCTGAGGGGAGAGGTGAATGGGAATGCCTGGGGCCTAAGAGATGCAGGAAAAGTGTAGGGGTGGGAAGCAGTGGGATGAGGGGGAGGTAGTGGAAGTTAGCAGAGGGAAATTGACAGCTTAATTCTGCCCCTGGGGCTCATTTTATGGTTAATTAGGACATGCAAATAAGCTGGAAGCTCATTTAATACTCTCCCTGGCATGGAGCCCTGCCTCACACCTGGCCCACTTCCCTGGCAGGTACAGGGGCCCCCTGATTGGCCCAGGCATCTGCCCAGACCCCCACCTGCTTCTCTGTGGCTCTGTGGCCAGAGTGTGTCTCTAGATGTTCCCCCACCATAAGCAGGAGCTAGAAGAGTCCTTGCTGGGCCTGCCTTGTTTCCCTCCTTTCTTTCTCTTTCCAACCCTTCAGGCCTGGGACCCCTCTTTCACAGAGGGCCCCCCCAAGCACCTCCCCTGCACCCACTCCTCAGGTTGAGATCTGAACCCAAACTTGCCCAGAGGAATAGAGACCTGGTTTGACTCTGTCCCCATGACATCCCCCTTGCTCCCCCTCGGGGAGGGGGCACCCCATCTTTCCCAAGTCACACCATTTCCTACAGGGCCTTCATAAAAGCAAAAGCACAGCTTGTGACTTTGGGTAGCGGGGGCCTGTCTCCAGCTTTCAACGCACCTCGGGTCACCACCCCATCTTCTCCAACCAGAGCAGTTAAGGCACTTCTGCCAGTACAATGAAATGCGCACGGGATTAGGAGTCCAACAGGGTATGAGACCCATTTCTGGCCCTGTCAGCTTGAGTATGTCGCTTGACCTCTCTGAGCCTCATTTTCTTGTCTGACGTGGGGATAATGCAGGGCTGCTGGAGCTTTAAAGGACATAATGCACACCATGTAGAACACGGCAGAAGCTCTCTACTGGGCCACCTGACCTTCGGTTCAGGCACTAACCATGTGAACCAGAGCTAAACTGCTAGAAAATAACAAAAACAACAAAAACTTTCACTGGGGCTTGGTTTCCTCTTCTGTTAAAAAAAATGTATACTGGCCCTATTACCTCACCAGACTGTAGCAAGAATCAGAGAAGACAACAGGTTTCTCTATTGTCTTCTATTGTCTTCTCTGCAATTGTTTTTGTACATGGTAAAAATATAACCCAGGTGGGCTATTACTTGCCAAATGGCAAACAATTTACACTTTCTCATAGAGGATGATGTGTGTTGGGGGTGGAGGGTGGGTGTGGAGAGAGCAGCAGGGGGGCTGAGCGCAGAAATGGTGCTTGAGGACCCCAGTGCCTGAGGATGTGCTCCAGGGAACACTGCCACCCCTCTGTCCCTCACAGTCCCTCTGTCTCCAGCTGTCCCTCACAGTCAACCCCCGGGCCCTCACATTCCTGGCAAGGACTGGAGAGTTGAATGAGCCAAGTTCTGAAGGCTTTGAGAAGAGTCCAGCCCCTGATCTGCTCTCTGCTCTTTAAGGCCTTGGTCCCTAGAGTCCCTGCCAAGCTCCACACCTCACCCCCTACCATCCCCTCCCCCTGTCACCCTGGGGACTAATGGCCTAAAGGTGCTAGTGGCTGTCCTGCTAGGATCCACTCCCCCCGATGGGGCTGGAGGTGCCCTGAAACCCTCTCTCACAGGAGGTCTCGGGGCTCAGGATGGTGCAGATGGAGGAAGAGCCTTAGTAGATCCACAGCACAGGGCAAGATAAGCACCTCAGACTGTAGTTAACCCCTTGGTACTATTTTTCTTTTTTTACTTTTATTTATTTTCAAACTATGCTTTACACCCAACGTGGGGGTTTGAACTCAGGACCCTGAGATCCAGAGTCGCAAGCTATACTGAGTGAGCCAGTCAGGCGTCCCAGACAGCAGTCACCCCCCTGGGTACTATTATTAGGATGTTCCTGCCTCCC
Source organism: Eumetopias jubatus (assembly GCF_037043125.1). NCBI lineage: Eukaryota > Metazoa > Chordata > Mammalia > Carnivora > Otariidae > Eumetopias > Eumetopias jubatus. The sequence continues at coordinate 13,301,222 of NW_028274810.1, forward strand.
TCTTACTTCCTCTTCCCAATCCTTAGAACAAAGATAATGAAGAGAACTCTCCCAGATTCACTCTGAATTTGACAAAGGACTTAGAACCTGCTTCTCTGCCCCTGCTCTTCAATCAGCCCGGACACGCCCTCTGCCCACCGCCTCCAAGCTTCAGGTGTACGCCCCCAAATTTTATGCTACATCCGCACACAGGGGTCACGGTGAAGTCAGCCTTGCCTGAAACATCCCAGGGTCCACATTCTATCCCCTCCTGAGCCCTCCTCTTTCTTCTTCCCCTTCTAGGGTCCCCCCCCCCCCAGGTCTCTCCAAAGTCATCTTTGTGTTTCTGGTCAGAGAGAGGCCCCTGAGGAACACTGAGGCAGGGAGCCCTCCTGGGGGTGCCTACCCCTCAACACAGTGCTTGGGGCAATCATAATCTGACAAGGGACTGCCATACTTGTTTCTGCTGCCTCTTGGCGGGTCCGGGTGCAGGAGGGAGCAGGATCTCCAGCTCCATATACTAAGGCCTCAGGCCGCAGCTGCTGTACTCCCTGGCTTCCACTCCACAGAATCCATTCTCTCTGGATCTGCCCCTCTGGGCATGGCGCCCAAGATGACCGCCCCATTCCAGGGATCTAGGAATCCCTGCCAAAAATCACCTCTCGCATGCTCGGCACCTCCACCCTCTCCTGCCCATGACCCAGACTCTGGGCTGTCCTCCCTGCCCCTCTTCCTGCCCTCTCCAGTCCCAGAAAGAAGCCCCCTAGCAGCCTCCAACTGGTCAGGGAGGGGGGCTTCAGACACAGCAGATGCCACCAGCTGAGGCTACCTGGTGGCTCTCAGGGGCACTGCTTGTGTGTGGGGGGTGTCTCCCGCCAAGGGAAGAGTCCGGTTTTGTTTTCTGGTTTCTGGCTCTGCTGTCACCCCGTCTGGCTGCTTTCCCTTTCCTCCTGTGCCTCTCCCTTAGCCCTCTTCCTCTTCTCCTCCTGACTGGAGGCTGCATCTGCAAGGAAATGCTGCCCGCCAGCACAGGGAGAGGGGAAGGAAATGTCTTCAAGGTACTGTGACTTCATCCTCACCTGGCCTCACTGTTCTAGATGTCTGGAGGCCCAGCCCTGCCCACTCAGACCCCGGGGGACTTGCTTCTTTATCCTCCAGGCAGCTGTGTTACTGAGCGCTCCAAGCGTGGGCTCTTTGCCTCTAGGTCTTTCCATGGGCTGTTCTCGCAGAGTCCAGGTTCCTCAAGGCCCCAGACTGGCTTTTTACTCAGCTTTCACTGCAGTTTAAAGGGCACCTCCTCTGAGAAGCCCTCCCCAGGGGCCTCACCTGTGCCCTTATACCCAACCACAGGACCTACTTTGAAATTGCTCCCGTGCATGTTCATCTAGATCGTGAGCCCTTCCGGGGTGGCAAGTACTCATTACGCATTTCTGTATCTTGGTGTGACTGTGACCTCTCGTCGTCGTCACAGTGAGCCCTCCGCCGAGCCCGGCTCCTGCGTCAGGAAGGCCAGCGGTCAAGGCCTCCTCAGCTGCTCCCAAGGCCCACTTTCAGGACAGCTGGCAAGCTCCTTCCTGGCCCCGTCTCCAAGCTGTGGTGCGGTCCCCTCTGTGCCACCTGGTACTTTGGCTTACTCCACCCTCGCTTCCCAGGCCAGTTCTGTTCTCCTGCAGGCTGCCTGGGGGCCCCAGTGTCCTTGGGCCGCCCAGAGCTCTGGCCCTTCGTATGGCCACCACAGCCGCTTCTCTCCCAGGCCGGATCCGTCCCAAATGGGTCCCCATTTCCAGCCCAGAGGACATCGCTTTTACCCCAGCCTCCAAACTGTCCCCCTTTCTGCCTGCGCCCTCTACACCGGTCTTGCTGACCTGGCTCATCTCCTTGTCCATTCTGGCAACGACCTCTGGCCCCGGACTTACTCTCCCTGAGGAGTTTTTCCTAACCTGTCTTGCCAGGGATCCCCACCCCTCCTGGGGACATTGAGTCTGCTAGATTCTCCTTCCCCTATTGTGATTATGGAGGGTCAGGCAGGGCGGGGCAACGGGGAAGGAAGTTGAGAGTTGGGTGTTTGGGCTTCCCTACCTCCAGCCCCGCTACTGGCCACACTCCAGGCATTGTCTCGGGGGGGGGGGGGGGGGGGAGGGGGGGAGGGCTGAGTAGCCCACAGGCCGCATTTGTATAAAGTGGTGGGAAGGGGGAGGATGTCAGGCATGTTTTTTTTTTTTAAAGCAAAAAAACCCAACAGAGATTCTTCCCAATGGGCCAAGTGCAGCACCTGAAATCCCTACATGGACTCAGGCTGGGAACGTGGGTCCAGAAGGGCCGGCAGGCCTGCGAGCACTCGCTCGAAGCCTGCCACGCGCACCGCCACAGCGCAGGGGCGGCCCGGGGAGCCTGCTCATTACCACAGGGAGCACTGGGCCAGACTGACTTAGGCAGGTCTTAGAATCCCTGGTCTGAGGTTCCAAGCATCTGTTGAGATAAGTCCATTTATATAGCAGAAAATAAGGGGGTGGGCTCTGCATCCGAGATTTCATGGGCCCAAAGAATTCCAAATCCTCTGGCCTTGGCTTCAGGACCCTGCTGGGAGTTCGAGGATCGAGTACCTTTAAACTTCTCCATTAAAGGTATCCTTTCCCAGGAAAGGCAGAGCTCAAGAGCCTGTCCCACAATTCCATGCCCTAATTTTCCCAACTGGGAAGGCTGTGTGCTTAGCATCGCCTTAATCCCGGCAGCCCCTTCAAACTGCTTAACCCACCCAACTGGGGACACTGGTGATGCGACAGGGGCTACAGTGTGGCCTGTGCCTTCCCTCTCACCCACAAGGGAAGGCCTGCATGACGGGACCTTGGTGGGGAGGCTCGCAGCTACCCAACAGAGTGAATTCAGGAAAAGAGCCCCCTTCCTAGTGACTTCCCAATCACTGGTGGGTGCCGAGGCAAGGGCTGGGAGGGCCAGAGGCTGCGGTCTCCCACTGTGAGCTAACAGCAGGGGGAGGAGAACCTAGGAGGGTGTGAGGGTGGAACCCAGAGTTGCTGCATGCCCCCCAAGGTGCCAAAAGGCCTAAGGGGAGCAGAATCGTGTCAGGTAGAGTGGAGCAGCAGAGTTAATAAAGGAGATTTTTCTCTTCAATCCGAGTATCTTTGCCTGCCAGAGTATTAATGCTGGTTCCCTTCTAAACTGAGCTTTTGTTTGCGAATGATCACGACCACATGACTGAGACCAGCTTCATTCGAGAAAGGAGGGAAATGGAAGTGAGAAATGCAGACTGGAAAGACCATTCGTCCATGGGGTCACCCTTGCAACCCTGGCATTTTGATCCAGATCCCTTCTGAAATTTCCCCATCCCCCCTTCTCCGTGGCCCCCAGATGAGCACCAGGCCCTATTTTCCTAGCTCACCCTACCAGAAGGTCACCTTCTCCTTTAAAGCCTGCCACAATATGGCCCCACCCTACTCCCTAGCCCATTGCTTCCACATTACTGCCAACTTCTTGCTCCCGTTTCCTGCAACTCTGTGACACTCTCCCCCATGCTCATCTATTAAAATTCTACCCTTTAAGGCCAGTTCAAACTCCCCTCCCTGAAGCATTTCGGCTCTCCCAGAACAGAAAGCATCAGTCCCTTCTCTCTCCTACCACTTAGCCGAACACTGCTTTATGGTACTTTTTATTAGTTCTTTGTGCCCTCCCGGCTTCTACAATCCCATCCTTTCTTCCCACCTCCAGGCTTGCCCACGCTCCTATCTGGCTCAGCCCCCTTACTTGTATGCTAGATTCCGTCCATGTAGCCTACGCAGTTTTGCTCCTCAGTGGGCCACTCCTATTAGTGCACCAACATGTGCTGTGGCAACCGTCTTAACAGAGCAGTCCACACCTGACTTCTCCATCTACAATCAACACTAGTGGTCCTATTCAGCTCCACGTTCTTAAACATTCACTGTGAACCTCCTGGCCAGGTCTCTTCGTCTGAATGCCAGACACCTATCCAACTGCCTACAGTGCAACTCGAGAATCTGACCCATTCCCAACACTTTGTTCAAAATGGAACTCCCAAACCTGCTCCTGCCACAATTTTCACTATCTTGATTATTGGTAAGAAATCTTGGGGGTCATCCTTGACTCCTCTTTCTCTCACACTGCACTTGAGTCAGGAGGTCCTGCCAGCTCCACTTTCTCCTAACTGGTCTCCACAGGCTATTCTCAACTCAGCAGCCAGAGTGTCCTGATGAGAGGCTTTTAGATCATGCTCTCTACAGCCTTTGCTGAAGTCCCTTCTGTGGACCCCACGCAGCCAATGCTTGAACTGTACTTGAACATGTAGGCACACGTCCATCTCATGGCATCTGCAGACCCTTCCCAATGCACTGAAGGCCCTTCTTTCCCCGACACAGTTGCATGGCTGCACATTTCAAACATTTACACAAACAGCAACTTCAGCAAGGATATAAACCTTCAGCCCACCACCACATTCTCTCCGCCCAGCACTCCTAGCCTTTTAACTCTTCTCCACAGCACTCCTCACTGCATACGTACACACACACACACACACACACACACATTTTTCTGCCTCCTGCCAAAGATTCCTCGAGGGAAAAGATTTTGTTTTGTATTATTCACTGCTGTATTCCCAACATGCAGATCAGCACCTGGCATAGAGTAGAAGCAACCATTTGCTGATAGGCCCCTAAGGATCATCTGCTTTATATGCCCTAGAAGAATTTTTACACACTTAAAAGCAAGCACAAGAACTTGCACATGGTTAAACTTTACCAAAAAAATACGCTGAAAACAACAGCTCAAAATAAGAGTCACATCACTGCTTAAAACGAGAAGGTTTATTAAGGTTTTTCCTCAAGAGGAACAGCCAAGCCCATGCTTCTTAAGAGAAGCAATTAGCAGGAAATGTATGTCACACCTTGAGCCCAGAATCACAGGCTTCTTCTTAAAAAGCCAGAGCTATATCCCCCAATTCCCTTTTAAAGCTCTTCTTAATGTCTGCAAAACAATCGATGTCGCCTTCCCAGAAAAGAGAACTAGGCATCCAGTTCAAAGTCTCCAGCTGTTCTCAACAAGCAAATTTTAGTAAGACATGGCATTAAATAAATGGACTGTGCATTCAGCAAACCCAAGATGAAACTACAATTAAAAAAAAAACTTCATATTCAATGTAATATCTGTACTACATTTTCAAGAATAACTTGCATTTTTTACATTTTTGGGGAACAGAAATACTAAAAGCTTGGTGGCTGGACTACCTCAAAGCTCACATTCATTTCCTTCCCTGCACAAGATGGGCTTTTTCCAGGTCCTGGACAAGCACCCAAACCACTCAACCCTTTTAAGTTTGGAGCTGAGTCAAGAGGGGCTATTTCAATACACATTTAAGTAGCACCTTAAATAAGTACAAGACCCAAATAAAACAAAAGGTTATTATTACAAGCTATTTTCTTCCTCCAAATACCAATTTCTTCACACGCTGGTTTCACTACACACATATAATTTTTAAGAGCATATTTTAGGTCTTCTAGCAGTCTACTGTGACTGCATAACAAGGAAAAAACTGAGGTAATCTTTCTTTCTGTCCCTCAGTCCTAAAAACAAAAATCAGATATATGAACTGACAAATATATGTGTACCTAATGAGGAAAATGAGGCAAAATATTTGAACTCGGGCAGGTCCAGATAACGGAGAACGTTCCTATATAGAGAAAAATAGCTCCAGACCAAGTAGCCTGTCTTAATAATGCTGGTAATAAAACAGAGATCAGTACCTTCCCAAAGATTAATTTTTCCCAAGTACATTCTAACTTCAAAGAAACAGGCTGTTTCACTGAGGGGTAAAAGGCGGTCAGTTATGATGGCAGATCAAGATGCCAAAGAGAGATTACTTCAGAGCTGTAGGGGAAAGAGAATAACATACCAACACCCATATTTCTCCAAACATTCCTGAGAACTCTGTGACCAGTTTAATAAATTACAGCATTTTCGTATCTTTGATGAATTTCCTACATATCTTTCCTGCCCGGTAGATTGGAAATTCTTGAGGAAAGGCCTTTATGCCTCTTTGTGAAGCAAGCAGTGTTTATTTACAAGAACAGATGGACTGAATTCATACTGTTCATGCAAGGCTTGTAGAAGTATTTAACTGATACTGAAGCTCCCCCTGGTGGAGGGTAAAATGATAGATTATGTATTTACTGTTTATTTTTATTTTTTATTTTTTTAAAAGATTTTATTTATCTATTCATGAGAGACAGAGAGAGAGAGAGAGGCAGAGGGAGAAGCAGGCTCCCAAGGAGCAGGGAGCCCGATGCGGGACTTGATCCCAGGACCCTGGGATCATGACCTGAGCCGAAGGCAGACGCTTAACCATCTGAGCCACCCAGGCGCCCTACTGTTAATTTTTAAAACTAGATTGTTTGGGGGCACTAGTAAGCTATTAAAATCATTTGTGTTTTAATGGGGAAAAAATTATCAACTATGATATCAAGCCTCCTTTAAATGGTATGTTACTTATCTGGCCAAAGGCGTTCTACTTTAAAGAGTCACAAATATGAACGTGGGGTCAGTTCTTGGATATTTATCATATGAAATTCATATGTAATATATTTGAGGGCTTTTTTACTTTTCAGCTATAAAAAATACATCAAATACATCTTATTTTTGGGCACCCTCCCCTCTGAAATCAAGACTACAGAGTCCACAGGGACAAGATGAAAGCACACCTATCTTCCTTTCTGACAGGCTACCCTTCTGCCTCACTCAGCACGGCAGATTTCCTCGCGGATAGTAATGCATCTCCCTGACTTCAGTGGGTCCTGCTCTGCATGCTGCTGTGTGCACCGGGGCACGACTCTTCACAGTCCTATTGGATCCCAAGTGGACTGTGTAAGATATGACCAAGGAATCCAGCACTGTCATCTTTCTCTCCCATGTTCTAAAACGGAGGGCAAACTGATGCTATTAGTCCAGCAGATGGGAGTTACTCTTAATGATTTCTTATCTATCTGGCAAATAACCATACAACCTATGTAACAGGCAATATTTAGCAATTTTTACTTACGTGTGAGATGTTTGTCTATAATTTTAAGTCCAAAGGCATGTCTGAGAGGTGAGTTTTCAAGCAGAATGGCTGTAGAGGACCTTAAAATATGCCACCTTGACCTGGACAGACTGGCCCTAATGCTTCACTTATTTATTTTTAATTTATTGCATTTATTAGATTTTTGGCCCCTCAATCCCAGACATCTGTGTAACTGGATCAGTTGAAGGAAAGTATTAGTTAACTACATTTATTAGAAACTCAAAAGAATACAATTTCCAATTTTTTTTTTTTTTTTACAATATTTTAACATTTTCTCAGGTTGGTCAGAGCTTACATTTGAAATCTTATTCCTAAATCTCAATTTAGTCACCGATGGCCTGACCACATTCCTGGAAAGTCTCAGCAAGGCATGAACGCTACTTCATACCTAGTTGCAACGAGACAGTATCTAGATCCCTGAGCAGCGATGTAGACTTTCTAGGACTAGTCTCCTCCTCAGTATTCGGGGACAAGGCACAGGGTTTTCTCAGCTTGTTTCTTGCCTTCGCCAGCACTTAACCGGCCGACAAGCTGTTTTGCTCTACCTCTGTGGAGAACACGTAAGCCGTATCGATACCCTAGATCCATGTCCTCATTAAGCGTCATTTTCGTACAAACAGAAACAACTGGGAAGGTAAAGAAAAGCACCACTATATAGCCAGCTAAAATTTTAACTTGGCGATCTTTTCCATTCTCTGACGACCACACTACTTCATATACAGTCGAAGCAAAAGCAACTGACACATTCTCCATATGCGTTTTCACTTTTCCCCACTTCTCTCAAATTCTTCAATCTATTATAAAGCAAATTTGAAAATTTTTACATAACATTTCATTGGTGGGCTTATACCCAACCTATTAACAATGACAAAAGGATTCCCTTGATGAAATTACAAGCTGTGGAAGATCTGAAATAGTAAAGTTAACCCCTGATACAGTATTAAACTTATTTTTACATATAAAAATAATACACAGTGGGATATTTTATTCAATAAGATACAATCTTTAAGATCAAGAGAGAATATACAAAACTAATCTATGTAGTCCGATGTAGTTTGCTGTATAGTAGGAATAAATACATCTAGAACAGAAAGTGTGAGGTCTGTTCTTAGAGAAATTACCAATGACTTAGGGGTTTAAAGCCAAGTGTTCTGTAGGTACAGGCAGAAAGGAGCTACTGTTGCACTTAAAACAGTGTGGCCATTATAAAATAAAAGTCTTAAATCTATAAACAATAACAAAAACACACAAACCAAATGAAAATGTACTAAAATTTAATCATCCATAAAAGCTGTAATTTAATCTGACAGTAAAACACAAGAAGCAATATTAGAGTTGGTTTAGTATATTATATATTTTAGCTTTGAAAGCCATAGAAATCAGTTATCCCAGTTTTTTTCCTATAAAAGACCCATTTTTCCAAAGCATTATGCACAATTTTAATTAGAATATAATGACAGAATGATATTTCATAATTTTTAAATATAAAATGAAGTCAATGACTCAAAAAGTTATCTGCTGCAATGAGTTTGAGGGGAAATTTCATAATCTATATCATTACAGATATAAAGTATAATGGTTCAACTTTGAGTTCTTGACAGGGAGGAATCATGATAAAAAGGTCAGTATGAAATCATCTGATTATACTAGCAATACCTAACATTTGAAATGCATCCATGCTCTTTTGTATGATCATATTAGAGTCAAGTATATTTATTTTCACATCTGTTATAACTGCTATTGCAAAGGAGAAATACTATTGTCTTATTTTCCAAGAGATATACACAGAGCAATTTTTTTTTTTCTCCAGGGAATTTGTGCAAACCAATATAAGATTTAAATTCTTCACATAATATATAAAACAGGAGAAGCCTCTTCAGATTTAATTTTTGAAGTCTGGAATGCTGGCACTTCCCAATTAGGCAACAGTTCTTCATTCCTGTAATCTAGAACATTGAATATATATTTATATTTATATATAGATATAAAATATATATATATATATATACACACACACACACATATATGGTTAATCTCTTGGTGTCAGAAGATGGTAGTGAACAAGGAGATACTCAATCATATAGAAAGAAACATCGGCTGAGTGTTACTAGACAACTAAATTACACTAAACAGCTACAGTAACAGGGCTATTTTAAACTCCTTTTGAAAATTTTTAAAAAATAGTTTTATTAGTTTCACAATCTGACAGTCCTGTCTGTAAAAAGGAAAACAGTAATTATTTCTATCTCATCATCATCTTATTTTTCCAAAAAGGAAATGATACCTGTGCGTAAAATTTCTTTATCCAACCATTTCAGGACTATAGGATATTAGGATTACCACTTTTTGAAAGATTTTATTTATTTACTTGAGAGAGAGAGAGAGAGAGAGAGCGCACAAGTGGGGGGAGGGGGAGGGGAGAAAGAGAGAATCTCTTAAGCAGACTCCGAGCTGAGCACAGTGCCTGATACAGGGCTCGTTGGGGGGCTCGATCTCGTGACCCTGAGATCATGACCTGAGCCGAAACCAAGAGTCAGACGCTTAACCAACTGAGCCATGCAGGCGCCCCTAGGATTACCACTTCTAATACAGGTTAGGACCAGAAAAGATGACACAGAAAGAGCTGACCCCCATATGCAAGGGCAGAAGAATCCACGTTAGTTGTATTACTCAGCAGAAAAGAATTAGGTTAAAGGAACAATTTCCTGAAGATGAATTTCTCTTCTAGTCTTTAGAAGTGGGACACACTAGAAAGAGATTAACATGTTTCAATACAATCTTACTTAAAGGGTAGGGTCAGATACACTGCCCTCAAGGTTCATGTACTCTTACTAAAAACATATATAGCTACTTAAATTTACCCCGTATCTCGGTACTTTTCAAGTGGGATCAAAATGGCACTTCCAGTCTACAATCACTCTGTGATTTCTTTGCTTTGCCAAGTATTCTGACTGCTAATTGACCCGTTATTTGGTATTTCCAAACATCCACAGAGATCTCAGGTGACTTATTAAATATATTGTTAGGCTGACTTACATATCAGAGCCTAAGAATTTATACAACCAGGATGAAAGTCTTATGTCTAGATGTAGGCCAAGATTTCTCTCCTCTCAGGTAAAACACAATACACTGCAGGGTGTATATGAATGAATTTTCATAACAGGCCAGAAGATGGCACCTCTTCCTTTAAACATAAGCTAAACATTTTCTAGAGAATTGGAAATTAAACTAGGTTCAGCTAAGGTAATGGCATCAACGAGACAGTCAACTACAGCTGACTTAACTCGGAGAGTTAAATGATAATAGTTCAGAACAGGAACTGAAGTACTATTTTCCTTACCTTTGCACCTTTACCTAAACAAACACACCAGGAAATTTTAAAATAATCACCTTCACGGAGCTAATGATTTATAGTTACTGAATCAAGATTTCACTTAAAGCCTAAAGCAAACATTTGACCAGAAGCTGTCTTTCTTAAATCCAACCAGAGGCAACCCCATGCTGTTTCCTTCTTTCTGCCCATTTTCCTTGACCTTCGTTTAAAAGGGGGGTACAATTATTGAGTTGTTTCCCTGAAGAGAGAGATTTGCCCAAGTCTCCTAGGGAGCACATATTAGTTGATTTGGTGCTCTGGAAGAGGTACTCTGCTCGATGGCCACAAGAGACTTGCATACTTAGTGTAAGCAACTCTCAAGTGGGAACAGCAGCCTTTCCTCTGACCAAACCAAGATTAGTAATATGCACATGACCAGCACCAAATTACCTCGTAAAATAACTTCATGAAAATACTCTCTTACGGCATAGTTTATAGTGTTTGTGAAGATAAGCAGAAATTGTTCAAGGATTTCATATACACAATTAGATAAAAAGAAACAAACGGTCCCACAGGGCCTGGTTTCTCACTTGATAGGTAGCTTCAATGCTGCCACTAATTTCTCTCCAATAGGTTCACGTTAACGAAAACTTAAGTGGTACTTAAAGTCAACTACTTAGAAGCCTATAGACAAAACAATTCAAAGAAGTCAACCTAGATCCGAGAGGAAATGAATACCAAAACATAGCACCAGATACCCAGCAGAATGGCTTGAGTTAAAAAGACTGACGATACCATCTTTGGGGAGGACATGGAACTCATAAACTGCTAGCAGGTGTGTAAACCGGTACAATTACCTTGAAAAACTTTTTAGCAGTATCTACTAAAAGCTATCCATATATATAGTGTATAGTCTGGCCATCTCATTCCTAGGTACATACCAAGTAGAAATGATGCATATGTGCATATAGACTCATGCAAGAATGCACAGAATTATCCATATTAGTTCTTGAAAAGAACCCAAATGTCCATCAGTAGCAAAACATGTAAGTCTACTGCTAGTACAGTCACGCAATGCAAATGAGCTGCCATATGCTACTGCAGTAGTAGCCTTATTAGGGTAATTCTCGAAAACATATTTTTGAGTAAAAGTCGCCAGACAGAATATCTGTTTTTGTTAAATGTTAAGTTCAAAGAGAGGCAAAACCAATTATGGTGTTAGGAATCAGGGCAGGGATTACCCTGGGGGAGGAATGACTATTATTGATACACAGAGGTGTGTTCACTTTGAAATAACACATCAAATGTGCACTTAAGCATTTTGTTTCAGATGACCCATGTTTGGCTTTAATTTGGCAGGAACTCAGGAGTGACCCTGGAAGGAATTCTACCTATTCAACCACTATTTTTGGAATACCCGTTCTGTAGCTAGCACTGGGGACACGGTGGTGAACAAAACATCTATGGTCCTTGCCCTTGGACAGCTTAGAATCTCATCTCATGGGGAGAGAGATAAATTATCAACAGATGAGCACATCTACAAGCCATGTATCACATTTACAAGACAAAGAAACCTGGAAATACCCTAACAGGTGGAATGGGAAGTGGCTAGAGGTGGGGAAAGCCCAAAATTAGAGCGTGAGCAAGGCGTTTGTTCTGCTTTCCAGACCTTACCTGGCTCAGAGCTGCTGCTCACTGTGGGTCTAAAGCAGAAGGCATGATTTCTTTTTAGGCTTCTTCTTTTCCACTGGTGTTTTTCTATTTATCTGTCTGACCAGGTCATAAAATATCTAAATAAAAACAAGAAAAAAAGTCTTATTCAACAAACACTTGAGATCTTGCTCCACAAAACCATCTTGGTTCTGTTAAATGTTATTCTGCTCTTGGATCTGTATTTTGCTGCTTTATTCTAACAGCAGGTTTCTCAGAAGCCCCAGGTGGTAAAGCAGGACTTACCAATTTACTGTGAGGGAAATAACTTGCTCTTAGATATTCAATATAAACTTAAGAAAAAAAGTTCGTAGTGAAAAACAAGATAGTGACGTTATATTCGTCATGGACTCGTCTATGCTTCAAAACATAATTATTAAGGGAATAGTTAATGCTCAACTTGAATCTTCACATTTATTTTATTTTTAAAAACTTCAAACTTGGGCACCCGGGTGGCTCAGTCGGTTAAGTGTCCGACTCTTGATTTCGGCTCAGGTCATGATCTCAGGGTCCTGGGATCAAGCCCCGTGACTGGCTCCCTGCTCAACGGGGAGTCTCTGTCTCCCTCTCCTTCCGCCCTCCCCTGCTCTCGTGTGAACTTGCTTTCTCCCTCTTAAATAAATCTTTAAAGGAAAATAAATAAAAATAAAAACTTCAAACTTACAGAAAAGTTGCAAGAATACCAAGGACTTGTGTACATTCTTTACCCAGACTCACCAATTAGTAACATTTTGCCACATGTACTTTATCATTTCTCTCTAAATACACTCTTATTTTCTAAACCATCTGAGAGTAGTCTGCATACATTAATGGTTGAGTGTGTATCTCCTAAGAACAAGGATATTCTTCCATACCCATGTGACAGTTACACAGTGAGTACATCTAAGCACTGATACGTTACTTTGTATCATCTACAGCACAGATCCCAATTTTATCAGTTATCCCAATAATGTCCTATATAGAATTCCTGCCCCGCCCCCCCAAAGGGTCCATCTAGGATCACATACTGCATTTACTTTTCTGTCACTTTAATCTTTTAAAATTTGGAACGGTTCTTTAGTCTTTGTCTTTCATGACATTGTCATTTCTGAAAATGGATGGCTAGTAACTTTATAGAATTTCCCTCAGTTTGGGTTTGTCTGATGTTTCCTCATGAGTAGATTCATGTTATATATTTTTGGCTGGACTAGGACAACCGTGTTCCCCTCAAGATACCACATGTAAAAGCAAATGATTTTTGTTTGCTGCTTTTGGTGATATTAATTTTGGCTAAACTGAAAAAGAGAAAAAGTGTGTGACCCCAATTTTAAGTAACAATCTCTGTTACTACAACTTCTGGATTCGTTTTGGATGAAAAATGCAAGGCATCAGAGACAAAAATACAATAGTACTTATTTCACAGAAGCAGATTATTTTAATACTGATATGTTTATATGTTTCATAGTGCTAAGTATGTCCAAGTATTGGAACAATTGAACAACAGATCAGCTGAATTTGGTTCTTTGCTATGAAATGCAAATACTTACTTACTAATGACCTGAGAAGCAAATATCGCAGAATTTCTTTACTATCACTCATCTGTAATAAATAGTGCTTTGTAGAAGTGTATCAAAAGGTCCTAGCTTTTAGGGGCATTATAGGGACAAACAACAAAATCTGAATATGCACTGAACAGGGACTGTGTAAATAACAATTTTCTTGATTTTAATAATTGTGGTTGTGTAAGAAAATGTCTTTGATCTAAGGATACATACACTAAATATTTAGGAGTAAAGGAGTGTGATACTTAAACACTGACAAAATATTAACTGGTGAATCTGGATGAAGAGTGAACAAATTCCACTGTTCTTACATATTTTCAGTAAGTTTTAAAAAGTAAAATATTTTTAAAATCATTTCTTGAGGATGGTGCCCAGATAAAACAACTTCTATTTATTTTTTAAAATGGTCCTAAGATTACAAGGCTAAATTATTAAAAAGAAAAGCTTTATCCCAAAGCTTTAAGTGCTTTCTGCTCCATCCTCCCCACTGCCATCTTCTTCAAACCATTTAACTTCTCTATTATCTTATTTCTAAGAAAGTTGAAAACACTGGATTTATGAACAAAACAGCAGTTTCACAACTCTGAAACTCTCTCAAGAACTTAATATGCATAAGCCACGAACAAGTTCTCTTTTGTTCCCTAGCCTTAATGCATAAGCTAGAAGATGAAAAAATAAAGGACAAACAAAAATAGTCCAAGGATCAAAACCACATATTTCTTCATGCCAGCCAGTTTTGGGTTTCTGGTACTACACTAACTGATTTTGTAGTGATATCCTCAATGACTTCTTTGGCAAACGCTGCCCACCTCACAGCAGCAGCTGGTTCAGTGATGAAGGCAAGTTCAAACTATAGTATTTGGTTAGATAGGCTCAGAGGCCTCAGCCTAGGTTCTTCCTCATCTCTCTGAACTACAGAAAAATCTAAAGGGAACACAGAATAGTTTCTCAATCCCTTTGCCATTACTCAATGGAGATGTCTTGATTCCAATTATTATTCCAGCCTCAGCAAAGAACAATTAATTCTTGAGTAAGACTGATGTGATTCTGGTACTGTCAGTTCTACTTTCAAAACATAGCAAAAATGGTTTGGATAAGAGTTTAATATATATATTCTGCTACAGGTATCGGGAATTAGAGGGCTATTTAGCCAAGCAGTACGTCCCTGTGTGATCTGAAATTTCAGTCCAACAGAAATCACATGTATATTTACAAAGCATTAGCTATCTGAGGAACTATTAACTATCAAAGGAACTCTGTAGCTGGATTATCAAGCTATAAATAGAGAAACATTAAAAGAAACTCAAATATTATACTCTAGCATAAAGTCTGTATGTCCCTTAAAAGAGTAAAGATCCTTAAATAGCTAACGTACTCCATTTTGTTTTACTGTTCTCTGTTTTTAATAAACCCTCACATCAAAGTTTAACAAGACTGCTGTGAAAATGGGGCTCTGGGGCACTGGAAACTATAACCCAGGAGGCTCAGCAAGTAGCAGGTGAGTTCTCACAAACATGTAATGCTTTTTAAAAGTAAGGAACACCTCCAGGCCATGGTGCTCACTGGACCCTGGCCCAACCCAGCCCCAGCATAGCCAAGTCCTATGAACCTGGCGGGAGGGTACCGGCAGGTACCAGTGAGGGTGAGAATAGGGACAGCAAAGAACCAGATCCCTAAGGCCAATCATCCTGCAGATGGTGACCCTGTACTACTGTTTCCCTAACCAAGCTCATGCATCAATCCTAATGCTTTTTTTCCCCAAGATTTACTTATGTACAAGACAGCGAGCATGCGAGGATGTACGAGCACCCCCCACCATGCTTTTTATCTGTTTTCTGTTTCTTTTTTTTTTTTTTTGAGAAAAGACTATAGTAAAACTTAAAATTTTAGGGGCGCCTGGGTGGCTCAGTTGGTTCAGCGTCTGCCTTCAGCTCAGGTCATGATCCTGGGGTCCTGGGATGGAACCCCATATCAGGCTCCCGGCTCAGAGGGGAGTCTGCTTCTCCCTCTCCCGCTGTCCCCCCACCTTGTACACTCTCTCTCTCTCTCAAATAAATAAAATCTTTTTTTTAAGATTTTATTTATTTGACAGAGAGAGAGACAGCGAGGAAGGGAACACAAGCGGGGGGGGGGGGAGTGGGAGAGGGAGAAGCAGGCCTCCTGTGGAGCAGGGAGCCCGATGTGGGGCTTGATCCCAGAACCCTGGGATCATGACCTAAGCCAAAGGCAGACACCAAACAACTGAGCCACCCAGGCACCCCTCAAATAAATAAAATCTTAAAAAAAAAACTTAAAATTTTATGATTAGTCACATTTTTCAAAATAACATCTAGAAAACTGTAATTATACAACAGAGAAAGATGAAGCTAAAAGCGTATCATACTTCCTTTCATTTACTTGGCAGTGAAAAAGAAATGACTGTTGAAGATCTCAGTAGGACTGTTCCCCACTAGGATGCAAACTTCTCTAGGACAGGAATAGTGTCTGTCTGGATCACTGTTACCCCAGTGCCTGACACACTGCCAGACACAGAGGCACACCATAAATATTTGCTGAATAAAGTGCCAGACACTACTAGACACACAGGCATGCAATAAATATTTGCTGAATAATGAAATTTATGAATCTTTTATGTACTTATAAAAATTGGTTTTATCTAAAGAAGCTTTAACATTCTTGGTTATTTGAAAACAGAGGATCTGTAGCAAGCTTAACTTTTTTTGCCTGTCAGATGTTTAAAGTAACTTAGTCATTTTAAAAGTCATGATCATAATATTAAGTCAAGGAAAAGTGACCTACAACCATAATATTAAGTCAAGGAAAAGTGACCTACAGACCCAAAGGCCAGAGAGGAATAGCAAACAAAAACACAGGATGCTGATAACCTAAGGCACTCATAACTCTCACCTATGTTATAAGTGAGCTAAACTGATTCATTACCTGTGACGCCACAAATGACATGCAAACTGTCAAGTGAAGACTTCTGCATTACGGGGAAAGGAAAGAAGCCTACTCTGGTTGGCTGGTTGGTGTTTTTTTTTTTTTTTTTTTAAAGCTTACGTTAAATATTTTAAAACAAACAAAAGCAAAGAGAACCTCTTGAGGTTTTGGTCGGTTGGTGGCGGCAGGTGAAGTACACGGATCTTTCAGGCATCCAGGAGGGTATTGGATTGACACCCAGGCAGCAGGCATGCTTATTAAGCATTTCCTGTCACAGCTACGTTCTCAGGATAGTGGAAGGCTTAAGTCACAGACAAAAAAAGCCTTGGGCACCTGCTGCACCAGGCCTCAAAGAGCGGGTGAATTCCAGTTCCATGCCCATGCTCACAGATTCCTCCATTTGAGTCAGAAACCAAAGGCAGGCATGACTCAAAACACCAAATTCTGTGGTATCCATGAGGTATTATCTTTCTGTATAACACAGGTTCACAAGCTCAATAACTACTTTGATTTTTGTATTTTCCTACTTGACTTTACAACCTCTTTACACACATGTGCATAGTAACTGTTACAATGCAAGGGTGACAGAACCATGTGCACACACCACCTTCTGGCATATCATTCAGAAGCTTAGCAGGACTTGAAACACATTGTTTAACTTAAACTTTCTCTTTGCCTATAAGGTAAATATCAGTGTCTGCATCACAGCCATCAAAGTGATTTTACGCAAGTGAGGGAATATGATTTCTAGGAATTACTTAGTGTTGTTCTCTGTACACTGAAAATCAAGACGACTTAGAAGAACAAAATTTTTTCTTCAGAAAATTTGGTTTTGGCTATTAACTTAAAGGTATCTAAAAAGGCACTTGTTTGTGCTGCCTAGCAGCTGTAGTTACCTCATTAACGTTGATCTTTGACTTTGCAGAAGATTCTAAAAAGGCACAGTTACACCACTGTCTTGCTAAATTCTGACCCTGTTCTTTGCCAACTACTCTCTCATCTTCCAGGTCACATTTATTGCCAACCAAAATCATTGGAACCTGTGGGAAGGAAAAAACGTAATATGAGCACTAGCATATTTGTTCCTTAGCCTCCTTTAAGTAAGCAACTACCTGTCTGTCACCAATTGAAATGTATTAGTTAGGACTATAAGCTTCACCAAGTGCTTAAAAAAATTTTGTGTATGCACAATGCGGGAAAGAAGGTAGACGGAGGGGGAAGCGACAGAAAAAATATGGAAGAGACCCTACTACGTTCATTTGCTAAATTATTTTAAGGATATAATCGCATAATTCTCATGTGGACTACTACTAATAGCTGAATTCCAAGTACAAAAATCTGAACGAAAAGGAACCTTCTGCAATGCAGAGAAGAATGTACTCACTGGGCCTAACTGTGGTTTAAGTGCTTCATCTCACAGGTCCAACAAATTCCAAAAGTAGTTGGCAAGACCAACACAGTAACAGGTTCTACTTCTATGTTTGACATTAGATCTGAAGACCAGTTTTGGTGAGATGTTAAGAAGGAATAACAGCTTAACAACAACCCACAAAATAGAGCCACAAAGCAACCATGCCTTCCCTTTTTCTCCATACCAGAAACGCTGCCCCTACTTGCAATAAAACAAGTTGCTAACAAACTATATAACATCCTTAGATAAAAGGTGTCCACAGAACAAAGTCATTTGTGAGGTGATGCACACTACACACAAGAAAGGATTTAAGGGACATGGTGGATCTTGTACCTAAAATAAGCAATTATCACAAGTTAGATGAAACATACTAGACATCTACAAGTCCATCTTTTTTAGTTATGACATGAGATAAAGAGATTAACATCACCAGAATTCAGTGATTTGTATATAACTGCCTATGAAAACAGAAGTCTCTTAGATAAATTACTCATGGGAAGCAAGAGAACTATTCATTAGGTTACGCTGATCATGAGTCATATGGTAGAAATCCCTTCCGCCTACAGTATTACCCAAAGTTAAGGTCCTGAGCAGATGCATATGTTCCCATTAATAATGAGAGAGAACACACAAAAACAGAAAGAAAGGTACAAATGAAATTTAATATCCCAATTTATACAACTGAAAAGGAACTCTCTGTAGTTCAAAACTGAGGTAAACATGTAAAATATACATTTCATCTTTGCAAAAAGGCACAACAGCAATGATGTTATTCATCAAATAAGAATTCTGCAACAAAAATAAAATGAAAAAAATACAAAAGCCCAGTTAATTAAAATCTTCAACATAACTCAAAGCAAAAAAACTGTTCAGTACAAACTATACCAAGAGAATTTTAGAAATGGAACATACCATTATGGTTCTTACTCATGTTCTTTGAACACTGTTTCTGACATAACTACCACCTTTCAAAGCTCAATTCGAGCCCCACTTCTCCCAAGTACTCTGACTCCTCTCTCTTCCCTACTGCACTTATTAACACACAGCACAATGAGCACTTTATCATACATGCCCTCTATCTTAGCATATTAATTTGTAGGTAAATTCAGAAAGTTGTAAAAATTTTTTGATCACAGAGACACCTTTAGGTTTGTGGTAGATACCCTCCAAATCCTCTTAACAGAAAAACAAAAACACTTTTTGGCCACAGAGAGATAGCAGTATGTCTTACAGTGAGAAAAACAGGGGCGCCTGGGTGGCTCGGTCAGTTGAGCGTCTGCCTTCAGCTCAGGTCATGATCTCGGGGTCCTGGGATCGAGCTCCACTCCCTGCTCAGCAGGGCGTCTGCTTTTCCCTCTCCCACTGCCTCTCCCCCTCTGCTCGTGCTCCGTCTCTTTCTCTCTCTCAAATAAATACAATCTTTAAAACAAATAGAAAAATACTTACATCTTCTGTGTCCTTAACCCGTAAAATCTGTTCCCTCAGGTCCTGTAAGTCATTAAACGTGGACTGAGCTGTAATAGAATATACTAGTGCAAACCCTTGGCCATTCTTCATATACAAATCCCTCATCGCTGTAAATTGCTCCTATAATAAAAAATGTACAATTATAAGTATGATTTCTTGAATGTATACTGGAACAATTTACATCTGAATAATCACAAGTAAGCTACTCAATTTTTTCTTCCACGCGATCATACAGGAAATATAAGACCTATTACACAGTTTCTAGAAACTCTGAGGTAAATGTTCTTGTTCCCTACTTATACAACTAGAAGCAATGACAATGCGCCTGGGTGGCTCAGTTGGTTAAGCGACTGCCTTCGGCTCAGGTCATGATCCTGGAGTCCCGGGATCGAGTCCCGCATCGGGCTCCCTGCTCAGCAGGGAGTCTGCTTCTCCCTCTGACCCTCTTCCCTCTCGTGCTTTCTATCTCTCATTCTCTCTCAAATAAATAAAAATCTAAAAAAAAAAAAAAAGGAAGGGAGATCTTAACCACCTTATCATGCAATATCATGCTTTCTGTGTGGTTTAGAAAACTGTATATAATTCCTTTGTACATATAGATCCTAATTAAATTATTCTGATGCTACTAAAGATGACCTCCAAGAAAGTGCTGTTAGAAAAGAGACGCCTGAGTACTGAATCCTGAGGCCCTCCAACATTAAGGGATTGGGGAGATGAAGACAAATCAGGAAAGGAGACTTAGGAGTAGCCAATGAGAGAGGGAGAAAACCAAGCAAGTGTTGATTCCTGGAAGCCAAATGAATAAAATTTTTACAGAGGACAGTGATCAACCGAGTTGGAGGTTGCTGAAAAGTCCAAGGGAGTTGAGGATACATGCAGAGGACTGATCATGAATGACAGGCCATGGACTTGAAGCCATGTGAAGAGAGGTTTAGGATATGAGGACAATCAAAAGATGGTGGGATAAATGGACTGTAGGTTCCAGTGAAGTTGAAGGTATAAAAGGAAGTGAGATGGAAAAACAAGAGGTAGAGAGTAGCATGCTTGAAAATGAGATGAAGGTGGTATCACAGTTATTGGTAATCAGATAGTCTAGGTAAGACCATGGGTGGGAATGGCTGAAGCAGTATGGAGGTCAATAAACTGGTAGGCCGAGGAAATGGATCATCTATAATATCCATATAGATTCTATTTGAATTCTAAAATCACCAAGAATTCTGACTGAAGCAGTGATGAAGAGAGTGAGCAAAACTCTTCAAGGAGTAAGGAGTGATCTGGGACACGATTAATGAGCATCAACTACTTTCCAAGCTTTATGCAAGGCACTGGGGACAAAGACAACTAAACAGGCAATTATGACACTGTACGCTGAGCACTAGGATGGGAGAATGACAAGATATTTAAGAGCACAAAAGAAAGATCTCTACAGTAGGGAAGAACTTCCTTAATTTGGACAAGAGGAAGAACAAAAAACTCCTTCACCCTTGTGGAGGTGATGAAAGAAAAAAGTAGAAAAGTGCTCTTTAACTATTGGGGTATCTGGGAACAGAGGGGAATGACTGCTGATTCAGAGGCTAAGGAAATTAGGGGAGGTTGGATTGGCAAAAGAGGGAGATATTTTGAGCCAGCAGATATAAGAAAGATGTAGTTCTAATGATCCCAAGCTTCCTACTGGAATCAAGATCCATTTTCCCACAAAAGAATGGAAAAATATAGTATCATTAGCACTACAATTGTGCCAGTCTACTTATATGCTTTTCTCAATGACATGAAACTTTCTCATCATTTATAAAATTATGTGGTAAATTTGTGCTAAATTTTAAACAACTTATAACATTTAAGAATACCATCCATTCTAAAGCTGAGAAATGCCTAATAAGTAAAGTCTATATGTACGGAGAAAAAAAGAAAAATCACTTAAGGTGTGCATTTATGGCAGTATAACAGGAAATCATCAGAAATTAATAACAAAATTATAAAGGAGATGACAAATGAAGGCAATGAAAATAAAAGCAAATACTTGGAGCTCATACTATAAAACAGGCATTATGCCAAGTGATTTATAATCATTATCTCATTTGATCATTACAAGCACCCTATGATATACTAATGTCATCATACAGTAGTCATTTAAAGATGAGAAAAATAAGGCTCAAAATAATCCTAAAGATTTTTGTCAACAGCCCCTTGATATGTTAAAATACTAATAAAGGGCAAAAACAATTTTGATAAAAATTAAAGACTATGGTGCCAAGAGACAAAGTCTTACATAAACCCAGAGAAATACCCATTTTAACTAAAATTCTGGATTTAAAATACCTTTTTTTAAAAAAGCAGTAATAGGGTAATCCTTACCTCAATATAGGGAGAAGATACCCAACATACACATTCTGTAGGTGAACTTGACATACAACGTAAGAGTGGTATGTGGGCATGAAGTACATCATAGATTGTTGGAAGCATATAAGAA
Organism: Eumetopias jubatus; assembly: GCF_037043125.1. Lineage (NCBI taxonomy): Eukaryota > Metazoa > Chordata > Mammalia > Carnivora > Otariidae > Eumetopias > Eumetopias jubatus. Next base: position 13,323,134 of record NW_028274810.1, read on the forward strand.
AATTTAAGAAGCCCTACATTTAGATAATTTGTTCTTAATTAGAATAATTAATTTTACTCAGAGGAATTATTCAGATGACAAAACCTGTTCACTAACTAAAATCTATCAGAAAAAGAGAAAACATCCTTACCGTTCCCGCTGTGTCCAGGATTTCGAGCATACACTGTTGGCAATCTACTTCAACTTGCTGTTGGGGAAGGGAGGAAAAATGAAAGAGTAATATCAAAATCAAAATGTCAGTCTGTCTTCCTGCCACCTCTTCACTCCAAATACCTATTAACAACTACAAAGCCTTTTCTCTAGGAGTTTGCTATATTAGCTGAGACTTAACTTGGTACTATAATAAAGAACAGGAGATCTCAAGCATGTTCTATTAATACTACAGAGGCCAGGACTGTTAATGCTGAGTTTAGATATTTTCTGACCACTATAAACTGAGCAATGATTTTTGCTATTATTAGAAGGTAATGGTCACAGTCTCCAATTTAAGAAAAACTGCAACAAACAGGTATAGTTCTAACAGAAATAAAAATGTATAAAAATATGTATATCTGTATTATCTTCAAAGGAAACAAAGCACAAAATTATTAAATAGCTCAAAATGCAGACAAGATTTTAAAGAAAATTTTACTAAAATATGCCCCAAATTTAATATAGGAAAATTTTAAGAGGTAAGGGGAAAGCAGAGGTGCTAAAATGAGTAATACTGAGCTCATACAGTCCTCAAGGCTTTAAGGAAAAGGTATGTCTTTGGAAAAGCTATGTGCATAAGGTGAAATTGTATATACTGAATTGTATTTCCCCAGTGTTTTATAAAGTAAGAGAAGGTTGCCCTAAAAGAAGTATCAACTATCAACTGTGTGGAAAATTTTTAATAAAGAAGTGATTAAGAAAAGTCCAATCTTCAACATTCTAGGTACAGATCTGTTTGTAGTTACAGCTTTAGCCAGCAACTTGTTTGGGAGCAATTATAGTACGGCAACACTGTCTTCTAAAAATAAGTGTATTAAACATAAGGCCTATTTTAAATTCTTCTGCGTCAGATCAGGGATTGCTGAGATGCACCACTGATGGACCTACAAACTCACTGTCACACCACTTACAGGACTGCTGTAGTAATCTGCACAATCAGTAAGTGGGCATGCTCAGGGAATAATGAATTAGGTCTGTAGTTTCTCAATGTACCTGGAACACAACTTTATTTCCAATTTGCAGATAACGAAACTGCTCTGCCAGTATGGCTGGATGAGCTTACATAATTTAACAAAACTTGTAACACTATTAAAGGTAAATTCTACAACATTTAACAAAGTAATTCTTTCCTATTTGTTGAAAGGTAGGTTTAATCCTCTTCCTCCCCTCTTAATGTACTTGGGAAATAAAATCATGAAAATTCCTCATAATGTTAGTCTTATAATGAAATAAAATAGTATTTTGTCAAAACTACTGAAATTTTTTCTTTTGAATAATCTTTATGTTTCAGAACTTTAGCATTAGGGTCGCAATAAAATTGAGCAGAAAGTACAATGTTTCCGTATACCCTTCTCCTGCTTCCCACTAGCCTCTCCTACCATCAGCCTTCCACACTGGAGTGGCACATTTGTTACACCTGATGAACCTACGTAGAGACATCATTATCATGCAAAGTCCGCAGTGTACATTACGGGTTTACTCTTGGTGGTGTACACTCTATGGGTTGGGAAAATGTGTAATGACATGTATCTACCATTATAGTATCATACAGAATCCAGTATCTAATTTCTTACAGTCTAAAGATGAAATCCCTTAAAGTTATTCTAAAACTAAACAAAAATAAAAACTTTTGGTCACAGGATAACTTTGAGAATAAAAGCGATCTTAATTTTACTTCACAAAAAGAGTTGTCAAAAATGTACCTATTTATATGCAATTTTTCTAAATTAAAAAAAAAACCCTCTGCCAGGAAAATGTGTACACTAAAGAACAGACTACTAATCAGTCACAGAGTACAGGGCTCTCTGTAGCTAAGTAGTACTTAATGAGAAATAGTCTGTCCTCGTGAAATTTGTAAAAACAGGTATGAAACATTTGTATCACGTCTCAAAATGTATTTTTAAAGAGCAATTCTATGGGTCAAGTTTTAAAGTCCTAAGGAACTACTGGTGAGCATGTGTACACAAGTTTCACATTTTACCTTTCTGTACGAATCTTCTATCGTTGGGTCATATTTTTCAACAAAAATTCCCTGAACAAACTGAACTGTCTAGAAAAAAAAAAAGCAGAGAAAAGTTAAGAACTTCAGAGAAAAATCAACTCTTCTAGAATGCTACTTACACCCTCAGAAGTGATAAAGACTAAATGAAATTATGTGAAAATTTTGGGTAAACATGCAGACGTACGGTCTCGTTATTTTTCAATACAGGGATACACCCACAACTAAGAGAGCACATTGAGAAAGGAGGCGGTCATGTTAAAAAGCTGTCAACAATGCTGCAGCCAACTCCCCCTGTGAAATAATTACTATATTTTTTTAAGTTTCAAAATACAATGAAGACACAAATAAGGACACAGATCCAAATGAATGAAAAAATGAAAATTTATCAGTATTGAAACTCCAAATACCTCTTTACGCATCTATAGGAACTTTTATTTCATGCTCTTAAAGGAATAAACAAAAGGTTCTAAATCTTTGAAAATCTTTAAACAGTCTAATTGTGGGGGCAAAGAGAAAAGGAAATTAGAAAGTCCCGAATTTACTAAATTTACAGTCACATTCAAGTTTCATGTTCTCCCTAGAAGTAGTTATTTTTCCCATTTGCCAGCTGAGATTCAAATATATATATATATTCAAATATATATATATTCAAATATATAACCTTTCTGATTCCAAAGCCTTACTTTTTTCATTGGAAACTCATGCCTACTCATCTTTTTCAGGTTATGTACTTCTTTCTCTAAGATTTCTATAAATACAGACTTGAAACTAGGTAGTTTATCATTTGGTAAATAAAAAGAAGTATGGAAGATGGTTGTGAAATATTGCCTGGACAGCTTTGAAACAAGGTCTGGCACACTGTCACCTAAAAGCAAGGAAGGGTAAGAATGTGGCCCGAGGTCACCTACACTTAAATTATGCACGATTTTAAGCTTGAGCTAAACACATTAGCTGGAATATAGTAAACTTCACCTTTCTTCCTCTAAGCTCCTGTTCTTCAAAGGAGACTCAGGATATAATTACACCAAAAACTTTAATCATTATTTTTATCAAGGATTTAATCACCTCATCTTCTTAGCACTACATAGAAGTCAAACATGGAAAACTTCCTAATATGCTTTATACTAGAACAGAGGTTCTCAAAATGTGGTCCAGAGCAGATGTTTAGGAAAAAACCTATTGTCCTCATAATAGCATGACATACTTGCTTTCTCTCATAAATGTACAGGGTTTTCCAAAGGGTATATAACATGCTACAGCTAGATACTAGACGCAGAAGCAGGTATGAGAACCCAAGTGCTTTCTCTAAGCGGTTGTTAGAGACTTGCAAAAATGAAAAACAATCTCCCATTTTTCACTTCCTTCTTCCTAAAGCAAGCTTTCATTATTTCTCTGAATCTCATCTCCTCAGTTCTCAGGGACATCTTACTCATTCATACCGACTTTTACACCTTCAGTTTTCCTGCTGGAGCCTCCTCTTCCTTCCTTACCTACTGTCCTTTCTGTGTTAAAATCTAAAACAGAGACCAGCCTGAAAATTCCCTGAGCAGATAAAACCAGTTTAGTCATGTAAACAAAGCTTAATTTAGTTTATTTAGCAAAGCTAAATTGACCTGGTGGTCATTTCTTGCTTATGCCTCTGGAAATCAAAAGCAAAACTTACAGTTTCCCAAGGTTGATTTGAGGTAACCACTAATCAATTCTCTATCGTTTAAAGAAAATTCTAACACTATAACCAGTCACTGAAGAATAAAGTCACTGCTTTCTCACTCTATAAGCTGCTTTATAACAATACACCCCTGAGCCTCATTCCTTGTTCTGGTTTTGAAGGTTCCCGGTTTGCAAACTGTCTTTTTGGTGTGTGCACAATAAACTAATTACTACTTCAATGATTCATTAATTTTACTTCTGTTATTTCTTGAACTTTTGACCCCTGTAACAATTATTCCCTTCCTCTCCTATGTCATCATTGTCCTTTCCATGGGATTACTGCCTCCAGCACACAAACCGTTTGCTCTACCCTCTCCCACCCAGAAATAAAAATTTCCCTTAACTCCACAACTCCTCCAGCTTCACCTCCCCTCTCTGTTCCCTCTCATAATCAAACTTCACCTGTCTACAATCATGGTTCTGTTTCTTCAGCACTCATTTACTCTTTAACCCACCCCAGCATGGTTATGGCACTATCACCTTACCGAAGCTTGCCTTTACCAAGTCCAGCTACCTCCATGTTTCTGTATCATCTCTTACCTCTCCTTTACTTGACTTCAAGTAAAGCGGCTTTCCTTACATTCAAGTATAAGATATACTCTTCTATGCTGGATTCTTCAATCCTACCTACTCTTTAAAGGTTGAGAGGTACTCAGAGCTCAGTCCTGAATTCTTCTTTCTCTAGTCTCTTCCTAGACAATCTCACTTATTCCTATGGATTTTCATTTTCAATTATTTTATTTATTTTTGAAAAGGTAATCCCATGGACATAGGACAAAATACAAAAGACAAAAAAGAGTATGCAGTGGTAACCAACTCTACCTATCACCTTTGTTCCCAATTATCCAATTCCACCCCCAAGTAACCAGTATGTTATCTGTAGTTTATTTAACCTTGCAGAGATAGTCTCTACATTTTATACTATCTTCCCCCTTAGCCTCCTTTTTTTTCTTATCAAATGATAGTCTACACTGTTTGGTACCTTTTTTCCCCCTAAATAATACATCTTAGATATCACTATATATCAGTATATACAGAGCTGTTACATTCTTTTTAATAGTTATATATTATTCTACTCAAAATGTATACTGAAAAACTTACTTTTAACCAGCCCTTACTGGTAGACATTTAGGTTGTTTCCAAACTCTTACCACTGTATGGAATGTTGCAATTGATATCCTTGACCATGTTATTTTGTATATATGAACTTATATGTGAAATTTCAAGAGACTTGCTGAATTGAAAGTTATATGCATTTATATTTATTTTTAAAGTTTTTTTTTTTTTTTAGTAATCTTTATACCCAATGTGGGACTCAACTCACGATCCCAAGATCAAGAGTCGCATGCTCTTCTGACTGAGCCAGCCAGGTACCCCGAATATATGCATCTAAAATGACAGATATTCTCATTCACCACAGAGGTACTAATTTACAGGTACTAATTTAAAAGTAACATAATTCTCATGAAATTAAATACCGCTGATATATTCATGGCGCCCCAAATCATATCACAAGTCTCTCAAGCTTATTATCTTGAGGATCCAATTACTTATTTGATGTATTTACTTTAACATCTCACATAACCAAATTTGACATGACTCTTGATTTTTACTCTCAGATCTACTCATTCTCCAGTGTTTCCCTTTTACTTAAATGATCCATCCATAAAATTAGTAGCTCAACAACTAGAAATTTGGGAATCATCCTCAACAGCTCCTTCTCTCCTAGTCCTCACATCACTCCAGCACCAAGTTATTTAATTCTCAAAACATCTACTTTTCTCTTCTTCGCTGGCACAGCCCCAGTATAAGGTTCCACAAACAATCAGGTTCAGCGTTAACTCCCAACTGGTCTCCCATGTCCACTCGGCTTCTCTTCTAAATTACTCCACACAGAACAAGGTATTCTGTTTAAAACATATATCCAATTCTGTCAACACCCCTCCCACCCCCCAAAAAAACACTTTCAATGGCTTCTCACTGTCATTAGGAGTAAGTTTCAAGTTGTTATATGGTCTTCAAGTCATGACGTGGTCCCTGCCTCTCACTTCATTCCTTCTACTTTCCTTCCAGTTCACTCCTGCCTTGGCAATTGTGACCTGTTCTCAGTTGTTCGAATGCTAATTGAGGTTCATTTGTCATAAGGGTCTCTCTTAACAGTCTGTACTTTTCTTTCAAAGTATCTCTCTCACAATTATAATGAGGTAGTTCTTCATTTAACTTTGTATAATTATTGTATCTCCTTCACTATATGGTAAGCTCTGAGGGACTATGACTGTTTTTGTTCACTGCTGTAACCCTAGAGTTGACAGTGTAGAAGCTCAATAAATATTTACTAAATAAACAAAAACTAACTTCATTTCACTTAAGTCTGGGGTGGGAGCAGGGTAGGACTTATCCACTAGTATCTGAAATAATCAGTCCTCCTCACCTGGAATGTAAGTTCCTTAAAAAATGAGAACAATCTTATTCCTCTTTGAATCACAATCACAGAGTGCTTAGAACATGGTAGGCACCCAGTAACTATTTTGCTAAGTGAAAGAATGAATGAGCCACCATTGTACACACGGTACACGTGTGTGGTTACTGAATGAATCTCTGTCCCCTGTAGGCCAGACACTAAGCATATAAAAAATACTGCCACCTTTTCTCACTGATGACTAAATGTCTAAGGCAAGCAAATATCAATGTTCTTCTTGTACTATACTAATTAAGTTAGTTAGGTGGCTAACTTACCAGAGCAGACTTCCCCACGCCTCCTGAACCAAGGACCACTAGCTTGTACTCACGCATGATGTGGTCTGTTTAAATACTGACAATCTGGGGAAAAAAACAAAAACCTAAAGATTAATAAACATGCTAAGAATAGCCAAGAATGTGCAACTGTTACATGAAATATATGGTATTTTGTTTTTTGTTTGCTTTTTCCTTTAAGACTATTAAGAGGAAGACAGGCACACAGTAGATGTGTGCAGATTCTAAGCTAAGTTTATAGGACTACTGCCAGGCACTTTAATTCATTAAAGATCATCTTTGACTAGGCATCAATCACCATTAGAGCCTATTCATGTTACTTGTAAGTAACTGTTACTTGTAAGTGACTGACCAGAAAATAAGGTGATTAAAACTAGTAGTTGTCTTGTAACTACAATCACGAACCTAATTCTTTATAAAGCTATTGTTTAAACGACTAACACACTTTTTTGAAAAATTCACTCATTAGCATTAAAGTATATGCTATTTTATTTGCTTAAAATATCATGGTAATTATATACTATTTTGATCATTATTCTATCATAGCTGAACCATGTAAAATGTTACCTTGAAAATTATTAGGATACGAAAGGGATAGTATTAATGAAATTGTTAAAACTCTATACATAGGTATTAGCAATATACTCCATAAGGCCCAAATTGCTAGAAAGAATAAAAAAAAAAGAAATATAAACTTTATTTTTTTTTTTTATCTCCAGTTATCTTAAGAGGTAAAAAGGCAGGAAAGAATTTCTAATGGCCATGATGGAATAAGTACGAATGGACTTTCTATCCCACAGTAAAAACCAAAGCCAGATAAAATACGTGAAACAACTGTTTTCAGACATGTGACAATAAGCAGTATAGGATTACGATCTCTGAGTGACGTGACAAAATGAAGTGAGGCCTACACCTGCCTTGGCTTTCTGCTTGGAGGCACTTTTCAGACTGTGGTACACAGAGGAAGAACTCAAGCAGAGACCAGAATGTGTATCAGAGAAGAGGGAGTTAAGCACAGAAAATTCCAGAAATCTGCACAGGCCTTCACTTGAGTCTCTGACCAAACATTAAGCAGAGCATGCAGGATGAAACTCCATGAGGTAAAGGCAAAGAATAAATAGGGATCTATAAGCTGAACAATTCCAGGGTGCTGAGAAATATTGGGAGTTTTGGTCAGGAAAGTTCCCCTTGTTGAAAAACAGGCAATTCACTTGAAATGCCAGAAGATTCATTGACTTCTTGAGAAGATATGCAAGACAGAAGAAAAAGGAATATCTTTAAAATGCTTCAAGAAGGGCGCCTGGGTGGCTCAGATGGTTAAGTGTCTGCCTTCGGCTCAGGTCATGGTCCCAGGGTCCTGGGATCGAGTCCTGCATTGGGCTCCCTGCTCCTTGGGAGCCTGCTTCTCTCTCTGCCTCTCTGTCTCTCTCTCTGTCTCTCACGAATAAAAAAAAAAAAAAAGTTTAAAAAAAATAAAATAAAAATAAAATGCTTCAAGAAGGGGTGCCTGGGTAGCTCAGTCGGTTAAGCATCAGACTCCTGGTTTCTGCTCAGGTCATGATCTCAGGGTCCTAAGATCGAGCCCTGTGTCAGGCTCCGTGCTCAGTGTGGAGTCTGCTTCTCCCTTTCCCTCTGCTCACCCCCGCCCCCTGTGCTCTCTCTCAAATAAATGAAATCTTTAAAAAAATAAAATAAAATGCTTAAAGAAAAAAATGGCTACTCTAGAATGCTAAATACAATGAATCTATCCTTCCAAAATGAAAGTGAAATAGTTTTTTTTTTTCAGGAAGGAAGGAAGGAAGGAAAAGGAAATGAAAGGAAACAAAAGAAGGAAAGAGGAAAGGAAGAAGGAAAAGCTGGGGAAAAAAATTTTACCAGTACCATTTAAAAAAAAGCAAAGGAAGTTCTTTGGGTAGAAGAAAACGGTAACAGACAGAAATTTGGATCTATATAAAGGAATGAAGATTACAAAAGGAATAAAAAGTACCAAAAATGGTGAATGAGAGTAAATCTACAAGACCTTTTTGACCACTTAAAGCAAAACTAAATAACAATGTAGTACAAGGTTTTACAACACACACAGAAGTAATAGTACAATAATACCACAATAATAGCACAAAAAAAGGAAGGGGACTGGAAGTATATTGTTCAAGGTTCTTACAGTGTATTTGTAGTAGTATAGTATTATTTGAAGATAAACTGTCGTATGTTAAAGATACATACTGTAAAACCCAGAGCAGCCAATGAAAACAAACTGATTCATCCAAAAAACAGAAAAAATACAAAAAAGCAAAAAAGAACAAAGAAAAGATGTGAAAAATATAAAGCAAACAGGAGAGCAGAATTAAAAGGCAACCACACCATTACATTAAATGTAAATCATCTATTCCAATATTCCAAAATTCCAATTCAAAGTCAAGATAAGAAAGCAAGACCTAACCATGTTGTCTTCAAGAAACAAACTTTAAAGATACAAGGAAAGTTAAAAGTAGTATTTGTTGGTGACAAAGCAACAGTTGCTGCTAATATCACTACTGTGGTTTGTTGCCTGCACTCAAAATAGAAACAAATACTAGAGGTTAAGGAAAAATAAAGATTTTTTTTTTTTCTATACAAGTGTTGGGGACCCTAGATTATGAATCCCTACCTCCTCCAAGAAGTTAACATTTTGGTTACTCTAATCAAACTCAAACTTTTTGGTTTCACATCTTCTTTATACACTTTTATAGTCTTAAGAGTTTACATTTACATGGATTCTCAGGAATGGATGTTGGATTTTTTCCAAATACTTTTTCTGCATCTATTGGTATTATGCAGTTTTTCTTTTTCTTCCCACTAATATGTCTGCTCTTTCCACTTCTATTCAACATTGTTCTAAGCTAGATATAGTAGGGTCTAGCCTATGCAAAAGAAAGAAGTAAAATTGTCTTTATTCACAGATAACATGATCCCATATGTACATAATGCACAAAAAGAGCTACCAGACTTACAGGTGAATTTAGCAAGATTTCAGGATAAGAGATTGATACAAAAAAAATAGTAACTATTATATTTGTATATATTCTCAAAGAACTGAAAAATGTCATTTAAAAAATACCATTTACCATAGTATCTAATAAGAAATAAAATACTTAAAAGATGAATTTAACAGAATATGTGCAAGGCTTATACATTGAAACTACAAAACATGGCTCGGAGAAATTTAGGACATAGTAATTAGAGAGATGTGCCATATTTTATTAAGATATGTCCATATTATTGTTAAGATGTCAATTCTCTCCAAGCTGGGTCTACAGATTGAATGCAATCCCAGTCAGCGGGTTTCTTTTTTGTTAAAATTGACAAGATAACTTTAACATTTTTTTTTGAAAATGCAAGTAACTTAGTATAGTTAGCAGTTCTGAAAAAGAAAAAAAAGTGTTACACTAACCTGATTTTAAGACATAATATAAAACTACAGTAATAAAGACACTGTTACTGTCATAAAGACAAACAGATCAGTGGCACCAAATTAAATCCAGAAATAAAACCACATATATATTTTCAGTTCATTTTTGATCGAGGGACTGTCATACCCATCCTTCAAGATAACCCCCCAAGGATCCTGGCCTCCTGGTATTCATAACCTGTACTGTTCACTCTCAGTTTTCATATCCTTGTATAGTTTCTTCCTAAGATTGGTTGTGTGACCAATAGAATAAGTGACCATATGTGACCTCCTTTAAAAGGCACTGCAGCTTATACCCTGGTCTCTGGGATCATTCTCTCTAAGAGAAGCCACTCACCATGTCATGAGGACATTTAATCAGCAGCCCTTCAGAGAGGCCCAACTGGAGAGGAACTGAGGACTCCTACCAACAGCACACTTTACCAAACATGTGAGTGAGCCCCCTTCAGAAGTGTATCTTGCAGTTTTAGTCAAGCCTTAATTTAGAGGATTGCAATCTTATGAGACCATGAGCCAGAACCTTACAGTCAAGCCACTCCCAACCCCTGATCCACAGATACTGACAATAAATGATTAATGTTGCTTTAAGCCCAGTAAGATTTGTGTTAATCTGTTACATAGGAATAGATTGTTTAAGATAGGGGTAAAAGTAATTCAGTATGTAAAAGACAGTCTTTTGAACAAGTCAAGCTGGAAAAAAATAAATTTCAACTCTTACCTTTTTCATAATAGCCAAAATCTAGAAACAACCCAAGTATCCATCAAGAAGTGAATGGATAAATTGTGGTATGTCCAATCAATGGAATACTACTCAGTAATAAAAAAGAACAAACTACTGACAGATTCAACAAGATGGATAAATCTCAAAAAACACTCAGCAAAATACAGAAAAGAGTGACTACTTTATGATTCCACTCATATAATTCTAGAAAAGACAAAACCAAGTTATAGTGCCAGAAATTTACTTGAGGCCAGTGGTGGGGCAGGGGTGATGACTATAAAGGAGCATAAAGGAATTTTTCTGGGTGACGGAAATGATCTGTACTTTGACAATGGTGGTGGTTACATAGGTATTTCCATTTATCAAATCTTACTGAATTGTACATTTTTTAAAAAAGATTTGAGAGAGAGCGTGCACAAGCAGGGGAGGGGGGCAGGGGGCCGGCAGCTGGGGCAGAGGAAGAGGGTGAGATCATGACCTGAGCTGGAGGCAGATGCTTAACTGACCAAGTCTCCGAGGTGCCCCCTTTTTGAATTGCATATTTAAAATAAGTACATTTTAGGAACCCTCATGCACTGTCTATGGGAATGCAGACTGGTGCAGCCACTTTAGAAAACGGTATGGAGGTTCTTCAAAAAATTAAAAACAGAATTACCATATGATTCAGTAATTCCATTACCGGGTATTTACCCAAAGAATATGAAAACACTAATCCGAAAAGATATGTGTACCCTTATGTTTATTGCAGCATTATTTACAAATAGCCAAATTATGGAAGCAATCAAAGTGTCCATCAATAGGTGAATGGATAAAGAAGATGTGGTATATATAGACAATGGAATATTAGTCATAAAAAAGAATGAAATCTTGCCATTTCCAACAACATGAATGGATCTACAGAGTATAATGCTAAGTGAAATAAGTCAGAGAAAGAGAAATACCATATGATTTCACTCATATGTGGAATTTAAGAAACAAAATAAATGAACAAAGGAAAAAAGACAAACAAACCAGACTCTTAAATATAGACAACTGATGTTTCCAGAGGGGAGGTGGGTGGGAGGACGGGGGAAATAGGGAAAGGAGATTAAGAGTACACTTATCACAATAAGCACTGTAATGTACAGAATTGTTGAATCACTGTATTATACACCTGAAACTAATATAGCACTGTATGTTATACTGGAATTAAAATTTAAAAATAAATAAAATTTTAAAAATTTAAAAGGAAAAAAAACAGGGACATTTTATTACATGTAAACTGTAGCTCAATAGAATTAATTTAAGAAAATCCAATGGGGAAAAAGGGAAATTTCTCAGAATACGTTATATATATAGTTTTATAAACTGAATGTGTCGCCCCCCAATATGATATTAAGAGGTGGGGCCTTTGGGAAGTAATTAGGATTAGAAGAAGATTAGATGACTGGATTAGTGCCCTTAATAAGAGTCCCAAGAGCTTGCTTCTCTCACTCTCCACCAAGTGAAGAAACAGACAGCCACCTGTAAGTCAGGAAGCAGGTCCTCCTCAAACACCTGATTTTCCAGTGCTTAATCTTGGACTTCCCAGCCTCTAGAACTATGAGAAATAAATTTGTTGTTGAAGCCACCTAGTCTATGCTAATTTGTTCCAGCAGCCCTTACTAAGAAACATAGTAAGGATAAATTATAGTAGACTATGCAACAGACATGGCAGCAGGTTATGATTGCTGTTCTGAATCAAAAAACATTTACAAAGTATCTCCCAGGTACCAGTTCTGTATTAGGTGCAAGGGACACAAAAATGAAAAGTATGTTTCCCATCCTCAAAGAGCTCACGGAGGAGGAAAAAATAAGTAACTACAATATGATGTGAACACATTTGTGTGTGTGTGTGTGTTTCTCTGCTTTTACAGAACAGAGATTAAAAGGTTGGGGAAGGATGGAGAAACAGAGGAGAGAGCAGTTAGTTTTTCAACGGAGGTTACATAACAACTAAATAAAAAACTGAATAGGAATGTTCCAGGTAAGTAGGGAAGGGCATTCTAAGGAGAGGAAACAGCTTGAGCAAATACTCTAAATCACTGAATACACAAGATCCAGGGAATACCCCACAGCTGGGTGTGGCCAGAACAGAACTTGTTTAAAAGCAAGGTATGGAGGGGCGCCTGGGTGGCTCAGTCGTTGGGCGTCTGCCTTCAGCTCAGGTCATGATCCCAGGGTCCTGGGATCGAGCCCCACATCGGGCTCCCTGCTCAGCGGGAAGCCTGCTTCTCTCTCTCCCATTCCCCCTGCTTGCGTTCCCTCTCTCGCTGTGTCTTTCTCGGTCAAATAAATAAATAAAACCTTTAAAAAAAAAAAAAAAGCAAGGTATGGAAAATGGAGCAGGGTACGGAGACTGGGTTATGCTTGCAAAGGCACTTATGTAAAAGAGTCTACAATTTATCTAGTAAGCAATGGGGAGAAAAGTTTTTTTTTTTTTTTAAAGTAATACAGTCAGATATATATTCCAGAAAGACAACTGCTAACAGTATATAAAATGGACTGAAGGAGACACCAGAGGCAGGGAGAATAGTCAGGAAGCTATTGAAATAGCTCGGGTGGAAAATGACACAGGCCTGCATAGTGGCACCAGGGCTGATGAGGGGACAGTGGTTTTCTGAAGGTAAAACCGACAGGCCTCCATAGCTAGTTATAGGTTATTATTTATGGGAATGTAGAGGAATCAAGGATAACTCCTAAATATCTACTTTGGGCAAATTAGGTGGCCAAAAGGAGGTTTAAAAAGAAAGTTAATATTCCTGCCCAAAATTAAGTTTGAAATTCCTATGGGGAAAAGTAGGTAATATGTGGTATTTAAAACTCTTAAGTCTGGAAGCTCCGTAGAAACCAAAGGGCTAGAGGGTACAGACTTAGGAGTTGTTGTAAGCAATGTTAGTAGTTAAAACCACAGCAGATGAGATCAACCAAGGAGAATTTATTCGGTGAAAATAGAAGAAAGCTAAGAATTAAGCCCTGAAAAAAAGGCCACATTTTACAATGTAGATGTACAGGAAACCAGACGAAAACATGAGCTGGAAGAGGTTTGTGCCGGACACTGAGCATCCTATACCTCTATCTGTATCAGGTTGGTTCTCTTATTTCTGTGAAAACGAAATTAAAACAAACACCTTGATTATTAAACACAAGAGCATATATATATCCAGGCAGATCTACAATTTTCTATAACCCTCCTCAGGTCCCTGGTGATTCTTAGCTGGGAACCACTGTCATTTTAACAAGATGTAAATACATCATCTCTCTAATCCAAAAATGTGTTATCTTTCAAGAGGGAATCCTAATATAGCAAGGCTCATTTATATTTCCCAAATTGCCTCCTAGGGCAACAGAATTTGGGAAAAGCACTCAGACATGGCCAAATTATTTTGGGTATTCTGCAACAACAAAATATTTGGCCCCTGTTCCTCAAATCAAGTAGTAAGATATTCAAATCCCAAAGTTACTTTTCATATATACTATATGTACAGAAAATTATTTTCTTTACACCTAACAAATACCATGGGTCATGAATGTATACACATACACACACATGCAAATACAAAAATAATATAGTTCAGATAAGAAAACACACACAAATACCCAATAAGGAATAATGTGGATTAATATTTTCTTTTGAAAGGGGTTAGTTCTAACTCGTTACTGCCAAGTTAGAAAACCACTATGTTCTTCCAAGCAAATCCCATGCCTTTTTATGGAAATCTCTTGTGCCCTGCACTCCCAACACAGCACCAGAAAATTTCTCACTCTGGTTAAGATTCTCTGACAAATAAGGAGGACAAGAATAAACATTACACTATGTTTAAATTTTAAGTCAATCTTGAGTTCCTAACATTATAGTCTAAGCTATAATACAATTTTTTCATTCTTCCTTCAGTAAAACTTTAAATTTCACAAAATAACATGACTGTCTTTGTAACACAAATCAATCCCAATTTTGTTTCAGTTTTTAAATAGGTAAGCTAATTAATTACAAGATGAAATAGTTTCTCCTACACAAATGAACCTACAAAACAAAGTTCATTTAAGGAAATTTGGTTGTGATGAGAAATTTCAGAGAAAAAATGTTTTACATTAAGAAACACTGAAGGTAGTTTTTTAACAAGCAGTTATATTGTTGATTATATTTACAGAAGCCATGAATATTTTATTTTATTTTATTTTAAAGATTTATTTACACATTTTAGAGAGGGGGGAGAGGCAGAGGGAAAGGGGAAGCAGACTCCCTGCTGAGCCTGGAGCCCAACGGAGCTCTATCTCATGACCCCAAGATCACAACCTGAGCTGAAACCAAAAGTCAGAAGCTCAACCAACTAAGCCATCCAGGCGCCCCAGAAGCCATGAATATTTTAAAACTGACAACTGACTACACATGCTGGGGGTGATGGTTAAGTAAATATGGAAATCATGGTAAGATTTAATCTCCTAAAATAAAGAACAATGTTCTTCACATTACATCATAATGGAAATTCAACTTTTTTGGTAACATGAAATCACATTATTATCTCATTGCAAGAATCTCTTCCTTGATACTTTCTCTTCTTGTTCTTCTCAAGATTAGCACTTTGGGGGTAGGATATATATAAAGTGATCAGACATCACGTATTTGTAAATGAAGTATATAAATTAGTCTTCACAGTCTAAAACCAGGCACATTCAGCCCAACAACATTCCTACCCCTTCCCATAATGAAAGGAGATAAGCTCTTATAAATAGAAGAGGCCAACAGGGATTCTCAAGAAGAGGAGACAATCACAGATTCGAGGAAAACAATTTGACAGAGGCAATGAATTCAACAAAGAGAAGAACAAAAACCAAAGAAAACAGTTAAGAGGACCTAAAAAGCACTGTAAAATAAATATCCCTAAAGAAACTCAGAAAGTTATCAAGTCTATGCAAAAGTTACACCAGAGATTTAGGAAATAAAATATATGACCATCAGAAAAGAACTCAGTAGATGAGCTGAAGTGAAAAATGGATATAGCTGAAAAGCAAGTCAGTGAAGCAATATACTGAACCTACCCAAAGAGTGCAGAACAAAAGGATAGAGAGATGGAATATATGCGAGAAAGAGGTAAGAAGGCTAAATCTCAAAGTTCCACCAGCTCTCTGACAGGACGTCTAGAAACAGAAGAATTGAAGAAATAATAGAAAGACACTTCCCGAGCTAAACTAAGAAAATTAGGCATCTTCAGATTTAAAGTGCTCAATGAATGCCAAACATAATAAATAACAACAAGATATTCACAACTGAACATACAGGAGTTGAAATTTCAAACCACTAAAAGTGAAGACAAAATCCCAAAAAGCTTCTAGAGAGGAAAAATATATTCCCCTCCCTCTGAATATGGGCAGGTTTATTTTTTAAATTTTAAATTCAATTAATTAACATATACTGTATTATTAGTTTCAGAGGAAGAGTTCAGTGATTCATCAGTTGCATATAACACCCAGTGCTCATGACATCAGGGGCAGGTTTATTAAATAAAATACAGCAGAAGTGATACTGTCTGACTTCTGATGCTAGAAAGGGTGGCCAGAGCCTCCTCCTGGATCTCTCTTTTGGGAGCCATGCCATCGGGCCCAGAGCTGTCAGGATGCCCTGAAGCCACCACTTTAGAGACCGTCGGGACAGAGAGAGTTGCGTGAGGAGCCCTCAAAGTTTCAGTACCCACAGATCTGTGAATAAAGAAGATTTTAAGATGATCCCAGACAGCCACCATCTTGACTGCAACACCTTGAAAAACCTTAGGCCAGATCCACCCAGCTGAACCACTCCCTATTTCCATACTCTAAAAAACTAATGGGTGAGAATACATGGTTACTGCTTTAAGCCACTACAGTTTGGAATGGTTTAATAACTAAATATAGCAGGAAGAAAAGAAAATATAAAGGAACAAAGAACAGACGGACAAACTGAAATGGAAAGATGTCAAACAATGCAAATACATCAGTAATTACATTAATAAATATTCAATAGGAAAGAAAATTAAAACACAAGGCAAAATACATAGTGTAAAAGTTGACACAACTAAAGGGAAAACTAGAGAAATACACAGCCATGATTAGATTTTAACATGATTCTCAGGAACTGACAGAAGAGGAAGATAAAATCAGTAACAAAGATTTGACCAAATAATGAATCAACTTAACTCAATAGTCATATATACATATATATATTATATATATATATATATATATAGAACACCATACCTAACAACTGCAAATGACACATTTTTTTTCAAGTGTACATGGATCATTTATTATTTTTTAATTTTTTAAGACTTATTTTTTTTAGAGAGAGATAGAGAGTGCACACATGTGAGCAGCAGGAGGGGCAGAAGGAGAGGGAGAGAATCCTCAAGCAGACTCCCTGCTGAGCTAGAAGGAGGGCTCAATCCCAAGACCCTGAGATCATGATCTGAGCTGAAACCAAGAGTCAGATGCTTAACCAACTGAGCCACCCAGGCTCCCCATACTTTTTATTTTTAATTTTCCTAAGATTTTATTTTTAAGTAATCTCCACACCCAATGTGTGGCTTGAATTTATAACCCTGAGATCAAGAGTCACACATTCTACAGTCTGAGCCAGCGAGGTGTGCCTGGATCACTTACTAGTAAGGACATGCTGGGCTCAACTAATTTCAAAGAACTGAAATCACAGAGTATTCTAACCATAATGCAATCAAACTAGAAATCAATACAACAAAAATATAACTACATAATCACAGAATGTCTGTAAGCTAAACAACACAGTTCTAAATAATACATTGGTCAAAGAAGAAATCAAAATGGAAAGTAAGCAATTAGAACTAAATGACAATAAAAAATACATATTAAAACTTACAGGTATGGGTATGCCAACAAAAAAAGGAAAACGATTCAAGAAACAAAAAGGCATTAAGAATAAGAAATCATGGCAAGCAGAGCAGTCAAAATTATGGCTAGTCAAGATTATTGCTGTAAAATATGTACAAAAACTTGGAAATAAAACTCCATGATTATCTCCACACTGGTTAGAGAGGAGTTAGGAAGGAAAGTTAAGGCATGTTGAAGTTTTTCTCTTGCTTGGGGAAAAAAAAATAAGATACTGAATCTCTCTATATATTGAAAAAATATAAATTTAGACAGATGAAAAATACAACTAGATTATATATAATTTAAAAATCACTAAAGGAAAAATGGGCAAGAAAACCTGACCAATTCAACCAAAAGTTAGAAAATGAAAAATAAACAACAGGAAAGAAAGGTAAACAAAAGATAACAGGAATAAGACAAAAGAGATCAGTAGTCCTGATACAATAAAAAGAAGTCCTCCTAAATCCTAAGTTTACAAACCACAAATGATAAAACCTTATTTTATGAAGTCTAGGATGACAAATATAAGACCTGTTAAACAATACATTTAACTTCCATGTAGCAAATCTTATGACATGTTGTATGAATAGCTGGTTTTGTCTTTTCTTGTTTTACATACTGAAGTCAGTATTCAACAACAGCATGCCTGAATTATAGTAGGTGTTTCTTTTCTGGAAATTCAGTCTAAAAATATCTCTAGATATGGTCATCTAAGCCCTTTGAACTCTACCTTCATAAAATAGTCCATTCCATTTCTGGGTAACCTAATTGTTATAATGTTCTTTACACCGTTCACCATTCTATTTCCTTGTAGTGGCCATTTACTGGGTCTGTCCTCTGATGCTAAACAGAATAAAGAGAATTCCTCTTCATAAGTCCATATCCCTCAAATATTTGAAGACAGTTATTTTCCCCCATCTCTAATATCCTCTTTTTCAAATAGCAATCCTATTTCCTTTTTCAAATGGTAAAGTTTCAAATTCTATAGTCATTCTCGTCTTCTCTGCAAAAGTTTTAGTTCTTACTCTCTCTTAAAAGTATTATGTGCTAATTAGTACTATTAGCAGGCATTACTAAAAAGCTTAAAATAAAAAAAAAAGCAGTCACTGTATCCCCTTTAACTTACAACAGCTACTTCAAACTTCTAGCTTCTTTGAATGTTCTCCATATTTCTTTTCTTTAAAAAAAGATTTTTTTTTTTTTTTTTTAGAGAAAGAGAGAGCACATGATGGTGGGGGGAGTGTGCAGCAGAGGGAGAGAATCTCAAGCAGACTCCTCATTGAGAGAGGAGCCCACCATGGGGGCTCAACCTCAGGACCCATGAGATCATGACCTGAGCCAAAATCATAAGTCAGAGGCTTAACCAACTGAGCCACCCAGGCACCCCAGTAACACGTTTTAAAAAAACAATTTTAAGAATACAAGGTTTCTACAGTTTCTTATATTCTTGCATTTCCTACCGAATGACACTTCCTCACTTTTTTATATATTAAAAAGGAACACAAATTCTGTTTTAAAAGAAACTCATCCGTCAATTATGCCCAAGTAAATCTTTACCAAAATCTTAATACTGTATGACTTAAGTAAAGTTTGACTGAGACAATCATCCCATTCACTGCACCCTTGAAATTCTCCAAAAATTCAAGTGAAGGATTAAAATATTTAATCCAACCCTCTTATTCAGGAAAGCAAATTTGACAAGTGGTCTTGAAAAGCTTAATATACTATTATGACAACACATGCAATAAACTACCATTGAAATTATTCCTTAAACAAAAAGTTACTTAGGTATACTTTTTTTATAAAATCCTATAGCATCTGTGGTTGTAGCTCCTCTTTCATTCTTAATCCTCTGGGTTTTTTTGATTGATCTTACCAGGTCTGTCGTTTTCTAGGAATCAACTTTGGCTTTGTTCATCCTTTACTATAAGCTTGTTTTTTATTTCTTTAATATCTGATTTTATGTCTATTTCTTCATCCCCTTTTTTATTCTGTTCTTTTTCTAATTTAGTTTGGATGCCTGGCTCTTTAATTTTCAGCCTTTCTTCTTTTCTAATTAATATCTCAAACCCTCCATCAGGGATCACATCTTAGAGTATGTCTTTTTGAAGTTGTCTTAGAGATGTTCTATTGGTAGTAAAATCTCTCAATTTTTATTTATCTGAAAACTTTGTATTACCTATACTCTTAAAGAAATTTTTGCCTTAAGGGTTATTTACTTGCAGCCCACTGTAGTTATTATCCTCATGTCTTTTGGTTTCAATTTTCCTTTCAATAAATTGCAGATCTTTTAAAAATAATCTATCTTCTCCCTCTGGCTATTTTTAAGATCGCTCATTGTATGCAAATTATATTTTTATTTATCCTTTATTTGACTTCTTAAATTTGGGTCTTTTTGTAGTTTTAGAAATTCTCAATCATAATCTCTTCAAATATTCTACTTCATTTTTCTTCATATCTGGATTGTGCTTAGATTTGTTAGATTTTCTCATGCTCTTCTTCTAGTAGTTAGGACACTGACTAGGCTACTGTAGTAAGAGACCCTAGGAGGGCTTAAACAAAATTCAAATTTCTTCCCTCTCTCATATGACAGTCAGAGTGGATACAGTCCAGGGGGCAGCTTAGCAGTCAGAGAGCTAAGTTCTTGTATCTTGTTGCTCTGTTGTCCTTGGAGTACTGCCCTCTTCCACAACCTAAAAATAGTTCACTACCATGTACACATTCCAGTCCACAGGAAGGAAAAGGCATATCTCTTTCCTTTGATAGGCATAACCTATAAGATTAAAACCTACGCACACATAACTTCCACTTCCATCTCAACTGCCCAAACCCTGTCATGTAGTCAAACTTCACTATCAGAAAGGCAGCAAAGGGGAAACTGTAGCGGGACAGCAAAGCATCCAACTAATACATCCATTACTTAGAGAGAGACAGGAATTAAAGAAAACTAGAAATTTCTACTTTTCTTTTCTTCTCTTACATGTCCTATCCCTGCCTCTTTATTTTAGTTAATTTACTTTTCAGATCATCTTCCACTTCACCAATTCTCTAGACTAATCTGTTGTTAAAGTGATCCATGAAGCTTAAGCTTATATTCTTTTTAATTTATATTATTTCTAGAAATCCCCCCTCCCTTTGTCTACTGGTAATTTTTTGTGATCTCATTCTCATAAGCAATACAGGGAAATGTTTAAAGCCTGAACTTAGCATCCATATTGCCTGGCTAGAATTCTGCTCTACCACCTACTAACTTGACTACATTTTTCCTCCTAAACATTGGATACTGGAAATGCCTCTCATTAAGAAAGGGAGAATATCAGAGTACTCAAAAATATGCCATTCTGTTTGTCTTTGGGTACTGATATGCACTGTGCAATCCAGGAGTTATCAAAAAAAAAAAAAAAGGTGAATGCCTCTCTTGTTTTAACAACAGCATAAACATCAAAAGATGCATCAAAGGGAACCTCTTTTTACATGTATCACCACATACTTAGTAAAATGAATATTCTTCAGCAACTGTTATCATCACAGGCAAATAACACATTTGTAAACCATGAAAAAATGTTACAGGCAGTGACTAATATTTTCTAGGTTGACAAAAATTTTTTTCCTTAAAAGATAAGGCTTACCAAATTAGGTTTACTAATTTATGCTAAGTATTGCTAATTATATCAATTCTGAAATATTGATACATTTGCACAAATAGAGGTATTTAACATTATTCCCTTAATGGCACTGACACATAAACTATATAATCATAATTTAAAAATGTAAGACTAATATGAAAGCAAGCCACAGCTAAGGAAAAAGTATGAATTTAGAATTAGTAAAGCAAAACAGCAGAACTGTCATTAAATTTGTGATATCTTTATCCTTTAAAGACCATTTCACTTCTTATGATCAGCTGAAATATTGTGACCTTTCCTGGAAGAGAAAACAAAATGATGTGACCAACAGCAACTAAACTTCATATAGCATTTTATTATTTGCAAAGCTCTTTCCTTTTATTGTTCAGTTCATCAAAATCAAAACTGTACATCATTATCCTAATTATGAAAATGAAGAAACCACACAAGGTTTAACCTGGGTTAAATGACTCAGGCACAAAATAACTAAGAGGCTGTTTTTATTTTATTTTATTTTTTAAAGATTTTATTTATTTATTTCAGAGAGAGAGAGAATGAGAGATAGAAAGCACGAGAGGGAAGATTAAGAGGATGTTTTTAAATGCCATTCTCTTTTCAATGTATCATGCTCTGTTATAAAACAACACAACAATAACAATAGCATACATTTACTGAGAGCTTATCACATGCCATGCACTGTTGTAAGAAATCCTCACAAAAAGCTTATGAAGTAGGAACTAGTACTTTGCCCAAACCACACATCTAGGAAGAGCTGCCATGATTCAACCTTAGGCAGCCTGGTTCCAGAGTTCACATTCTTTAACCAACATGCTAACTTCCTTCTATACTCATATATGTACATGGAAACTTGTAAATGCACAGACTACCTTTGGAAGGAAACTGAGGAATGAGGGGACATGGAAAAAAGGGAGATTTTTCATTGTATGCCTTGCATATATTTCTTGAAGGTGAGGCAGAGGAAGGGGGTAGAGATAGAAGCAGTATTGTAGACATGGAATTCCATTTAAAAAGGCAGACTCAAGAAAATGAGTCTAACAGAAAAAAACTATTTAGAAAGTAGACTAGGTGGTTTGAGTATTTTCAGTGAAAGGCAGTGGGAAAGGAATGAATACAGACGTTAACAGTACGCTAGCAAGCTACCAAAGGCCCTGTTTGATATTCTAAGAACCTGAACCTTTCCTAACAGTGGGGGAAAGCCACCTAAGGCTTTTGAGCAGATAATTTGAGTTAAGAAAAAAAAAAAGCTCTATGAGAATTGTGTAGGTTGGAACAAAGGAATGAGAAGCTGGAGCAGGGAAATCAGTTAGGAAAGCAAGGAATGGGGGCTGGGATTTGAGATAGAAGGAGGGTTAATCTTAAAGTAAAGGACATAGTTCAGCAACGTTGCTGTGAACAAGATAATGCTTATATAGCCCTTAGTATAATGCCTGGCAAATATTATCCACTAAAAAATAACTACCATCACTGCTTTACTACTGTAACTAGAGTGTTACTGGTATTTTGACAAGAATTGTGAAAAGGTAATATAAGCCAAGAGTGGACCGCACTGTCAGATTAGGAATCCCAAATCAGGAGGCAGATTAACAAAATTTATTGATTCTGAACCTTACTGAATCGAAGGGCCCACAGCTCTTTGAAAACCATAAACACATAGGGGGAAGTAGGGCCCAGGGAACCCAAATTAACACCCCTGACTGAAATGAAAGATCTTTCTGCTGGCATATCTGGATCCAAAACCAAACTCTATAAATTGCACGAGCCTGGACAAGTTATTTGCCCTCATTAATATGCAATTTTCTTATTAACAAAACAAAGCTGGATTCAGATAACTTGACTTGGTTCTGATAATTAAACAATATATTTGAGGCACATATAAAATAAAATGCCTCCCATGGGAGAAGTTAAATGCTTTTTCCCTCTTAAAACTCAAACAAATATAGGACCAACATTTTGGTTTGATGAAAATATTGCCACATTAGAAAACTACTGTTAGGATCCTAGTTTACTAGTTTGTTTGCTTTAAGATCTTTAAATCTATCTTAGCATGGCCAGAGTTTGTCTTCAGTTTCTGATTCTCATAAACTCTGAAGTTCTACCCAGGTTCCTGTTGACAGAGGTTACTGGCTTTGTGACAAGAAATACCACAGGCAGACATCTTTGTCTTTTAAAAATCCCGATGAGAACAATCTTAGTCCTAATCAACTTCTTAAATTTTGAGAGGAGAGGAGGTCAGAAAAAATATGATAAAATTACTTAAAGCCTTGTTTTCATGACAGAGAAATCAATTTGATCAGGTCTAGAAATTGGCCATTAAAATAAGAATAACTTAATTAGGGATCTTTGATTTTTGTGCTTACCACAAAGAAATATATAAAAAGATATAAAACTATTGATTTTCTAGGCTCTATTTTAAAGAGTTACACTGGGTGAACAATTTTATTTTCTCATAATGGAATCCGATGGAGATCACACAAATGGGAGATCTTAACCTGGCAATCAGGAGTTATAAATTGCTGACCATATATGCTTATAAGTGGATTTCTTCATAAGAATCAAACAGTTCCAAACATTTTTTCCATATGGCCATCAACTCTGGTCAGATAAGCTACCAACAGCTTACACCTGGATTACTGTGATAGCCTCTCATCTGGTTTCCCCACACCCAATTTTTCCCCCTCCAATCTTTTTTTCCACAATGAAGCCAGAACGATCATTATCAAATCATGTTATTGACCCATGTTATCCTCCCAAATCCCTCCAGTTAAGATACTTCAGTGCTATGTGCTATGGTGAGCGCTGTGAATTGTGCAAGACTGTTGAATCACAGATCTGTACTTCTGAAACAAATAATGCAATATATGTTAAGAAAAAAAAAGAAGATAGCAGGAGGGGAAGAATGAAGGGGAGTAAGTCGGAGGGGGAGACAAACCATGAGAGACGATGGACCTGAAAAACAAACTGAGGGTTCTAGAGGGCAGGGGGGTGGGGGGATGGGTTAACCTGGTGATGGGCATTAAAGAGGGCACATTCTCCGTAGAGCACTGGGTGTTATGCACAAACAATGAACCATGGAACACTACATCAAAAACTAATGATGTAATGTATGGTGATTAACATAATAAAAAAATTAAAAAAAAAGATACTTCAGTGCTTTCGCACTACTTTTAAATAAAGATCAAAAATGTTAAGATGGTCTACAAGGTTCCCCACAGTTTGGTCCCTAACTCCTACTCTAGCTTCACCCTACAATATGCTCCCTCTCATTCTCAATGTTCCAGCCAACTGGCTTTCTTTAATTTTCTCTAATGTGCTATTTTCTCTCCTGCCAAAGACACAGGTCAGCTGGTGAAAGTGTTCTGGAAAAAAATTAGGCAGGAAAGGAAGACAGGGAGTTCACGGGGCATGAAGGTTTATAATCTGAAAAATTGGTATTTGAATTTCAAGAGCACCTAAAGGCAATGGGAAGTTAGACAAGAGAGTTGTGCAGACCTCTGAGATGTATGCCGACTTCCAAGGAGAAAGGAGGGCATCCTAACTGGAGTACAGTGTGATTAGTCGCAGATAAGGTAAGAGACAGCTAAATACAGGCCATGGTAAAGTTTTGGCTTTTAGTTGCTATGAGATGGGAAGTCACTGGATAGTTGTGAGCAAAGGATGCCGGGTTCCCACTGAAATTTTAAACAGCTATCCTGTTGTTACGTGGTGAAAGGAAGGAGGAGGTGAAGGGCAGAGGTAAGGAGAACTATGTGAAAGCAAATGAAACAACTCAAAAGATGGTAACATGGACGAAAGTAGTAGTGGTGGAGTGGTAAGAATTAGTTATCTTCCAGACATACTCTGAATTCAGGGCCAAAAGGAATGAGGAGTTGAAAGGAAAAAATAATTAGTAACTAATAAATAATAATCAAGATAATAATAATAAAAAGAAGGCACCAAACCACAAAACCATGATGTTCAGAGAACATCAAGTAGAATAAATACCAAAAAATCTACACGTAGGCATAGATTCAAGCTGCAGAAAATCAAAAACAAAAAGAAAATGTTGAAAAAAGCCAGAGGGGAAAAAACACCCTACTTACAGAGGAGTAAGGATGAGAATTACGTCCAATTTCTCTTCAGAAGTAACACAAGCATAAAGAGAGGGAAGTGAAATATTTAAGGTGTTGAAAGAAAAAACCCACCAAGCTACACTTCTATATTCAGCAAAATTATCTCTCAAATGAAAGATAAATACAGACTTTCTCAAACAAAAATTCACAGAATTTGTTGTCAGAAGACCTACCCTGCAAAGAATGTTAGAAGTTCTTTAGAAGGAAGGAAAACGATTTAGGGCCGGTACTTGGAACTAAATATGAATGTATGAAGGTAAAATAAAAACTTTTATTTTTCTTATCACCAGTAGATCTAACAGATAACAGTTTGTTTGTAATAATAACAACAGTCTACGGCCATACCACCCTGAACGTGCCTTATCTCATCTGGAATAATAATAATACATTAGGTGACTATAGCTTATGGGTAACTGAAATGAATGACAGCACTGTTGTAAGAGAGATTGGTGGGAGGAACTGGGAATACTGTTATTAAGTACATGTACAACCTTGTGAAGTGGTATGGTGTTATATGAAAGTGGACTTGGATCAGCAGTAAATGTGTATTTTAAATTCAAAGGCAACTACTAAAAAAGATATAACTGATATGGTAAGAGAGGAAAAAAATGAAAGTATATAAAATGTTCAATTAAGACAAGAAGGCAGCAGAAAAAGAGATGACAAAAAAAAAAAACAAGGGCAATGAACAGAAAACAGCAACAACTATGGTAGCTATTTATTCAACAAATCAAAAATCACTTTAAACATCAATGGTTTAAATATACCATAAAAGACTGCCAAGTGGACCAAAACCCAAAATCCAACTATATGCTGTCCATAAGAAACCCACTTTGAATATAAGAACACAGATAGATTAAAAGTAAAGGAGCAAGTAAATGGAGCAAAATATACCATGCTAACACTAATAAAAAAAAAAAAAAGTTGGAGTGGCTATATAATTTCAGACAAAGCAGATTTCAGAGCAAGGAAAATTATCAGGGATAAAGAGTGACATTATATAATGATAAAGGAGTCAACTCTCCAGGAAGATCTAACAATCCTTAATGTGTATGTGCCTGACAACAGAGCATCAAAATACATGAGACAAAAAATACAATAGCAAGGAGAAATAGATGAATCCACTATTATAGACTCATGGAGACTTCAACGCCCCTTTATCAGTAATTGACAGATCCAGCAGGCAAAAATCAGTAAGGACATATTTGAACTAAACAATACCGTCAATCAATTGGATCAAACTCATATTTATAAAACACTTCATCCAACAACAAAATACACATCATTTTCAAGTGCACATGGAACATTTCCAAGATAAACTAGAATCTAGACTATATGTCTCAATAAATCTAAAGGAATTTAAGCCATACACAGTATGTTTTCTGACCACAGTGGAATTAATCTAGAAATCAGAAAAGGACATTAAGAAAATCCCCAAATATCTGGAAACAAAATAATATGTCTAAATAATCCATGATTCAAAGAAACCAAAATGGAAATTAGTATTTTGAATAGAACGAAAATGAAAATACAACATATCAAAATTTGTAGAATAGAGAGCCCAGAAATAAACCCTTATATAAATGGTCAAATGACTTGACAAGGGTACTAATACCCATTCAATGAGGAAAGGACAGTCTTTTCAACAAATGGTGTTGGGAATTGGGTATTCACATGCAAATTAAGTTGGATCCTTACCTTACAGTTTATACAAAGTTAATTCAAAATGAATCAAAGACCTAAATGTAAGAACAGAAGTATAAAACTCTTAAAAGAAAACATAAAGGAAAGCTTCATGACATTAGACTTGGCAATGATCTCCCGGATATGACACTAAAAGCACAAGCATCAAAGGGCAAAAAGAGATAAATTAGACTACATCAAAATTTAAAACTTCTGTGAATCAAAGAACATGACCAATAGTGTAAAATGGTAACTGATAGAATGGGAGAAAACATTTGCAAGTCATACAACTGACAAGGGGTTAATATCCAGAATATATAAAGAACTCCTACAGCTCAACAACAAAAAAACAACACAATTAAAAAATGGGCAAAGGACTTTAAGAATAGACATTTTTCCAAAGAAGGTATGAAAATCGCAAATGGTCAATAAGCACATGGAAAAGATGCTCAACATCACTAATCATCAGGGAAATGCAAATCAAAACCCCAATTAAATACCACTTCACATCCATTAGGATGGCTACTACCAAAACAAACGAAACAAACAAATGAGGAAACCAGAAAATAACAAGTATTGGTAAGAATGTGGAGAAATTAGAACCCTTGTGCACTGCTAATGGGAATGTGGAAAACACTATGGCAGTTCCTCAAAAGATTACATACAGAATTACCATATGATCCAGCAGTTCTACTTCTGGGTATATACTCAAGAGAACGGAAAGCAGAGACTCAAATAGGTATTTGTAGTACATGTGTGTTTATAGCAGCATTATTCACAGTAGTCAAAAGTGGAAGCAACCCAAGTGTCCATCAACAGATGAACAGATAAAACAAAATGTGGCATATACATACAATGGAATATTCAGCCTTAAAAGGAAGGAAATTCTGACACGTGCTACATCATGGATGAGTCCTGAAAATATTATGTTAACTGAAATAAGCCAATCATAAAAAGGCAAATACTGTATGATTCCAAGGTACATGAAACACCTAGAACAGTCAATAATAGTCAAATTCATAGACAGGAAGTAGAAGGGTGGTTGTTAGGGCCTGGGCAGAGAGGGGAATGCGAAGTTAAATGTCTAATGGGTACACAGTTTCAGTTTGGGAAGATGAAACAAATTCTAGACATGTATGGTGGGAACAGTTTACAAAAATGTAAAAGACTTAATTCCACTCAACTGTATACTTAAAAATGATTACAATGGTAAATTTTATGTGTATTTTACAATTTTTAAAAATACGTAATTCATCATATTAACTTAAAAAAAATCATAAGTAGAGCAGTCAGCAAAGGAGGACAAGAAGCAGCAGCCAGTGAGGGAGGGAGAAAACCATGTGTGTGGCTTCTTGGAAGACAAAGAAGAAAACATCTGAAAGAAGTGATCAACTGCTAAATGCTTTTCATGAGTCCAGTAAGAGGAGGACTGGGAACTGACCACTGGGGGTCACTGGAGACTTGAAGAGCTCATTTCAGTGGACTAACCTAGGGACAAAAGCCTGACTGAATTCAGGAAAGGGTGAGAAATTAGAAACAGAATTGTAGAAAAGTTTTTGAGGAGTTTGCTTAAAGAATAGAGATGAGTGTTCACTACTACAAGGAAAGAGGTTTTGGGTTCAAGAGGTATTTTGTGTTATTTATTCTATTTTTATAGTGGGTGGACATTCAGTACATCAAACATTTAAGAGCTACTCAGTATATGTTTGTCCAGGATGAACTATTTATTCTCAAGACTTCAGTTTACCACTTGACACAGAGGTTAGTGCTGTAATTTTGAATCTTGCTTTTCTCCCCGTCCAAACATTCTCTCATCATCTTTTCTCAAGGGCATTAAGATTTTTAATGAAAACTGTTTGACAAATAATACTGCAGTAAATGTACAATAATATCTTTTCACCAGATATGTCCAAATGTTCTTTATTATAGATAATGCTACAATGAATCTTTGTGCATAAATTTTTATCCAAAGTTATCATTTTTCTCTGGGTTACATTCTCAGCTGGATCATTACTAGGTCTAAGATTAGGAACATTCTTAAGGTTTTTCATGGAGACTACTAGGTTTATCAATTTACATTCTCATCAGGAATATGTGGATCCTAATTTCACTATATCCCTAACAGCACAGAGTTTCAACTTAAATTTTTAAATTTTAACTTAAATGTTCTTGGTTTAACTGTATCATCAAAAATGTATTATCCTAAACTTAAATTTCTTTGATTAACTTGTGAAGTTAAACTGTTTTTCAGATATTTATCAGTCACATCTTTTCTCTTTTGCAAACTGCCTATTCTTTTCGCATTCGTCTTTGAAAAAAGTTGTTTTTCCTATCAATCAGTCTTTTCTGCTTATTTATTAAGGACAGCCACCCTTTTGATTATTCCAGATTTCCCCCCAGGTGTTATTTGCTGTTAATTGTTCATTTTTATCATATTCAAGTTGATTTTTGTTAACTATGTTAAATCTATGTTTTCCTTTGTCAATTTCCCTCCATAGTTCCCATAAACCCATATATAATTGGGTTTATAACAGCTAAGAACTGGGTATCGGTGGATTAAAGCAAAAGACTGGATTTTGAATGAAAGTTCTGTTGTAAAGAGGGTAGAAAATCTCCCTGTGTTATCAATATCTGATTTATTGTCTGGTTTCCATGTAAATGGAAAGTTTAGAAAGTTTGTAAACGTATGGCCAATAAGTAAGTATATAATAAAAATCTGGTAAAAGCAACTAAAAAAACAAGACTTGTATTCAGAACACCTGTAATTAAGTGCTGGCTCTACCACTTATTAGCTGGAAGACTATGGACTTCTTAATCTCACTCAGTTCTTATAATGTACAAATAAGAGCATAACACTGAGGGCTTACTATGCATTAAGCATGATTCTTAAGAATTTTACTTCTATAACTTATATAAATACAACTCTATGATATTATAATCACCATGTTGCATAAGAGAAAACATATAACCTAGAGAGGTTAGAATAACTCAAAACTCACACACAATTAGTAAATGGCAAAACCAGGATTCCAACCTAGGCATTTTGACTCCAGTGGCCCCACTGTAGCTCCAAATCACTCTATCATATGGCCTCTTTCATCTTTAAAAAAAAATGGGAATGATACCATCTATCTCACGGGTGTGGTGAGAGGATTTAATGAGGCAATACACAAGAAAGAACTTTGCAAGTGTAAAGCAGCAAGTATAATGAACCATATTATTAAGGATTTTTGTTCCAAATAACAAAAAATCAGATAGATACTTTGTATGACTTAAATTTGATTAAAAAGATGTGGAACACACACATACACACACACACACAGGAATACTACTCAGCCATCAAAAAGAATGAAATCTTGCCATTTGCAATGCCATGGATAGAGCTAGAGTATTATGTAAAGGGAAATAGCCAGAAAAAAGACAAATACCATATGATTTCACTCATATGTGGAATTTAAGAAACAAAAAGGATAAACATAAGGGAAAAAAAGAACAAAGAGGGCAAACCAAAAAAACAGAGTTTTAATAACAGAGAACAAACTGAGGGCTGCTGGAGGGGAGATGAGTGAGGGGTGGGCTAAATGGGTGATGGGTATTAAGGAGGGCACTTGTGATGAGCACTGGGTGTTATATTTAAGTGATGAATCACTGAATTCTACTCCTGAAACTAATATTACACTGTATGTTAACTAACTGGAATTCAAATAAAAACTTGAAAAAGAAGAAAAAAAAAGATGGTAGCAAATTCTTCAAAGCATATACTGAGAATTGAAGTCCTTACAATAACCTGTTAAAAGTACCATGGCTCTTGCTTTCTGGCTGGAATAAAAAATTCCCGCTTTGGCCTAGAAGAATACACAATTTATTCCATAAAAATGATAGTGCAAAGCATGATCCCTAGCAGTGCAATTCAGTTAAATATGACAGTTTAGAAATCTCATGGAAACAAATTCAGCTTGTCTTTCTTCCTTAGTCTTGCCACTTCTTCCTCTCCTGTCAAACAGGAAGATTTTAGTTTGTACCTGTTCCTAAGATCTGTAATGCCATACCCACCTACTTCCTCTTTTTCTATCCAAATTCTCCATGCCCTTTGAGAAGCATTTCAAGCCCAAACTTCAAAGTTTGTATCAATCAATTCACGCCTGCAGTCTTCTTTATCTGATCTCTCATTACTTCTTTTATAAAACTACTTAGTTACATTTTCTTTTGAGATATAATTCACATTCCGTAAAGTTCACCGTTTTAAAGTGTATAAGCAGTGGTTTAAATTATACTCACAAGGCTGTACAATCACCACCACTAATTCCAGAACATTTTCATTGCCCTAAAACAAACCCTACATCCAGTACTAGTCACTCCCAATTCCCCCTCTCCAGCCTCTGGCAACCACTAATTTACTGTCTCTATAGACTTGCCTATTCTAGATAGACATTTTTATAAATGGAATAACAGAACTTGTGATCTTTTGTGTCTGGCTTCTTTCACATATAATGCAAGGCTCATCTATGGTTGTAGCATGTATCAGTGCTTCATTTCTTTTTATGGCTGAATAATATTCCACTGTATGGCTGTACCACATATTGGTTATTCATTTATCAGCTGATGGACTTATTGGCTATTGTGACTAATAATATGAACAAGTTTTTACGTGAACATATGTTCCTAATTCTCTTGGGCTTATATCTACAATGGAAGTGCTGGGTCATGTGGTAAGAATGTTTAACTTTTTTGAGGAACTGCCAGACTGTTTTCTACAGTGGCTTTACCATTTTACATTCCTACCAGCAGTGCATGAGAATTCCAATTTCTCCACATCCTTGTCAACACTTGTTACTGTCCATTTTTTAATTACAGCTATCCTAATGGGTATGAAATGGTATCTCATTGTGGTTTTGGTTTGCATTCCTTATATCTTATGTGATACATATGCCTCTAATTCATAGTCAGCAAACCTTTTCTGTAAAGACCCAGACAGTTAATATTTTTTGCTTTGCAGACCACACATGGTCTATGTTACATAGTCTCCTGTTTGTTTTTTTAAACAACAAAAGCAAATACCATCTTAGCTTGATTGCCATATAAAATCAGGCCTTAGATTATAGTTTGGCAGCCTCTACTCTGTGTCATAATTAGCTTTACCTTCTCTATCAATGCTTCAACTTTGTTGAAAGCAAGGCAAGGATTATTTCATATTCCTTCATAGTGATGTGCATAGAGCCCATGAATACAAAAGCAGAGGATATAAAAATACTTCATCTGAACTTCTTACACAAAGAATGTCCCCAATCAAAAGAAATATGCATCTTCCCATAGGTATTTACACAATATAAAGTATACTAGTTTTTAAAATGACTGCTAAAAGTAAAGTCACCTTTCTTTTGAAATTGGGCAACTTGACTAAGAATATCATAAGAATCAGAGAAAAAAAATCTTTCATAGTGCCCTTTGAATCAAAATTATATTGAAAGTTAATTAACTTATTAAAATAACTTTCTAGCACCAAATGCATTTTAAGGATATACTTCCACGTCAAGTATCTCTAAATCCTACAGCTACAAATAAGATTAAAATTATACTAATATACTATGGCAGAACTTTATTTATTCTTCTAACTTGATATATAGCCAAACAAAACAAAACAAAACAAAAGGTACATACTTCTGGCAAATGTGAAAATCCAGTAATTTCAACAATTTGAGTATTACATTCTGGAAATTATAGGTTGATCATATAGAAGGAATTGGTTCTACATAGAAACTCTTTGATATGGTAGAATGAAAACTAGTGTAAGAGACAGCAGACATCACTATCTCTGGGAAAGTCACTGAACTTTTTGAAGCCCAGATTTCTCATCTTTAAAAGTAGGAGTAATTCCATTTGTCCTACCTTTTTCACAAAATTGTGAAGATCAAATGAGACAAAGTTTATAAAAGTCTATAAAAAGCACTCTACTAGTAACATTACTAATATATTGTTAGAAGAAATAACCAAAACCAAGCTATCACTATTAAAATAAGTATAAACAAGAGTTCCCTGGATCTTCATAGTTATAACAGGTATTTTTCCTAATGGTCCTAATGACATCATTGAAGACAATGGTGATTCATTTTTTAAGACTAACAGAGGAATGGAAATCAGCACAAACTGGTCTCGCATTCTGAATGGCATAAAGGTTAACCAAGTGCATAAAAGTATTCAGACCGGTTCCCCAGGTCTTAGGAATCTAAGACAACATTCAATCTTTTGCATCCTTAGCTTATTCCAGTTAAAAGGAAAAATGTATTAAATATTCCTTTAAACACTAAACTGCCTGGTAAAAATTCAATGGGAACCAAACAGTAACCTCAAAAACGAAGTCAGAATCCATGTAAAGTTTTGATCAACAGAAAAGGGATAATAAAACAGTAATATTTAATATTCAATGCTAAGTACTTCATATGGACCATACTGTTTGATTTTCATGACCATAAAGCAGGGTTACAATTATAATTGTCATATTATAGCTAAAGAAAGTGAGGCTAAGAAAAGTATTTTGAAGACTGAACATAGTAATTTGCATAGCTGGGATCAGAATTCAGGTAATATGACTCTAGTGCCCACATTCTTAACCTAACTCTATGCCCTCTTCCTAAATTGTTTATCAGATTTTATTTTCTATAGTAAAAGCAAAACAAGAACAAAATCCAAAAAAAGGCAAAATTTCCAGATGTGCATTTCATCTCATTTTCTTTCCTTGTCCAATTACTACAAAACTGACAAAAAGTAATGACCAGAAGCCTACACAACAAAATAGGGTGATGAATGAAGGGTTGAGATAACATATCCTATATATACTTATTTTAATATCAGCTTTTAATTTTTTTAATTCAAAATTAAGCCTTGTTTCAGTGGATTACATTGCTCACAGTGGCTACATTTCTTTTAAAGAAAACCCATTCCACTGACTATAAGTCTAAGTCACTGTGGTTGAAATGTGCTAGAATACTTGCCTCAGAGAATAATATTTGAAATCCTATTTGTTGACAGAAATGATCACCAGGAAATACTTGTCATCATCCAGGTCCACCCACATTCCATCAGCATAACCAACTAATCCCACCTCCACTTTCCCTACTCCCATTTTTACTTATGTATATACATCAATGTAAGGTCTGGTACCTAATGACTCTGCATGTTTTAAGAAACCAATATATTACAACAACCTCCTTGAAAATTCTGATCAAAGCTTTAAAATACTTTAAACTCTGAAAATTACAACATTTTTGCCAGGAAAATTCTAACTAGAAAGAATATTAATCCTGCAAAATATCTGCTCAATAATAGTATCTAATTCTATTTTTTACAGTTATGTCTGGGGGCGCCTGGGTGGCTCAGTCGTTAAGCGTCTGCCTTCGGCTCAGGACAGAGTCCCCGCATCAGGCTCCCAGCTCCACGAGAAGCCTGCTTCTCCCTTTCCCTCTGCCCCTGCTTGTGTTCCCTCTCTCGCTCGCTCTCTCTCTAATAAATAAATAAAATCTTAAAAAAAAATAAAAAAAATAAAGTTATGTCTGAATGAATTGTATCATTCTTTTATCTAAAGAACATTGTATAAGGGGAAAATAACCCCAAAATCTCGCATTTGACATCAATATGTTGAAAGACAGTGACCAAGGGTCACAAGCCTGGAAACATTTAAGGATATTAGAAGAACTGCCAAAAAAAACCCCAACATTTAATAAAATAATTAAAACTACAAAAATAAAATGTAGGGGTAGGAGAACAATCTTTAAATTGTCATAAAAGAATTATTCCCATGATATATGATAAAATTTCCAAGTAACCACAAACACAAAATACAACAAACAGAAATTATATAGCACAGTTGAGTAGTGACTTTGTTATAAAACACCTGAAAATATGATTATAGAGGAATTTCTATGTAGAATTAATTCTTGACAACAAGTATATCAGCTATTTTCAATGAAGAGAATTCTCAATATAGTACAAATTAAAAGACTGATAGGTTATCTACAACATTCATACACATTCACATTTATTAGAAATTTCTCAGTATCTAAATGTTATCTTAATCCTTTGGTATGTATGAAAGTATCAAACAAAGGCATATATAAACTGTGAAATTTGGACAACGCTACATACAAATAAATTACAAAATTACCAACTATTAAAACTGTGCTTGAGTCTAATACTTTTGGACTCACCTAATCCTCAAAGTTCTACAAAAATGAATTATTACAATACTTTGTTGATCATGATTTGCCAATTTAAATAATTTCACATAAAATATACCAATCAATAATAACTACTAAAATTCTCTTAAGCATAAAAAGAGTTTACTTTGAGGCCTAGATTTGAACTAAGCTTGTTAACTGGGAAAAAGTATTTATAGTCAAATCGAAAGCCACCTGACTACAGAAAAAAGTTTATCACTAAAGCCTTGAGGGTCAGGGTTCAAAGGCCGATACTATAATTAAACATATATTATTAAATTTTCTAGAGGCTAAAATCTCAACAACTAGATCTAGAGTCCTGTTTCTAACAATGCCTTTCATTGGCTAGAAGCAAATAATTGAAATTATTAGCCCAAATCAATATGTAAAGCACACCAAGCACAGCAAACATCAAACCTAACTTGGTATCTAGATTAATACAGGGGGGAAAAGAAAAAAACAACAACAGCATTCCACTGGTCTCTAATACTGCAAAAACCCATTATGTTGATCTAAGAATATAAGACAATGAGAGATATAGGAAAATAAAACCAGTTGTCAAAATTTAGTAAAATAAAAATATTATAATGCCTTTTGTCAAAGTGTTAGTTTGATTAATTTATCAATTGTATGGCCTTTAGGTAACAACACCATTGGAAAAAGCCAAACATTTTTTGAAAAAGCAAACTAGTTCTATGTTGAAAAGGTGCTCCATCCTGAGGGATGCATTCATTTTTTTATTCCTTAGTCTGCATTTGCAGAAATGTATTTACAAATTGGGCACCAAATTAAGAGGGGGGGGAAAAAAAGGAAAGAAAAGGAAATCTGATGGAGAACTTAAACACATGCTGTCTCTCCAAATTAGAACAAAACATCTCTAGCTCTAACTGGCAGGGCTCCCCTACTAAACAGCAGCAGTGCAGTGGATACAAACACACTAAAATGAAAAAGCCTGCCACATTAATGTTATGAGAGCAAAGAAAAAGAGTAGAAAAAATCTGGTCATTTACTAAAGGTTCTGTCAAAACTGGGGTGATGAAGCATACAAAAGGAAACACAGAGGTTTACTTTTACAAGAATATCTTACTGTCAGCACGCAAAAATGAAGCAAAAGAACTGTGAAGTCCAAATATAATTCATGAAAAAGGCTCCTGATCATTAAGAATTACTAGTAAATGTCTAAATTAATTTCCTTTTTTGCAATACCTGGCCTGGTATAAATCAGTGTGTATTTGTGTATGTCTGTAATCTGAGGAAAATCCTACAGCACAGGTTTTCCACCGCACTAAAGTTTCAGACACTTTGATGCCTTTACCATCTCCTAGCCTATCATCTCCTCTCCTTCTCTCCCAAACCTGGATTCCAAGAGTGATCATCAGTGTAGCTTAGTAGCTAAGCACAGACTCTGGAAACTAAATTTTGGGTCCGAAGTCCAGCTGTTAATAACTTGCTCTATAATCCTAGGCAATGTCTTAACCTCTCTGTGTCTCAGTTTCATCATTGGGATAACAGTGCCTACTTTACAGGGTTATTTTGAGTTAATGAGTTAGTATCTTCAAAACATACTTATATATGTGCCTAGCACAGAGTAAGGGCTCTATATGTGTTTCCTCTTTATCATTATCACACTCTTTGTCTGAGTTACTGTTTGCCCAGCCACTTCTATATATTCCTGTGTTTCCCCCAAAATCAGCCAGTGTAACAACCACAAATGAATCTTTTTTTTTTAAGATTTATTTATTTTAGAGAGAGAAAGGGAGAGAGTGCACACATGGGCACACAAGAGCAGAGGGGAGTGGCAGAGGGAGAGGAAGAGAAGCAGACTCCCCGCTATGCGCGGAGTCTGACTCAGGGCTCAATCTCAGACCCTGAGATCATGACCTGAGATGAAATCAAGAGTCGGATGCTTAACCGACTGAGCCACCCACGTGCCCCAACCATGAATGAATCTTAAAAATCTCTCTTCATTGCTGGAGAAAACAGCATTATGTAACTCATGTCACTACTACAAATTCCTGGTCTGAAATCTCACTTGGACCTTCAGTACCGCATATCATCCTTTTACCAATCATTGCTTTACTTCCTCCCTCATTCCCTCCCCTCACTGGTAAACTTATCAAGTCCAGTCACTATGATCTTTTTTCCTCAAGTCCCATTCAGGGGATAAAGTCCCTCCTCACCTTTAAGGTCAATCCCTCTACCTGCTCTCTACTAATTCCCTCAGCAATTTTCTGTCATGCAAGCTAGAGACATACATGGCCATAGACAATCTGTTCCCCAAATATGATCAATAGCTAGGTCCTGTGAACTTTATCTCCCAAATAGTTCTTAAAGTTGTTTCCCTTTTCATTCCTATTTCTTCTTTGTTAATTGAAGCCCTCGTCATCCCTTAACCAAATCTTTCCACGAGCAATCAGAGATTAAAGAGAATCATAAAATTGCAACTATCAGAAGCTGAGGGAAGAGATGTAATTTTGTGGTTGTTTTTCAGCCTCCATCCAGCCTTACAGACCCCTCGAATCCACCCCCCAATTCAAGCCAGAATGATTTATTTAAAATGCAACTCTATATTGTGGTTCCCATGCCTAAAATCCTTACGTAGTATATACCACTGTCTCCCTATGAGTTCTTAACCATCTGGTTAAGAGACTGGCCCTTCTTCCCACCAACCACAGATGTACTTCAAAAGGTAGGAGGATCTTTTGAAATCCTATGCAAAACAAAAAACAAAAACAACCCCCCCCCCTTTTCTTAGAGAGGGAGAACACATGAGCAAGTGGGGAGGAGGGAGAGACAGAGAGAGAGGAAGTCTTAAGCAGGTTCCACGCCGAGCACGGAGCCCAATGTGGGGCTCCATCTCCTAACTGTGAATTCAAGATCTGAGCCGAAATCAAGAGTCAGACCTTAACCGACTGAGCCACCCAGGCGCTCCAAAAACAAACCTTTTTTAAAGCCTAAGTGTAATTTTCTGAAGAAAGGAAGATGGTCCAAAATTTGGTTCAAAAATTTCAAATTCTCACTGGAGTCTATGACTCCAAAAAAGTTCCTTCTTCTAGAGGATTAAGGCCCAAGCTGATTACCAGGGCCTATAAAGTTCATGATCTGGCCCCTGTCCATGTCAGCCTCACCAGCTGTCTTTCTATGTGGGCAGATATCAAGAATTGGTGAAGCAGACATCTGTTATTTTTGCATTAGTCTAGTATCCCTTCCTCCTCCTTTTGGTAACAGCATCCAAACACTCTGTTGGAAAATAACCTCACTCCCTCACGGTAGTTTTGGTGGAAATGTCAATCAAGGTGTCCCACCCTCTACTGGGCAAAGGAGCTCTCTTACCCAAACTCAAGGTAGGCCAATCAGGCAGAATCTCTTAAGAAGCTGAATCTTGAGCAGAATGACGTGAGGACTGGAGAAGGTTAGAGCAGATTCATTCTGACTGTGCTACACTAAAGACACTGTTTATTCCTGCTACCTAGGTCTCAAACCCTGCAAACTGTCCCAGTGCTTCTTGGGGCTTCCTTAGGTCTGAACGCTTATTTCTTAAATTCTATTATTCAACATCCTTCAA
Source organism: Eumetopias jubatus (assembly GCF_037043125.1). Taxonomy (NCBI): domain Eukaryota; kingdom Metazoa; phylum Chordata; class Mammalia; order Carnivora; family Otariidae; genus Eumetopias; species Eumetopias jubatus. Next base: position 13,362,069 of record NW_028274810.1, read on the forward strand.
ATTACATGTCTTTTTCTGCTTACATTAACCATTTTAGCCATTTGTTCATCCTTTTATTGGAAAAATATTTACTGAACTATGTGATGGTTAGTTGTATGTGTCACCTGGCTAGGATATAGTAGTACCCAGTTATTCAAACACACACAACGGCACCTGGGTGGCTCAGTTGTTAAGCGTCTGCCTTCAGCTCAGGTCATGATCCCAGGGTCCTGGGATCAAGTCCCACATCGGGCTCCCTGCTCGGCGGGAAGCCTGCTTCTCCCTCTCCCACTCCCCCTGCTTGTGTTCCTGCTCTCGCTGTGTCTCTTTCTGTCAAATAAATAAATAACATCTTTAAAACACACACACACACACACACACACACAAAATCTAGGTGTTGCTGTGAAGGTATTATGTAAATGTGGTTAATACCTATAACCAGTCGACTTTAAGTGAAGGAAATTATCAATAATGTGGGGGAGGCTCTGTCCAATCAGCTGAAGGCCTTTAAGGACAAAATTGAGGTTCCACGAAGAAGAAATTCTACCACAAGGCTGCCAGAGAGTTCCCAGCTGCCCTGCCCTATAGATTTTGGACTTGCTAGGCCCCAAAACAATTTAAGCCAATTTCTTGAAATAAATCTCTCACTATACACACATACACACAAAATGTATAGTATTTGTGTATGTATCCTACCGATCCATTTCTTTGGAGAACCCTAATACAAACACCTACTATACTGGTGCTGAGAACAAGACAAAGTCTGTTTCTGTTGCTTGCAACTGAAGAACCCTCAGTACTATTACATACGTCCCTGAGGAGAGGAGAGTTCACAGAGCTCCTGTTTCACACATGTGCTTATTGCTAAGATCAGAACTCTAAGTAGAATTTTTAAATTCTAAACCTGATGGCAATAAAAATAATTTTCTAGATTCCTCCAAAGTATAGGGAAGTTAAAGAATGAAGGCATGCTTCAAGAAAGAAAGGGTGTCCAAAATAGTCAGAATGTGTGGGTTCCTTTACTCTAGTTCAGGAATCAGCAAACTATGACCTGCAGGCCAAACAGGGCCCACTGCCTATTTCTGTGTGGCCTATAAACTAAGAACGGTTTTTACAGTCTTAAATGTCTTTTTTTAAATCAAAAGAAAATCAGTACTTCATGACATGTGAAAATTGTATGAGATGCAAACTTCAGTGTCCATAAATAAAGTAGACACAGCCATGCTCATTTGTTTACATATGGTCTCTGGCTGCTTTTGCCCCACAGTATTGCAACAGAGACCATATGGCCCTGAAAACCTAAAATATTTCTTATCTGGCCCTTTACAGAAAAAAGTTTGCTGATCCCTGCTCTAGTTTACCAAAGAAAGCATTAATTTACCTCCAGGAGGAATGGGCAAGAGTAACATTGTTAGAAAAGAAGATACAAGAAAAGAAACACATTAATTGTACTATTTATTGAGTAGTTATCATACACAAAATGCTGCTTTGTGCACTTTATACATTAGTATTTCTAATCTTCACAACATCCCTATGAGGTAGAGACTATTATCGCCATTTTATTGATGACTCAGAGAGGCGAAAACAAACTCGCCCAAGCTCAACAGATATAAATTACAGAAGTGGGATTAAAACCCAGGCAGTCGGCCTCTAGCATCTGTGCAGTTAACCACAACATTATACTGCTTCACCACTGACCTTCTTCTCTGTCTAATCTGTGCTGCATTAATGAGCTGATTTTCCTTAGAATTCAAGTATTACAAATTCTGTAGATGAACCAATACTGGAATAAATGAAGAAGTTTGTAGCACTGCATTCCTTTGAGAACCTGAGGGATTATAAATATCTATGCCTATCACCCTTCTTAAAGACAGGAAACTGAGGAAGAAGATCCTTGGACTAATCATTGCTTTCCTGGATCCCATACTGGAACTCAGAAGCTCCAGCAAGCTTCCATATTCAGGCCAAGATAAAGCACATTTTCCTCCCCCATGTCTTGCCTCATCATGACCAATTAAATAAGAATCTCTGGATAGTGGAGCCAGGATGTGGTTATTTCTCAAAGCTCCTCAGTTAATTCTTATGTACAGCCATGCCAGAATGGAGATGCATCACATCAGTATACCTCTCTCCTGTCAAGGACAAAAGTGATAATGAAAATAGAATCCAGGTGAGGGGAAGAGCAAGGACGGAGGTGGGGAACTTGACAAAACCTGTCTTTAAAGAATGGAATTTTTATTTAGTACCACAGCATGATAGCAAAGAACATTTCTAGTCTTCATGTGTCACCTCCGTATCTGAAAACTTAAAAAAAAAAGCTATGAAAACAATATTTGTACATGTACGTATGTTTACCAGGAATTTCAGCAAACTAGTAACTATTACTTTTGCCTTATCTGTATTTTTCACTTGATCTACATTTTTATGTGACCTGTTATTTCTTTTTGTAATGTATTACTTGTTTAGTTAAAAACAATCAGTTTTTTAAAAATAGTGTGACTAAAAAGATATTCAAGGATTACTTAAATTATATTTTGAATAGAAAAATTATATAAAAAACTAGTAAAAATTACTTAATGCTGTCCTGAAAGTTTACTTTCTGTCAGAGCACAAAACACAGAAACTCCCTACTTCTCTGTACAGGGGAGATCTATATCCTAACAATCTATTAACAAATCTTTACCCCCAGATGGCTATTACTAATTAAAGTCTTACTGGTACTAATTCATCACAATACTTAGTGTGAGGAGAAAATATTTTAAATAAGAATAAAATGGAAATTTTTTTTAAAGATTTTATTTATTTATTTGAGAGAGAGAGAGAATGAGAGATAGAAAGCACGAGAGGGAAGAGGGTCAGAGGGAGAAGCAGACTCCCTGCTGAGCAGGAAGCCCGATGTGGGACTCGATCCCAGGACTCCAGGATCATGACCTGAGCCGAAGGCAGTCGCTTAACCAACTGAGCCACCCAGGCGCCCATAAAATGGAAATATTTTGAAGTTTTACAAACACAAACGTCTATCACACATTCTAATTTTTACAATCATTTATAGTAATCTCACATAACATTTAGTTAAGATAAAATATCCTCGTTATATGGACTATACATTTAAATGAATTCTAAGTTTTTCATTTGGCTTCAGGATTCAGAAAACAAAGAAGTAGGCAATGCGGGTGGTAAGGCAGTACCCAAGCAATCATAAGGCTTGGCCAAAGGTCTAAAGTCATAATGAGTTAATGCTCAAACATATGCTGTCATTTGTTTGCTGCTGTGATTCTGAGCAAAGGACCCAGCTTTGTGTACATTCATAAAGTGTTTAAGTTAAATTCTGCACCACAGAATAAAATCTCCCACCTGGTTAAATGGTAAGCTTCAATAGACAAAATCACACTTGAGATGCTAATTTTTTAACATACCATGCAAAAAAAAAAAAAAAAAAAGACTACTACTATGAGGGAAAACAGATGGTTTTTCAATTCACTAAATAAAGAACTGTGATCCAAAGCATGGGGAACCTCTGCAATGAGCCTAAGCTAGCTGTGGTGACAACTCAACTCCAAGAGAGGCTACTCCTAGAAAACAGATCTGTCTGAATTGCCGAGGTAGAGTATCGGTTATTATATTTATTATAATTAGCTTTCATCCTAGTGGTGAGTGTAGTACCCTCGGGAGGGATTTTTCATTACAAAGGTCAATGAATTCTTCCAGAACACTTAGAGCATTTGAAAGTCTCACTCAAGAGTGTGTCTTAAAAAAAAAACTAGCTCATATAATTACAGTAGGGTCAGAATCAACATTTAAAGATTTTAGTGATGGTGTGAGCACTTAAAAATTAAATTCAAATTTAAAGATGAAACTACCTGAGAAAAATTAGCCCTATTTTTTTTTTTAAGATTTTATTTATTTGTCAGAGAAAGAGAGAGAGCACAAGCAGGAGGAACAGCAGAGGCAGAGGGAGAAGCAGGCTTCCCGCTGAGCAAGGAGCCAGATGCTGGAGGCGATCCCAGGACCCAGGGATCATGACCTGAGCTGAAGGCAGACGCTTAACTGACTGAGCCACCCAGGCATCCCAAAATTAGCTCTATTTTTCAAAAACAAAAAAATTTCTACTTTTAAAACCAAAGTATAATTCTTTTGCAATGTTTAATGGTTTCCTATAAAGAAACCTGTTTCAATCTAGCAAAAAACACTAATTAGATTAAGATTCTGTAAAAATCGGGTGCTGATTCACAAGTATTCTAATGTAATAACTATTCTGATATATTTTGAACTTTATGAGACTCTAAACCTCAGAAAAATGTACGAATAACTCTGAAGACAATATATAAAGGAATTCTATAAAAAATAAGCAGAAACAGCACGGCAGCGCATACCTAAAATAAGTGCTTACCAGAAACGTAAAATGAGAAAGAGAATATATTTCCTTTTAAAAGGAAGAAAAGTTGGATTGCAAACAGAGTATATGTCCAAGATACTTCCATCAATAAGCCAAAGATTAAAAGGCATATTTGACAGAAATGTTGCAGCTCCAGGGGCACCTGGGTGGCTCAGTCGTTAAGCGTCTGCCTTCGGCTCAGGTCATGATCCCGGGGTCCTGGGATCGAGCCCCGCATCGGGCTCCCTGCTTAGTGGGGAGTCTGCTTCTCCTTCTCCCACCCCGCCCCCCGCTTGTGTCTCCTCTCTCACTCTCTCTCTCTCTGTGTCAAATAAATAAAATCTTTAAAAAAAAATGTTGCAGTTCCAAATATTCCATAAAGCTCACAGCTCAGTAGTTTTTTTCTTTCCTTTGCAACTGAGAGGTGCTTTTAGAGTTCTGAATCACTGCTAGGCATTGAAAGTTCTCAAGCCTAAAACTGTAAATCCTCAAAAATCTGTATTATTCTAGTCTAGTTAAAATATATATACTTGTTTTTAAAAAACAATAAAACAAAAAGCTAGCCAAACTTAACTGTAACTTGTAATCTGAAAAATATACAAACACATTTGCTTACTTAATGGAACATTTTATATTTCCAGATATAAAAGCACAACACTACAAAGTTATTAGTAACTAAAATCTAGTAGCAACATCAGAATAGGCAAATAAGGAGAGCCTAAAGAAAAAAAATTCAAGCATGTAAAGTACTTCCAATTTTTAAATGACCCAACAACTCTCACACAAATGGGAATTTATTATACAGAAAAACACAAGCAAACAAAGATGCATGCCCACAACAAAAAACAAAAAAAACCAGGAAACAAAAGGTCTTTCAATAGAAGAATGGATAAATTACTGCACGTCATTAATGGTGGTTGTCCTTGGGAAAAGGGCTTTCACACTCTAGGCTATACATACCAAAAATATTTAAATGTACAGAATAATATAATTCCACTTCTTGGAATTTATCCTAAGGAAATAATTAAGAATGCATGGAACAATTCAACTGCAAAGATATTCAGATCGGGTTTTTTATAATAGAAAAAACCTGAGAAGTACAAGGAATCAAAGAAATGATGGCAAATTCATATAATGGAATACAATGCACTGATATTTATCCTTAGATATTAAAATATGTTCGTTTTTCACAAAAAATTCACAATATATTTTTTCAAAGGGAGATGAAATATTATGCATCTGATCTCATTTTTTTAAAAAAAATATGCACTGAAAACCATTGGGAAAGTTGTATACCAAAATATTAATAAGCTAAGAGGTAAAATTAAGGGTTTTTGGTTTTTTTTTTAAGCTTATTGAATACATTCTCATCAGGGGCAATATCACCCCCAAGGGGGTGAAAATTGGCTATTGAGGGGCAAAAATAAAAAGAAAGGAAAAGAAAAATGAAAAGTAAAACTCTTAGCATATAAAACACAAATTAACATACAGTACATAAACATAGAGTATATCTGTGCTATTAAAATTTCATGGGGGTACAGTTAGGAAAAAAAATATCTAAAGACTGGGGCAGGGTGAGCAAGTAATAATGCTAAAAAGGTTGACGAACACTGCTTCACTGGTAATCTCAATTTTTCTACAATGAACTTGATATTACTTGAGTTTGTTTTTTTTTTTAAAGACTTTATTTGTGAGACAGAAAGAGAGCGCGCGCACAAGCGGGGGGGGGGGGGGGGGGATGGCTGGCAGAGGGAAAAGTAGGCTACCCCCTGAGCAAGGAGTGCGGATAGTAATATATATACACATTGGACTAATTACAAAGGGATATACAATGGAAGTTAAGACATAGCATTAATTTTCATTTTTAAATATAAAATTTATTCCTATACTCCTCTAAGTCTTTAAAAATACAATGTAGACTATTCAATATAATACTAAAATGAAAATATAAAGAAAATGAGAAAGTACTGCATCAGAATCATCTGGAATCACTTGGAGAAGTGAACTACAGATTCTGCAGTAAACTAAATCAACTATAAAGTAAACTACCTTTACTGAAAGGTAGTCAACCTTACTGCAGACCTAATAAAATCAAAATTTCTATGCATGGGGCTAGTGGCTTTTATTCAATGAGGCACACTTACATCATCATACTGCTCCACAGAAATATGTAATACAGATATATTTTAATTTGGTCTAAGATACTTTTTAAATTATGTACTAAAATGATAAAATTAAAATAAACTAAGAGCCCAGAAATCTAGGAATCCCTGCTAAACTCCTCTTTTTCCTTTAAGGAACCTGAAGATTCAAATTTCTTCACAAACTATCAAGCACACCCTATTACTCCCGGTCTCTACTGGACAAGGCATTGTGAAGAATATAAAAGAAAAAAGCAATATTTGTCAATTTTGCCACTAAAATAAACTCACTTCAGTTAAATCTGCAAAAACCAGCATTAACCACTGGCTTTTTCAAGGCACCATTAGTCACACAGAAACACAGTTTCTAATCTTATGCGAATTAAACAAGTAAGGAAAAAAAGTCACTGCTGGATAATAATAACTAGGATGCAATCCACTAAACTCAATTCTCTAGTTAATATACTTCAGTGGCAAAAAACAAAAACAAACGAAAAAAAACTTCAGTAGCATGTCAGCCTTGAAATACGCAGAATTCAACATTTTGCCTATACCAAATTAAACATCTTCCATGTTAAATACTCTGGGTTTAAAACATTAAGCCACCAATGCCAAGATTTATTGCATACAAATATAATGAAACTATCTAAGTACATAGCTAATAGTTCTACTTAAGGAAAGAAGAATACAAGGAGATTAGTCAAAGTAGTGGATACAAAGTGTAAGATACCGCTCCAGTCCATAGCAATCTTTTCCAATTCCTTACAGACATCTACACACCTTTTGGTGGTGGTGATAATCCTTATAGTGGCAGCAATAATATTTAAGTACTTTTTGTGTGCCACATACACTTATTTAATCCTCAAACACGTCTAAGAAATAGGTACTGTTCTTTTTTTCCATTTTACAGATGAAAAGACTGAGAAATAAGAAGTAACAGCTAGTAGGTGCTATCGGCAAGCTTTCACTGAGTGTTTTGCCTGCTGGCCACAAATATGTTATTAACAAATGACCAAATATTCGGTGAGATTTGGCACATCATCTGTATGAATAAATTTAAATCTTGTAATAAAATAATTATCCATAAAAGAGCAAATAAATGAATGTAACTGAGGCAAACCTGAGTTAGAAAAATGGAACAAAAATTTTCCAAGTCATCATATCAAGTAGTACAAAACTTTTCCAGTTTTTTCTCACTCCTTACACCCAAAAAATGACAACTTAATTTTGCTTTTGTTTTAAAGTACAGATTTTATCATTATATATTCCATCTCAGGAATGCATCCTGTTATATTAATTCATTTGTAAAGCCTTTAAATTCATTTTATCCCCTAAGAATCTTCATCTTTAAAAATGTCATTAAATTTCATTTCACATTCTATAATGAACTCATTTTAAATTATAAAATATATGAATGATGTATAAAAATTCAGAAAATAAAAGGTTTAAAGAGAAAAATAAAGACCACCTAATAATCACAATTTCAAGATAACAACTTTAGTCTTTTGGTATTTCCTTTTAGCCTATATATGAATAGGCATTTTGTAAAACTAAGAACTGATATTATATAAACATTGGTAATGTTTATTTTTCTCTTAACAATACAGCACTTTTTAAAAAGAGTGCAGACAAATAAAATTATGATTGATTTTCTACAAAATACTTTGGTTTACTAGACTTAAAAAGTAGTTTGTTATACTGCGAAAATTAACCACGAGGTGGAGAGGAGATGGCTGGTCCTTTATAGAAAGAGTTCTCTCTCTTGCAAGTATTTGAATATTTTTTAAAAATCATTTTTAAATTTCACTGATTAAATAAGCATTTTCTTTTCATTACTGAAAAACTTCACATGTCCATCTTCAGCACAGCAACACATCGAAAACATGGTTACAGAAGTGTTATGGCTGCAAAAGATCAAAACTGTGACAATTCACTGTAGACACAAGCTCAGCCCAGTACACTGGAACCCAAGCAGAGCCAGCTAAGAACACCACAAAGTGATGATTCTTTTTATCTAGTGTCGAAGGCCTATTGCTTACATACACATGCAAGCAGATGGTACTGAGTGGTGACACAATCTCAAGCTTGTTCTATTGATGACAGTAGTCCAAGTCTAAAGCATAATGGGAATAGCAGAATGACTACGTCATCTAAAACCCCTCTACTCATGGTTTCAACTGCAGATTTTGGTTGGTTCTTGAATTATATGCTGTCATATTCCAATGTGAAAATTATGACATTGGAGTACTATGAGAAGTTACTGAATATTTATTCAAAATTCAAAGGGATGTTTTACAATGGAGTTTGTCCTAAGTGTGAAATTCCATTCAAAAGACACAAAAACTTTTTTAAAAGAGTATATACTACTTGACCAATTTTGAGTTAAATTCCAGCCTTACCATTTGAATGTAAAAGAAACATCATCAAAATAACCTACCACCTGAAAATCTAAACAAAGGTGGGTCTGAGACATAAGATTCACCTTCTAAGCTCAACTGCCCATCGTTTTTCTTAATCTGATATTCTCAAATAATTAAACGTTTCACCCACAATTTTTAGATATACACATCTATAGAGCTAATTGTTACTTGTACTTTATATGCAAAACAATTTTCTGAAGCATGAAAATCTCATCCCAGGAGTCATGTATGCCATTACTAAACCGATTATATGATTAGAATAAAGAGCAGCAGAAGCAGTCTAAAAGCTGTCATATAGAAATCTAGCAAAAAAATCCAAAATAACAAAAAGAGCACTTCAAGGATACCAAGAACCAAAATATCATACAAACTTATCTTCTATGGACCTGTCATCGTATAACCTTAGTCTCAGACAACTGGAAATATATTTTAAAATATGTTCCTTCTTCACAAAAACAACCCTATTCATTTTATTGTACTGTACTCCCAACTCAAACCAACAAGACAGATCCCATACTCCGTGAAATGATGATACTGCCACACATGGTAAGATTCATCATATCCTCTCTGAAGGTCCCCGCAGGCCACCATATCTAACCTAGGTGTTCTTTTTACTTGTTCAACATTAATTTATCTCATAGCCCACGTTTCATCAGTTTCGTTTTTGTTTTTGTGAAAATAAATTTCTTTTCCAGTCTATCATAGCAACTTCCATGTATTACCCATTCTCCTACAGTTAATCCTGTATCATAATCCCTTCCCCTTTTGAGACCTTCCACTAAAATAGTCTCTTTTACTCTCTAGATCACCTGCATTTGCTTTCATCACTTAGGCATCCATTCCTATTAGGTATTCATTTGAAAGAACTCTAAACTTAAATTTATTTGGATAGTAATTCATTTGAAGGATTAGAAGAAGCTTTGTAAATAAGCAGTTCAGAGATCTCATACTACTATTCTGCCTAAGTATACCCCCTCCCACACCACTGAAACAGTCAGAGATTAGGTGGACAACTTATATTGGCTACATAAACATTTTGACTACTGTTTTTCCACCATCTCAATTCAGAAAACTATAATAAATTTTTAAGTTAAAAAAAAAATTAAGAGCACAGAACCAAAAATGGTATCTTGAATGTGAATACAAAAGATGGTATCTTTAATGTTTTAAAAGCTAAAAACATTACAAACTAGTCAGTTAAAATCTAAATGAAAATTACACTTTCCAAGTTTGTGGTCTTTATTTCCCTCCTCAGGACCTGTACTCTGTGATTGATCTAAATAACTTACACCTTGTGGTGGCGGGGTGGGGGGGCAGAATTTTGCAGGGAAAAAAAAGTGAAGCCAATTATTTCTGAGTAATTTTCTAGACTCATCTAGAAGAAAAATGATGTGTTACACTGAAGAAATGATTATAAGGATACAGGGATTCAGCTACTTATTCATTCAAGTTTGCGTATAAGCAAAATACAAATATTTACTGACCACCTACTGTGTGCTTTGTAATGTGGTAGTCCCTTCTGGAAGTCGGCTGTCAGCATTAACCTTCATAATTAGTTTGTTAATTTTTATAAATTATATAATTACTCTGAGTTTTATCATCTGTAAAAAATGAACAATATCTATTTTTCAGATTTGTTGTACAGATTAAATGAGATGTAGTAATTTTACCTTCAAAAAGATATTACTTCCCTTCTCCCTGTAGGGCCCTCTACAGATTAGGACATTGATCAGTGGTTCTCAACCTTACTATGAAAAATCTCTTTTCTCCAGATTCCACATCTTTACAGATTTTTGTCTATCAATTGCACTGACATTTAATTAACTAGAGAAGTAATGACTAATCAGATGTCTCAAACTGTCAAAGACATAAATACTAATGAAACTCAATGTTAGGTTCTTGAGGTGCAAGCATGATGTTTTATTTCATTAACAGCTTGCAAATCACCACAATATATGATAATGATTTGTGATAATTAGCCGCAAAGATTTGAGTCAATATAATTTTGGTCAAAGCAAAGATATACAATATTTCACCTGTTTAAATCTATCGAGAGCACAAATATAATTTCATTAGGCTTTTTACAATACTGAGAATAACTCATTCCTTTCTCTGCAGACCCCGAGAAAAACATAATTTATGTACCATGTTCATGATTTTCTATGTCTAGAGAAACTACTGGTTACCCTACAGATTTAAGCCAGTATCATTAGTAACACCAACTTCAAATTCAAAAGTTACACATATTTATCCATAGAGGTAAGTATGTACTGATATCCTGTGTCTTCCCTTTGTATTTATAAGACAAAATCCAAACCCTTCACCAAAGACCTATGTGATTTGTCTCCTGACAAGCCCATCTACTGGTCTCCTCTCAGCTTATCACTATGGCCTTCTCAAACAACTTGCTGCTTCTCACTTAAGGGCTTTTGTACTAACTGGGCCCTCTGCCTGGTTCACTCTTCTTGCGGATCATTACATCTAGCTTTTTGTCATTCAGGTCTCAAATTAAATATTATCATCTCAGAGTTTTCCCTCAACACTCAATCTAAAGCTTCTTCATGGCATTTGTGACCTCTGAAATTATCTTGTTCACTTATTATTTCTCTCCACCACCACCAAACCCCACTGTATAAAGAGTTCCACGACAGCAAGTCTTATTCATTGCTCTATCTCTAGTTCCTAGAATAGTATGAGGCACCCCATAATCGTGCAATAACTATTTGTTAGCTCACTAGCCAAAATGTTTAAGAATGTTTTGGGGAAAGACTGATTTCTTAGTCAACTTATATTTAGCATTCAAAATTGCTGATCCAAAAGAAATTAAAAAAAATGTTTTTTGACTATAAAGAATAAGAAAAATGTATACAACGTTCTATTCAACAAGTGAGCTTTATTTTATTTCTATCCTTTTGGATAGAATATGAAAGTCTATTCATGTTTCACACACTTCATGTCACCTCATGTAAAAAGAAAATGAATTTTTTTATTTCAGTTTTACTGAGCTATAATGCACAAAATTGTGAATTTTCTTATAATCGTATACCATGAACTACCAGCCACTCAATCTAATAACTTATTTTTCCTGCAAGCAGGACAGCTTCTAAGAATGTAAAACATACAGACTGGGAAGGCCATAGCTGCCCTAACAGTGACCGTGCCAGAATGGCCCAAACCAGGGAAGATCTTGCTCTCAGCTATAACGTGTTGGGAAGGAGGGAAGGATAGAGTGATCAGACCTAGGAGAATAATTGTAGTTCTGATTTCTGTTAACAAACAGAAATATCTTCAAACCAAATCAAGAGAGACTCAACTAGAATCTTATAGTTTGCGACATTACATAACTGTTTTGAATACCTGAGGTCCCTTTAGCAAATGAAATATCATTCGGTTGACAAGATAACGGGCTTTTGCAGTTTCACATAAGAAAAACATAGTATTTGTAATAAGTAACACACACAATCCCAATACTATGTGCTATATTTGCTTGCTAATTTAAAAATATTTTCAAGAATACTTTTAAAAGAGATTTAAATGAAAATAACTAACAATAAAAACTTTATTTCTGAGTTTAGAAAATATCTGAAAACTAAAAGAAACATTTAAGAAAGATATAACAACTGAGTGCTTTAAAAAATGCAAACACCTTGAAAGCATCCCAAGCCCATATTTATTTTTTAAAAATCGGGTGTTGCTTCTTTTTTCAACTGGTGGTATTAAAGGAAGACAGCAAGTAGATAATCCACAACCCATGTGAGTTTACTTACCAGTCACAAAGAAACATTAATATCAGTCTGTAGGCTAACCTGCTTACTTATTCAGCCAAGTGGAAAGTACAATTTAGCATAGAGCTAGAGCCAGGTACCAAAATGACTAAGAACGGCACGTGTAAACTTTTTTTTTTAATTAAGAAATTAAAGAGGGGAGGAGAGAAGTACTAAAAGTAGGATTTCCTCTAAAGATCACATAGTTGATTTCCTATTTTTCATTGTTCCATATTTCACTGGCAATATTCTAAGCTGCTTAACGAGAAGCCTGTATTTCACTTTTCATCACTTCTGCTCACATAACTGATGCTTCTGAAGCCCAGTTGCATGGACAGCAGAATTTAACCTTACAGTGAAGTATTTTAAGATAATACCTCCAGAAATATAATGTCTAATACTGAGGAGTCTTTGTTAACTAAGAACTCAAAAATGCTAAATAAATAACATTTCTGCAGACTATCCATTTGTCAAAGAGTGTAAGCATATGCTTTTCACAGGTGAAAGAATAGGATTCTTTTACCCTTCGATTAAAAAAAAAAAAAAAAAAGTAGCAACAACCAAAGCATGGTGAGTCCTATCTTCTTTCAGTGGTTCCTAACTCCATTTACCTAATCCCTTAGGCACAGACTATTTCTTTTGAATTTCATCTCCAAACTGAGTACACTTAAAGACCCAGAGACTTTCACAACAGTGACTCCCAGCAACTCTCCCCAAAACCTACCCTCTTGTTTTCCATTAAACCCTCAGATTTGCCTTACCTTTGTTATCAAGCCAGCCTCCCTGCCCTCAGTGCCTTTCTTCCTCGATTCACTCTGTACTCTATACCCAGATTCATCTTTTAAAAGATGAATGCTCTGATTGGGTAATTTTCCTCATATCAAAACTTCTTGTGCTCCTAAATAAAAGCCTATACTTCTCAATCTAGCATTCAATGACTTCTACAGTCTAGCCCAACAAATCTTTATAGCCTTATCACCGTATTTTCTAATTATACAAGCTCAGGCTTCTGTCAAATCAATCTCCTGTCCTCCAACTTGTCCTGAACTTTCTATCTTGGCTCATGCCATTCCTACCATAAAGAATGTCTACCACTCCCCTCCAGCTGCCACTGCTCATGGCCCTTTTGCATCTCTGCATTTATTCATGTAAACAAGGACACACAAATGATATCTCCTGCCCCACACCCCCCAAACGGGCAAAAAAAAAAAAAAAACCCAAATTTAACAACAGCTGGCTCTTATTAAATGCCTACTATGTGCCAAGCAGTTAGTTTTACATATTATTTCTAATCCTCTCAACAAACTTATGAAGTAGGTATTATTATTATTCTCCTTGTAAAGATGAGAAAGCCAAAGTTCAGAAACATCAAATCATACATTTAGTAAGTTATCTCACATTATATACTCAGTAAGTTGCCACAACTCATAGACTTAGTTAAGTGGCAAAGCAAGGATTTGAACCCAGGCTGCCTAAGTCCAGAAACATTGCTCTAAACCCTAAGTCAGTTGGCTTTTTTTTTTTTTTTTGGTCTGAACTATGTGACTACCCCCCTCATCTATCTGAAATAATTTAGTTTTACATGATTATCTCCACTTACTATATACTATGCAATAAGCTTTCTCATGTTTGCCAGTTTAGTAAAGGGAGAACATTAAAATGCTGTTTCTTTCCAATAAAAGAACAATGCTCAAATTGCAATTTTAAGGAATGTCCTTTTTTGTCACAAAGATTACTTTCACCTAAAATATTTCCAAAGAAATTCATTCCAACCAACTTTTTCAAAGATGACTGCAAATTACCAATCATACACTATGATGGTTTTACAGATTATTAAAAATAAGAGGATTCTGCGATCACCACCCACGTATTGTAACATATCTATCAAATTGGCAAAGATTGTAAAAACTGACCTACTCAATGCCATTGAAGGTGCAGTGAGACACACACTCTTATACACAGGGTAACCACCCTCTGATCCAGTTATCCCACTTCTGGGAATCTATCCTAAAGGAAGAAAAAAAAAACAGAGATGCAATCAAAGATAAATGTACAAAAATGTTTGCTCCAGTGTTACTTAAAATAGTATTATAAAGAATCAACCTAAAAGTTCCAAGCTAGGAGACCAATATCCTGTTCAGAGAAAAACGTAGGAACAAAACAGTATATATAAAAGTATAATTCCATTTTTTTAAATTAAAAAGTCTATACATGCAAGGAAAGAACTAGAAAAGTGTACATAAAAATGTCAGCAGTAATTATTTCTGTGTGATGGGTTTATAGATGATTTTCAATTTCTTCTTTACATTTATGTTCTTTTCAAAATTTGCCACAATGGAACATGAATTACTTTAAACAAGAAAAAAAGTACTTAAGCAGCTATACTCACTGAAAATGATCCTGAACCTACAAAGGCATGTTACTTGGAAAAGAAACACTTCCTAGTGCAAAGAAAGTGTCAAACTTGTTTCATTCCCACCTTCTCTTAGCTCACACTTACTTTTAGACTGTGTAAAGAATGTCACCCAAAATTCAGTAGTATTCATGAACTTGCACAAGGCTCACTATCTAAAAGTCAGCCAATGTTTCAACAGAAAGCACCAGTTAAATGAACTGTTTTATTGCATGTCTATTGAGAATAATAAATGTCCAATTAATCCTAACTCAAAACATGCAAAAGGGAAAAACCAGAAAAACTATTCTTGTTTTGCAAATTAACTATGTATACCGCTGTTGCCTTATAAGCCCAACATAGTTAAGTCTGGAGTGGCGAGGAACTTGAAAATAAAGCTGGCAAGCTACCAACATTCATTAAAAATGCACACTGATGCCATTTTTTTCTACATGCACATTTCTGTTCTAGGGCATAGTTAACTTTAGTGGCAAAAGATGATTTTTACCAGTGTAGAAAAAAAAGATTAAGCTGGTCTACAAAAAAACAAAAGCACAACAAAAAAACCTTCTTGCATTAAACACAGAATTAAAATTGCCAGCTGAACCAGGAGGAAAAAAAATTCCTACCATTTGGCATATATTCAGAAAAACAATTTGCCAAAACAAAAACACAAAAAGTCTTGAGGTAAAACAGGCATTAAGCAAAAAATTCTTATTTTACTGTATTTTAAACTGGAAAACTGGTTTACTTGTAATACTAAAAAGCTGTTAGAAAATAAAGCCACGGGGAAAAAAAGAAAATAATACCACAGAAATAGTTGTTGAGCAACTAGGAGAAAATTTAAAGTATTACACTGATCTTACTTAGAAAATAAGGATCATTCTATTTCCACTCTACCATGAAAATCCAACATTTATTTATAAAACATATGTCAGGTTCTGGCAAACAAAATAAATTACTAGACTATAAATTCCTTATAATAGAAGCTACAGTCTCACATCTCCGTTTCCATCAAAGAACCTAATATTGGGTCATGCAAACATCTGTTCAATGACTGAATCTGAAATCTATTAATAAAATCATGCAACATTTTTACATGCATTCAATGGAATGGAAAAGGTAGATCAAAAGACATCAAAGATTTGGGCTAGATACTGAAAACTACAGAAACTCCAAAGATTAGTCTAAATTTCAACTGCTAAAATAATTAGGTTATGGCTTGCTTAATGTTTTATAATACAGCCAACTTGTCTAGAACAGAATGATCCTGTTTACAAATGAATTTTTAAATATCACTGAAAATATAGTGAATGAATTTACTCTTCAGATTACACATCGGACTGATCTGAGAAGTTCAGTCTGCAGTAGGAGATAATTTCCTATTACTAACTTAGAATCTTACAAGCTGCATTTGGGATCTGTCCAAAAAAACAACTGCACCCAGTTCTTTGTGCCTCTTACTTTTACACTTTTGTGGTTGATAACGAAACCACAGTTCTATCCTGAGCAAAGTTATGTCTTACAACCAGAATAAATGTGTATAACACAGCACTGCAAACAACCATGGAATGTTACAGGTACATATACTTATGAGCTCAAAGTAACTTACTTCAAGCTTTGATTAATCCAACAGTATCTTTTACCAGTTACAATGTATAGTTTAGTATATTCCTACTCTTATGAAATATGGACTAACCTAAATATATTCTAAAACCAAACACAGGGTCACATATTTAATTCCAAATTCGGTTAACTTTATCATTCCACACTTTGAACCAATCTGTAGCAATGTGAACTACATACATAGGCCAGAAATAGAAAACTGGGTAGGCAAAGAAATGTTTTTTCCAGATTTATCTGGAATTAGCCTAAATAAATAAGACATCAGTACCTTTAAAAAAAAAAAGCCATTAACTTGTCTACTGATTAAAGTTAATTTCATAAAACACATTTAATCCTCCCTATGTATATCATATATTTCTGAAGATCATATTAAAACCATTATTTTTAGACCACTTATAAAAGTACACTATTTTTTGTTTCAACTCCACCTTAATCATCACACACAATTTCCTTTTCTTATTGGTGCACGCATGTACCTTCTACGTCTAAAAGGCCTATTTTCAAGTGCAAACGAGAGCATGGCATAGTTCTCTGTTGAACTGCTTTGCTGATCAGTACATCATAATAAGCTAAGCTTATAGGTTCAATACTCTTCTGGATCATTTAACTTTGAAACAAACTGGCCTCTTAACCACTCATCTCAAAACTGTGACAAGGGGGGCTGTAAAGAGTGTGTGAATCATTCAGTGTCCATAATCACTATTACAAAAATTCCATAACCTGAATGTGCCAATACATGTACATGTACATGAAAGACTGAAAAGCACATAAAAACTACTATTTGTAATGCCCAAATTTCACGAACAGAAAAAGGGGGTGGGGGGAAGTGAATGCTTCATCTCAGTAACATAAGAAAGCTTAAACATATTTATGTTTAACACTAATCACTTCCATAAGATGTGAATTTGGCATTAAGTCATGCAGCAATATATGACATCAGAATGAACAGAAAACACTTGGAAATACGCCATAACTCTTTTTAAAATTAATGAGTTTAATCTGAAAAGGAACATCAGGAGGAAGTAAGATGATGTTCACAATTTTAAATTCACAACATTAATATATAAACGCTTTATACAAATTTTTTGACGGAACTTCTAAAATAAGAGAATTTTAGAACTAGAAACTTAGAGGTTATTTGAGGTTCAGTGAACATCGGCTGGATCCCTAGCATGTGTCAGCCACAGTGCTAGGTGTTTGCAGGTAACTCAATTACTCAACTCACTTACTTTTAGAGATGGTGGAGTTCCCTGCTCATGCCAAATCAAGCCATCTAGATTTCAGAACTAGAAATGCGGAGCAATGCCCTCACAGTGGTATAATTCCTATCAAAACAGGCTGGTATCATTCTCCCTTATAAACTAAATAAAATGTCAAAGATGCAAAGCTAACCTTATTTAACAATAGTCCCTGTGTTTTGAATAACTATAACGAATTACAACAATCTAAAAATTCAACTAAGTACTAGCTGCATAATTTATTGCAAAGAACAAAACACGGGGCTGTCAGTTTTAAGATTCTAAAGACATACAAAACAGAAATTAAATAAATTGCAGATATCATTTAAAAATCCCTTTGCAAAAAAAAGAAATTATCAATATGAAAAATTAGATGCTTGATTAGAATGCCTATTTTATATAAAAGATCATCAACCATATAATAACAAAGTTCATGGATGGTAGTAAACTTGGGCAAGACTTTTAAGTTATTTAACTATTAGATTCTGACAGAATGTAAAACTTACTGAGGACAAAGACCCTGTCTAATTCATCTCTGTATACCCAACAATTAGCACTCCGTTGTTAAATGCTGGAGAGGTGAACTAACATACGAACTCTAAATTCAAGCTACTGGAAAATTCAACCTAACAATCGAGAAGATTTTTCTTTTATAACCAAAATGATTTCTTCAAGTATTAAATAACACTCAACACAAGTGACATTGCCATAACACTAGATCAACAACTTGTGGCTATCACTTTAACTAGTACAATATACTCTGAAGGAATTCACGGATACATCAAGAAGACAAGTAAATTCATATACTTTGATTCAGCAGTCCTTATTCTGGAAATCAATCCCAAGAAAATACTCCAAAAGAAAGAAAATGCTGCATATACAAAAGTGTTCATTTCATCTTAATTTTAGTAAGGGGAAACAGAAACTACCTATATGCCCAACAACAGGTAGATGGACTATTTTGCAACCTCTGAAAAAGGCTTAAAATAAAGATTAGCCTCCTAACTGGTTTTCCTGCTTACACTCTTGCCCACCTCAACTCCCCACCAAGTTGATCTCCACACAGCAGCCAGAAGGATTTTCACAAACTCTTCTACCTAAAACCTTCCAATAGTTGATTGCTCATCTCATTCAAAGTAAAATTCAAAGTTCTTACCATGACCTACAAGGCTCAGTTACTTCTCTAACCTAAAGCTCTCTCACTCAGTCTTGCTTACTGTCTTCTCAAAAGGCCAAGTACACCGAGGGGATCTTTGAACTTGCAGTCCTCTCTGCCTATAACCTTCCCCAAGAGAGCACACCTAACTCACTTCCTTCAGGTCTCTGCTCCAGTCTCATGACTTCCCTGCCACTGCTTCTCTCTTTCCCCTCACCCTACTTTATCATCTAACATATTCTACGTTTATTTGGTTATGGCCCATCTCTCCTGATTACAATATAAGCTCTATGACAACAAGAACTTGATTTTATTTACAGAATATGCATTCAAAAAGCATTTGTTGAATTAATATTAAATGTTGATACAATTTTAACTACATGAAAAATCATGCATATAAACAAGCTCGGAAGAGAACAGGAAAAATGAATAGTTTGATTTGTGAACATTTTCAAGTGCTGATCATATAACTAAGGAGTTTGTATAATAAAAATTTTAAGTCAGTTGTGATTATGATTTTAGGCTGCCAAAAGTGACTACAACAATCTTACTTCCTTGGAAGCCATTAGTGTATTAGCTTAAAACCGGTAGTAGTTATTAGTGACAACTTTTCCCCATAAAATTGTAGTAACAATTATTCTTAAATCTTGTTCCTAAAGACCCAAAATTTAGTCTGTAAGTATCGGCACTGTCATTCTTGAGGCCACATAGACAGTGAACAAAGGCTTTTAAACAGTTTTAATATGGAACTGAATAACAGGGATTCCAGTCTGAGACAGGTATCTATGCTTGGCTTCAGAGCGACCCTGAAACTGAACGCAAAACTTCGTGCATAAAAGTCTATTACTTTTTTTTTTTTCCTGGGGAGAGAGACTATATATTTCATCATAATCTCAAAGGTGTCAGTGGCCTAGAAAAGGTTAAGAATTACTATTTTATACTGGAAATGCAATATTCTAATATAAGCCACCTCTCAAAAGGACAGAAGATATATGATATCTAGCCACTTCTTTGTAATCATTCGATTCATCCACAAAATACCGAGTGCCTACCTTGTGCCAGGCACTGTGTGATCCTCAATATCCTACACCTAATCATATTTTGCAGGACATAATTGAAAATACCAAGGAGACAAGGTTCAGTTAAACACCAGACTAAAAAATAATTTCAACCAGTGCAAAAATAATTTCAACTAATGCAAAAATAATTTCAACCAATGCAAATATAACTTCAAAACAGAAAGTGTTTTAAGAAATCATGATAAAGACAGAAAGGAGCTCAGGGCCTGATTTAGTATCTATTATGTCAAAATACTGCAGATATCAATTACATCAAAAGGAAAGAAAAACCACACACACACACACACACACACACACACACACACACACACACACACACACACACACACACACACACACACACACACACACACACGCCCGCCTCCACACACTGACAGGAAACCAGAAGAAAGTTTCCAAATCCTGTTTCCAGCAGCATCCCTTCTGAGACTGCCCTGCAGCATGCTTTTGAAGGTAGGCGCCCCACGTTAAAACTAAGAGCTGCCACTTTACTCTTACTGTGGTAAAAACAGAATCATCATCCCACACCCAGGAAGCAGAAAACTGTGGCCACCTGTAAGGCTGTGGCCCATTAACCTCCTGCCCTGTTATTCCCTTTTTTCTTATACCTCCTCCCTTCAAAGCAGTGACAAAACCATCTTCCCTCCCAAAAAGGAGTAACATAACTCAACGTAAGTTCTTTTTTCCAAGAGGTCAAAAGGTCCCCCAAACTCTTGGTGCTTAGCCCTGCGGAGAAGATCCCATTTTTTCAGGCACAAGTGTCTTCCCCTCACCTTCTCCCTGTAGCAGTAAATTACACAATTCAGCGGAAGACACTGTCCTTAACTTCCTGAGGGGACAAGCGACACTCCTACCAGCCCCAGTCTGAAGGAAGCCAAGAATCACACGGTGACCCCTTCCCTAAGAAAATTCAGGGAAGAAACACAGACCCAAGAAGAGCAACGCCGAAAAGGAGAACACATGGCAAGCTACGGAAGACGTGGGGGAAAGAGGGCGGGAAAGGGGCTGGGAGGTGGAGTGGGACGTAGAGATGTCAGCCCTCTGCACTGGGGGGGATAAAGGAAGGAAAGGGAGACCCTGACCCTGACAGAAGTGCACGCAGAGAGGGCAACGCTCCCGTCTACCTGCACCTTCTCCAGCAGAGGGAGGAGGGTAGAAAATTCACCCAACCCTCCAACCCCTCTTCGCGTGACCCCCAAGGGGAGAGCTGGGTTTGAGGGAAGGTCTGACCCTAGTCTGGGGACACGCAAGAAGAGAAAAAAGGCAACGATGTCCAACCCTCTGCATCTCTCGGGCAGTGAGTGGCGAGGGCACTGTGTCCGAGGAGATGGCGAGGGAAATGGGCTTGTGCCATGACACCTCGGGCAGTTGGAGGGTGGGGGACACAATGTCCTCTTTCTCTCCCACACCCGGCCCGGGCCCCTCCCGTCCGTCTCCCGCAGGCCTAGCCACAGTCGACCGGCTCGGTCCGCGGGCGTGGTTGGCTCTGGCCCTGGCGGCGGTGGCAGGGCCTCCCGGAGCCCCGGCCCCTCCCGCCGGCCAGGCCCCCGGGCCGCCGCCCCGGACACCGAGGGAACGCGGAGGAGGAAGGGGGAGCCAGGGGACTGACCGGCGACATGAGCCGCCTCAGCCGTGGCTCGGCCGACCCGCGCCCCCGGCTCCCTCTGGGGCCGACTCGGGCTCCCCGCCCCTCACTCACCCCCCCGGTCCGGCGCCTCCTCCACCTCCTCCTCCACCTCCTCCCTCTTCTCGGCCGTGGCTCCTGCTCGGGCTCCGCACGGCGACGGCGGCGGCGGCGGCGGCGGCGGCGGCCTCGAGAGCGGCGGCGGCGGCGGCGGCGCCTCCAGAACGCGCACGCACGCAGCACGCAGGCCCCGCCCCCCAGCTCCGCCCCTCCCCTCCGAGTCCGCGTCAGCGAGGCTTCGGCCCCGCCTTCCCCGCGGCTTTCCGGAGTCCGCTTAAAGGAGCCGCGCAGGAGAGGGTGGTGGGAATTGAGAACCGTGTGGGAGGAGCGGGGTATTGGGGCCTTGCGGAGGGCTGGGTGGGAGGCTGCGTAAGGCGGGAAACGAAATGAGGAAGGGTCCGAAGATTCAGGAGGAATAGAATTTTGGAGGGAATGCAATCATTCAACAAATACTAATTGAGCACCTAGTAAGTGCCAGGCGCTGTTCTAGGCGCGGGCGGGGCGGCGGGGGAGGGTGGGATAACACCATAGGGCAAGCAAAGGCCCCTCGGGAAGCTTGAATTCTAGTGGGGTGGGAGAGAGGAGACAGACAACAAACAAGTAAACAAAAATGTCAGGTAATGACATTTGTCATGTAAGGTAAGAAAAATGTCAGGTAAGAAAAATAAAGCCAGGAATGGAGTGACTTTATAGCTGGCCAGATACTGCCCCGCAGAGGACACCTTTGAGCGCCTATATACATATGATGTGAAGGAATGAGCCTAGCAAATACCTAGGGTGTGTGTTTGGGGTGGGGAGGGGGTTGGCAGGGACAGCCTTTCCAAGCTGAAAGATAATCAGCCATAAACTCAGAGGTGAGAATAATACACCAGGTAGGTTGCAGGAACAGCAAAAGGCCAGTATGGCTGAATGGAACCAGCTAGCCAGAGAGCAGGTGTGGAGAGAGGTGTGGAAGGATTAGATTCTGGGGAGCCTTGTGGACTGTTGTAAGAGCAACTGAAAGCCATGGGAGCGTGAGCAGAGGAATGACCACATCTGATTCACATTTTAAAAAGTTATTCATGCACATATTCTTTACACATATTAATGTGTAAAATACACAATAGGGAAGCACAAATGTCCGCAAGAAGACCACTAAGGATGTTGGTGGTGGTAACTTGGAATAGGATGGCAACAAAGGAGTGAGAAGGTTATTCAGATACATTTTGAATTGGAATGGATTTGACAGAGAGTGTGTGAAGGAACAAACATCATGGATGATTCTTAGGTTCAGGTCCTGAAGGATGGGTTAAGGGTGGGGCCATTTCGGAAGACGGGGAAGACTCAAACAGGAGAAATTTGGGGATGGGGGAGATCAGGGGTTCTGTTTTGTACATGTTACATAAGGTGCTTGTTATATACCCACATGGAACGTTGAGTACAACAGTTGGATATAAATTTGGGATTCATCAGCACAGAGATGCTTTTTAAGCCTGAAATCTACATAAAAGCACTTAGGGAGAGTAGCTGGAGGAGAGGACTAAGAGGAATCCAACACTTGGAGATTAAGTAGAAGAGGAGGAGGAGCTACCAGTCAGATCAGAGAAATACCAGGAAAGGGTAAGTGATGGAAGATAAGAGAATTGTTTCTGGAAGGTGGGAGTCATCACTCTTATCAAAAACTGCTGAAACAAGTAAGCTGAGGACAGAGTTTGAACACTGGATTTGGCCGGATGAAGGTTACCAACGTCGTTGATGAAAGCAGTTTCAATGGTGTTGTAGGGGAGAAAGTCTGATTAGGGTGTGTTAACAAGAGCTTGGGAAGTGAGGAAGAGAGAGTGTTTATAGCAAGTCTAAACAGCTCTTGAGGAGCTTTGCTATAAAGAGTAACTGAGAAAAGGGTAGTAGCCCCAGGAGTATTTGGGATCAAGGGATAGTATTTTAAGATGGGAGATGTTTTCCTTTGTTGGTATGCTGGACGGATCCTGTAGAGAGGCAAATGTGATGGAACAGAAGGCAAGAGGAGACAAGTGCAGAAAGATTGTCCTCAAGAAGATACGAAGCAATGAGACCTAGCGTGGAAGTTAAGGTGTGGCCTTGGATAGGAGCAAGGACAGTATGTTCACGCACTATTTGGGGGGAGAAGGCAAAGTCTATGGATGCAAATGCAGGTAGGTCAGGTAGTCCATTTGGTGGTGGCATGCTCAGGCCACTGCAGAGCAGAAGGGCGACAGGTGGGAGCTAAAATCCAGCCCCTGTTCTGCCAACCCAGCTGTGAGGCCATGTCCGCCTGGAGGAAGTGGCGGGGGGGGGGGGGGACACCTTTTCTAATTACTCCACCTGGAGGAGTGGTGCCTTTTAGCCATCCTCTCTATCCTCCTACACACACACACACACACACACACACACACACACACACACCTTGCACATTCTCGCTGGCTACCTTACTGGGTCTGAGGAGATAGATGTGGGCTGTGTGCTTTCCTTCATCCTATGCAATGAAAAACTGTGAATGGGGAGGGGCTATTGGCTATTCAAGGAGCTAGAAGAAGGTGAGCAAGAATTCCCCTGAAGGGTGGAAGTTACTGGAGAAGTATAGTGTGGACAGCGCTGAGGGCCCTCTTGAGCTGGCAGTCCTATATTGAAAGTGAGACCATTCAGCAAGGTTGTGTGGTTTTCTTCAGCCACGTGCCATTGCTTGGGAGACTGCAGGAGGGTTGGATTTGATCCGGGCTGGGTTTGCTGATGAAAGTCAATGAGGGGGTCGAGGGAGTGTACACCAGAGAATGGTTATAGTAACAGACCTTGGAATCTCAGCTGGGAAGGAAGAGAGGCAAGTAAAAAAGCGGTGGGGTCAATGGTTTGGTGGTCCCTGTGAGAAAGAATAGTTCAGGAGGAAGCAGTCGAGTAAGTGGGGAAAGGGGACTTTCCAAGGATCAAGCATGGGGAAGGGTGAGTGAGGCGGTTGGGAAAGAGGAAGCGAAGGCATCTGTGAGAAAAATGGGTTCAGGGAGGAGCCATGGAACTGAGGAACCAGCAGGGCCCTCGGGCCCTTGCCCTGTCACAGCATACTTGAGCCCTTGGTCTGGGGGGAGGTTGAGGGAGCTAGGCAAGCTGGGGAGAAACTGAGCACAGCAGGGGATAAGCCAACTGGACTCTGCCAGGGCCTCTTTATTAAGCCCTGGGAGAGCCCACTGGGGCCTTTATTTTACCTGCCCTTTTTGTTTTTCTCCACTGACTGACGACCCCCATGCATTTGTGTACACACTTTATCCTACCTGGTGTTTGACAGAAACTAAATGACATCTTTCCTCCTAAATCCTTTTCCTGGTTTCGCCTTTTCTACTCACGACACTATCTTTCACACTCAGCCACCAAGCCTCAGCTGCCTGTAATCTTCCCCATCCCTGTGCCCCGTCAGTCCCCAAAGTGTAACAATCTGCACCGCCCAGTGGAACATTCTGCCATGTTCTTTATCTACATAGTCTGGTCCAGTAGCCCCATGTGGCTATCGAGCCCTTGAAATGTGGCTAACATGACTGAGGAACTGGATTTTCAATCTCATTTAACTTTAACGAATTTAAATTAGACTTAAATGGGCCCATATGGCTGGGGGCTTCCGTATGGGACGGACGGGTAGAGGTCCTTCCTACACAACATCCCTTCTACCAGCCGCTCCTCTCTCCTTCCACTGCCATGACTGATTACCTCTAGTCCAGACTTTTCCTATAGTCTCCTCTTTGGTCTCCTGCTTAGTTCCTTTCCCTTCCGTCCATCCTGTGTTCTTGCCAGAACCACCTCTCTAAAGCAGTGGCCAAATCAGGACTCCACCCTATTTTTAAAATTATCACTATTTCTCCATCAGTTTCCAACTGGCATTTGCCCAGGAACGTGGCTCCATCCCACTTTTCCGGCCTCACCTTGCAGGACACCCTTATTTAGAAAGAGCTGGTTCTCAAGCAAGCCTGAACTACTGTCTGTAATTCCTACGGACTTCTCAAAAAGGAGCCAACCCCTTTGCCTACATTGTCTCTGCCTGGAGCAATGCCCCCTGTCCCCTCTTTGCAGACCCTGAATCTGTTGAAATCCTTGGAGGTCTGTCTCATGTTGCAGTAGCTACCCGGAACCTTTTCTGATTTTTCCTCTCCTCTGAAGCCCCACAGTTTCTGTTTTCACCTCACCTGTGGCACTGACGTGCTGCCTTGTCATATGTTTTATGCAGTCATTTTATTCCCATTACTACATATCCCTTCTGTAGATCACCGTGTTTTAATTACGTTAGTGCCCCTTGTCAGTCGTGCAGCTTATATATATGAGGTACTCCTCAACCAGCCACTGAATCAAGTTGTACACTTTTGTGGAATCTGAAGAGCATTTATGCCTCTCCCTGACTCTGAGTACAATCACTAACCCTCAAAGAGAATGTCCTTATAGCCGGGGAGAAACAAAAAAGGACAAGAAGCAGAAGCCAAAAGGCAATTATTTCACGGCACTCCTATTACAACTGAGAATTTCTTAAGTTGGAATGCCAGGTTTGGGGCAGCACTCTTGGAAATTAAGCAATGAATGAAAGAAGAACCAGCAGGGGAAAAAAATGAGGTGGGAAACAGCTTTTTGAAATAGATCATAATCGTGACACAACTAATAGCCAGTTCTTGGAGGATGCTAGAAACAACGTGGAAGTAGATGAGTCTTTGTTCCGGGAGCTGCACGTGAGGACGATCTCACCTACAATCCGGCTGACCCAGAGAGTGACTGGACTCGCAAATGGATCTTCCTCTCTGCAGAGCTTGACTGCCACGGCATGCTGAGAGGGTGGTGATTTGCCTTTCTTTTTTTTCTAAGAAAAAATCGTTTTCAGGAGCATATTCTTTTGCTAGCTTTCATCATTGGACTCAATGAACTGACCTTAAAATTAAAACAAAACCATAACCATGACATTTCCTAACATGAGATTCAAACTTTTGAAGAGAAACAGACTAACTATACTTCTTTTCTTGCTACTGTTCGCTGAGAATTTCTCCCAAACGCTTCCCAACTTAGGGCACTTTTACAACTCCGTTCTATCTCATAATCCTAGAGAGTGCAGGTATGCTTAGAACTAGCAGGACCAACACAGCTAGCTACTTTGATGGTCAATTATGGAAAGGGCCTTTAAAAAGCATTCAGACTGGGGCACCTGGGTGGTTCAGTCGGTTAAGATGCTGCCTTCGGCTCAGGTCATGATCCCAGGGTCCTGGGATCCAGCACCACATCCGGCTCCCTGCTCAGCGGGGAGCCTGCTTCTCCCTCTCCCTCTGCCTGCCTCTCTGCCTACCTGTTCTCTCTCTCTCTCTGTCAAATAAATAAATAAAATCTTAAAAAAAAAAGAAGCATTCAGATTGTGATACAAATCAATAAAAAGAGGCTTCCATCCAATCAGTGTTTAGAAAATGTGTTTTTAGACTAGGATTCTTGGAAACCTGTAGCCCAAGAGTAGAATTACATATACTATGCCCTGCAATACCTAATACACTTTTCTTGTTGGTGCAGTGGTTTTAAGGATTTGAAGATCAGGCATATTTTACACAAAAAATACACCTCACACATATAGGACCTTACAAACATTTAGTCAACATATCTTAGCTGAGTGTTTGCTACTTTATGCTTGTTGCAAAAAAATACAAAGGACCTGGCATTGGTATACCATTTTACAGTTTCCAAAATGACTCTACAGTACCTAATTTAATCCTACCAACAATATCATTAAAGTAGGTATAAGTCTCATTTTGCAGAAGGGAAAACTTGCTCAAGGGGATTAAATGAATTGCCCAGAAACACAGAGCTGTTAATTGGCAAGATCTCAAACAGGAACCCAGACCTTTGGGTGTCAAAACATTGGTTGGATTAGAATATAAGTTCCCAGAGGGCACGGACTTGATCTGTTTGGCTCATTACTGTATTCTCAAAGCCTAGAATAAAGGAGGCGTATTGTAGGTTCTCAATAAATATTTCAGGAATGGGTGTGTGTGTGTGTGTGTGTGTGTGTGTGTGTGGTGGAGGGAGGGCTGGGGAGAGAATATAAGCCAACCATTTAATACGTTAACATATTTGTATATTTTAATTAATTACGTGCTAAGCTGATCTTTTCTTTATTAGTGCTATTCAAAGTATGGTTCACAAACGTGCTGGTCCACAAAATTTTTTTATTATCAGTTGTCTTAGTCCATTCGGGCTGTTGTCACAAAACACCACAGACTGGATAGTTTGCAAACAACAGAAATTTCTTTCTCAAGTTCTGGAGGCTGAAATTCTTGAGATCAAATTGTCAGCAAGGTCACATTCTGGTTAGAGCTTGCTTTCTGGTTTACAGTGGTGCCTTTTTGCTGTGTCCTTACCTGGTGGAAGGGGCTAGAGATCCCTCGGCAACCTTTTTTATGAGGGCACCCATCCCATTCATGAGACCTCTACCCTTATGTATGACCTAAGCACCTCCCAAGTCACCACCTCCTAATACCATCATCATCTCTGGGGGCTAGGATTTCAACATACGAATTGTAGGGGGATACAAACATTCAGATCATAGCACCAGTTGACATAAAGTGCAGAAAACAAGAGTACGCACTTAGAATCCTTTGTGGCAATTTGAGATCACTGTGACATGCAACCGAGCAATCAGTAGACTTGCCCAGTTGAGCAGGGCAGAAACCAGTACAGGTGTTGCCCGACGGACTCGTGTGGGGAGTCACATGTGATATGAGTTGGGTACTAGTCATACAGCGTCCAGTTTGTTTTTTAACCTTTTGACCCTTTTCACCTATTTTTCCTACTCTCCCACCCCCACCTCACCTCACCAATTTGTTCTCTGTATCTGTGTGCTTGGGTTTTGTTTTGTTTTGTTTTTTAGATTCCAAATAAAAGAGAGATTTTATAATATTTGTATTCTCTGACTTATTTCACATACATGTGTGTCTGTGTGTGTGTATATAAATTTCTTTACCCATTCATCCATCCATGGACACTTAGCTTGTTTCCATATCTTGGCTATTGTAACTAGTGTTACAGTGAACATGGGGTTGCAGGTGTCCTTCTGAGTTAGGTTTTCATTGGCTTTGGATAAATACCCAGTACTGGAATTACTGGGTCACATGGGAGTTCTGTTTTTCATTTTTGAGGAACCTCCACAAGTTTCCCATAGTGGCTGCACCAATTTGCATTTCTACCAACAGTGCACGGGGTTCCCTTTTCTCCACATCCTCATCAATACTTGTTTTCTCTTATTGTTGTTGTTGTTATAATAGCCATTCCGACAGGTGTGAGGTGATAGCTCATTGTGGTTCTGACTTGTATTTCCCTGATGATGAGCGATGTTGAGCGTCTTTCATGTACCTGTTGGTAAGAACAATGTCTTGTCATTGTTCTTTGGAACAATGTCTGTTTAGACCTTCTGTCCATTTTAAAATCAGATTTTGGTTTTTTGAGGGGGGGTTGGCTATTGAGTTGCTTGAGTTCTTTGTATAGTCTGGATAATAACCCCTTTCAGATATAGGATTTGCAAATCTTTTCTCCCAGTAAGTAGATTGCCTTCTTATTTTGTCAATGGTTTCCTTTTCTGGGCAGAAATTTTTTAGTTTGATGTAATCCCACTTGTTTATTTTTGCTTTTGGTGCTCTTATCTTTGGTGTCAGATTTAGAAAAATCATCACCAGACCTATGTGAAGGAGCTTACCTTCTAAGTTTTCTCCTATGGGTGGGGGAGGGATGTGTGTGCAATTGTAAAGGGGATTATTTTCTTAATTTCTCTTTCTTATAGTTTATTATTAGTATAGAAATTTTTGTGCATGTGTATTGATTTTGTATTCTGCAACATTACTGAATTCGTTTATCCTAATAGTTTTTCGATGGAAACTTTAGGGTTTTCTATATATGATATCATGTCATCTGCAAATAGTGACACTTTTACCTCTTCCTTTCCAACTTGGATGACTATTTTTTTTCCTTTTCTTGCCTAATTGCTCTGGCTAGGACTTCCAAGCTGTATTAAATAAAAGTGATGAAAGTGGGCATCTTTGTCTTGTTCCTGATTTTAGAGGAAGAGCTTTCAGATTTTCACCATTGAGTATGATACTAACTGTGGGATTGTCCTATGTAGCCTTTATGTTAAGGTCTGCTCCCTCTATACCCTCTTTGTTTTTATCATAAATGGATGTTGAATACTGTCAAAGACTTTTTCTGCATCTATTGATTTTGTCAATGTGGTGTATTACCCTGACTGATTTGCAGATGTTGAACCAGCCTTGCATCCCTAGAACAAATCCTACTTGATCATGGTATACGATCCTTTTAATGTGTTGTTGAATTCAGTTTGCTGATGTTTTGTTGAGGATTTTTACGTCTATATTCATCGGGAATATTGGCCTGTAATTTTCTTTTCCTGTGGCTTCCTTGTCTGGTCTTGGTATCAGGGTAATGCCAGCCGTATAAAATGAGTTTGGAAGTACTCCCCCCTCTTCTATTTTTTTTGGAAGAATTTGAGAAGGATTGGTATTAATTCTTCTCTGAACGTTTGGTAGAGCTCACCAGGGAAGGCATCTGGTCCTGGACTTTTGTTCATTGGGAGGTTTTTGATTACTGATTCAGTTTCCTTACTAGTAATTGGTCTGCTCAGATTTTCTATTTCTTCATGATTCAGTCTTAGTAGGTTGTATGTTTCTAGGGATTTAACGATCTAATTTAATCCTAACAAGTTTGGTTATTTGCCACCCACCTTTTCTCCTCCTGGATATCCCTTACTTTTTCGGAAAGAGAACACCTCATACGTTCGGAATAAAAGAGTTAACGACAAATTTGAATTTAAAAACAAAACCGGGGCGCCTGGGTGGCTCAGTTGGTTAAGCGACTGCCTTCGGCTCAGGTCATGATCCTGGAGTCTCAGGATCGAGTCCCGCATCGGGCTTTCTGCTCGGCAGGGAGTCTGCTTCTCCCTCTGACCCTATCCCCTCTGATGTGCTCTCTCTCTCTCTCTCTCATTCTCTCTCTCAAATAAATAAATAAAATCTTTTAAAAAAATAAAAACAAAACCAAAACTGCTTTTTCACTGCAGAAGCTATGTCTACTGATCTTATGCCACGGAGGCATTATTGCTCATAATTAAGCATGTGGTCTCTGGAGTGAGACTACATGGGTTTAAATGCAAGTTCTGCCACTGACCAACTGTGCAAACTTGGGCAAATTGCTTAACCTCTTGCAGCCTCTGTGTTCTTACCTGTGATATAATAAAAGTATAGAACTTCACAGGGTTTTGGTAAAAATTATGTGATCAGGTATGTAAAGTGCTGTCACAGAGCCTGTCACACAATGACAAGATGTTGCTTTATGTTATAATAAATATTATCTATCATTATTTCATCCGGGGCTCATAAAAATCCATGCCATTTGAAAGATTTAAAAAATCTGGACTATCAGGGTGATTCTGCAACTATCCAGGCTTGTAAATAGGTGGTCACTTTTCAATTATTCATATTACTAAAAGATAATAAACAGGAGCTAATTCCAAAGCCCTTTATATTTGTTTTTTAATGCATTTGTGATCTGGCGGGCAATCCATTGTCTCCTAAGTGGCCATTAAAAGCAGTTTCTATTTCTGCAGCACGGGTCATTTGGGTGGTAACAGGAGGCAGTCAGGTGCACGTCATGCATTGCGGGGAACTACATTGGAGTGGAGAGTGCACACACAGATAAGCAAGAGTTGTTTGTTTTGGGGTGTATGCACTGCCTATTTATATGTTTTATACCACAGACTTTATATGCAGGGCCCCTTTCTGCTAAGCGGTAGACAACTCCTTCTTTTCCATTACCTCCTGGGAACACTCATCTGGAAGGAAGCAGCTACGCAGCCACTCGACACTCTAACTCCTAGAAAGAATCAAGGATTTCTGCAGCAAGGAAGTTGGATAAGGATGAGCACCAGGGAGGACACTGCTGGCCACTGAAGGGAAAGCCCAATGTAGGCAGGAGGCCAGAATGCGCCAACAGCAAGCAAAGTTTGTTCTTATCAGGAGAGAAAAGCTTGCACTGAACTGTGCTATCAAGGAGAAGGCTGTCCCCAGCCATCAATAAATGGAGGGAAAAGGAATCCAAGAGGGCTTGCTGCAGCTTTGTGGATATAAGTTAATGTAATTTATTCTGTAATAAAATTCAAGCACATGTAAAGCGCTGAATTAAGCAACCTGAATATAGATAGATCTATGAATTTATAGAAGGCAACATAGTGTGCTTAGGTTTGCTAGATTTGATGAGTAAAATGACAAGATGTCCAGTTAAATTTGAATTTCAGATAAACAACAGATATGCTTTTAGTATAAATATGCTCCACACAATATTTGGAGTTTGTTTATCTGAAATTCAGGACATTCTGTATTTTATCTGGCAACTCTAAGTGTGACTAAACATGTAGGCTCTGGAATCATCTTGTGTGAGTGAGTTCAAATTCTAGTCCTGCCACGCATCAGCTATGTGACCTTGCTCATATTACTTAACCTATCTGAGCCTGAATTTCTCTGTGTATAAAATGTAAGTAGCATTTACCTCGTTGAGTTGTTGTGAAGATGAAATAATACATAAAAATTCATAATGGTAACTGACACAGAGTCAATGCTGAGAAACATACTTTTGTAGGACACAGAAATGGTTATTTACTACCCCCCAGTTTTTTCTTGAATTGACATTATGATTCCAGGTGCCCTTTTAAAGGTACTATTTTCATGGTACTTTTATGGTACTTTCAATTTTGTTTACAACCAATTAAATGAGGATAACTTTTAGAAGCTATAGCATAAAGGAACATACAACCAGCATCTTACTATCAGTCTTCCTGTTTCTTTGCTTAACACTTAGAGCCAATCCTAAAGATGTCCTAAATGCCAAATTTCCACTGAGAAGTTTGTACAAACGCTCGTGAAGTATCACTTGAGTATTTACTGGATGAAACCCAGGAGCCAGTGCCAGCTCTAGGATGGGGTTGTGTCAGAATAATATTTGCTGTAACGGGATTTCACGCTCTGTAGGTTCTTTAAGAGCCACCATCTTGTACGGAGTTCCAGTTCTTGCATATAGGATTCTATTAGCATACAGTTAAGAAGCAGACAAGAGGAAATATGATGAAATGAAAAGAACAGTAGACCTAGTATCCAAAAATCTCGTTCTACCACTCAACACAAGTCACCTAGTTAGTACTTTTAAACATTTGCTTCCTCATTTATAAAATGAAAACATCAATACTACCTGAAAGGGCAAGAATGAAGTTAAATGAGATAATATAATGGACAATACGGTCCTGGGAACAACACTTCTGTTGTTAAATATTCTGTTGGTAAATATTCATTAACATTCGCTGGACGTGGGCTTGAACTCATGACCCTGAGATGAAGACCTGAGCTGAGATCAAGAGTAGTCCTGTGTTCCCCTCAGATTTCTGAGCCACCCAGGTGCCCCTGTGCTACCTTATATGGCTGAGCTAAAATAGTAACTCCTTGCTTTGTCCCTGTCTGCTTCTGGATGAGAACCAATAAATTCCAAACAATGATACAACCTAAGGGGAATTCAAGCAAGGACTGCATCTTTCCCATCGCCAGTAACTCCGGTGGGGGGCGGGGCAGTGGTGAGATAGGGAAAGGCCAGGGAAGGAGTTGGAAATTTCTTTTTCATTTAATAACTTAATTGAACCAGATACCAATCTTTGTGTGTAAAGAATATTAGTTTGAGGCCAGAAAGTAGAAAACACACTTCCAGTAAATTTATAATATTAATTTTGAGTTGCAGGAGCAAATCCCAAATTCAAACCAGATTCAGAAGTTATGACCTCAGCTTTTCCAGAGTTTGTACTGATTAAGCTTGTTACAGACTAACCAGAAGTAGAAAGTATTAGGGGAAAAACCTAGAAGAGAAAAATAGAATTCATGAGACCATCCAAGCTCAGAGAATGAAATTTCCTGTCTTAGCATTTGCTACAGTGAAGAAGTATGGGATTTTCTAAGGAGGAGTAAAAGGGTGAGCATTAGGGTTTTGCCAAGGGGAGTACCAAGGGAGTCAGTTGTTTTGGACTGGAAGGTCATTAAGGACAATACTGGGATGATGGTAAACCAGGGGGACAGAGCTGGTAGTCGTAGAATGAGCTAGATGACTATTTTGAAAGTCAACTCATCAACATTCAGTTTTTTCAAAGATTTTTATTTATTTATTTGAGAGAGAGAAAGCGCACAAGTGGGGTGAAGGGCAGAGGGAGAAGCAGACTCCCCGCTGAGTAGGGAACCCAATGCTGGGCTCCATCCTGGGACTCCGGGATCATGACCTGAGCTGAAGGCAGACGCTTAACCGACTGAGCCACCCAGGTGCCCTATCAACAGTCCTATGTTAACAGTCCTTATATGTTACGTATCAACTATGTGCTCAACAGCATAATAAGCGTTCAGGGGCTACAATGACACGTAAAGCACAGACCTGTGAGACCTGAAGAGGAAGAAGATAAAAGGAAGGCTCTCACACCAGAGGGTTAAGAAATCTTGAATGACTAACAATTTGCTACCAAGGAACAGGATGCCTGACAAAATGCATTAAGTGTCGTTAAGTGTCAGGTATGGTGGGGACATGATTGGAGGCCTTGCCTGGGCTTTGAACTTGGCAAGGGATAGAGGGCAAGCCTTTCCCGAGGCCTTCCCTTGCATCCTGTAGAACTGAGGTGAATGATGTAAAGGAAGAAAAGCCAGAGCGTGTGCGTCTCTGGACAGGGTTCTTTTTTTTTTTTTTTTAAAGATTTTATTTATTTATTTATTTGAGAGAGCGAGAATGAGAGAGAGAGAGAGAGAGAGAGAGCGCACATGAGAGGGGGGAGGGTCAGAGGGAGAAACAGACCCCCCACTGAGCAGCAGGGAGCCCGATGCGGGACTCGATCCCGGGACTCCAGGATCATGACCTGAGCCGAAGGCAGTCGCTTAACCAACTGAGCCACCCAGGCGCCCTCTGGACAGGGTTCTGAGATGAATCATAATCTTCCTGGGGGTGGGGGGTATAGCTGTAGGGTCCTGCCACCCCTCTCTTCATCCCCTGAGCTGTAATTGCCAAAATGAACAGATTATCACAATCTCAGCCTATGCAACTACCTCCCTAATGCTCATTTGCTGACTTTAATGAGTTCCCAAACCCATTTGTGATCTTACAATCAGCTCAGGTTCACCCCTGAAAGAAAGCGCTGAAAGTCTCGTTAGAGAAGTCGGCTCTGCAGAATGCAGATACATTGATATGAAAATAAATTCAAACGAATTCTTGTGGGCATTGTAAGGCCTCCCAGTTCCCTGATACCATTCAGCACAAAAATGTTAGGTGTTGGATGTCCTGATGAGCCATCGGGTGTACAAAACCTGTCTTGCAAACTACATTCATCTCCTTTTGTTCTCTCTTCACATTTCACAGCTTCCTCTGCTCTGCCTAAAAAGGAAAACTCACATCTTCGAGCTGTTACAATAAAACTACTGGCAGTGTGTAAAGTGAGAACAGAGACTTGCCTTAATTTATTGTACCGTGTAGATTTATTACACATCAGGGTAATAATAACAACACCATGACTTGCCGCCTGATAATCTCCTATGCTCCAGTAGGAGTGCAGGAAAGGGAGCCTGCAGGCCCCACAGACTCCCTGTATGGTGCTAAGCGCTCCGGGCACACTCCTGGCCCAGTGCCACCGCATGATGTGATACTACTGGGCCACGCAGCGTCAAGATGTGATGCAGAGCTGGTGAGGAGATGTAGTGTTTGGACAGAAAACCCTGGAGGCCATTTGCCAGGGCTGTGAGAGGAGTGTTTCCACAGTAGCTCACTGCCAGGGGAGGAAGCATCCCCAGCTACCTTCTTGTATGTAAAAGGCTCCTCCACCTGAAATCTGAGGGGAACACAGGTTGAGAAACTTTACCTGGCATTTTACCTGCCTTTAGGTGGCACCACACTTAGAATCTGGGATCTTCCTAGTTAAATTGGTTCAGCGTCTGAGGAACAGTTAACAATATGCAGGGTTAAAGACAATCACCCCTCAGGCCCAGGGTCTCCTTCGGGGTGTTGGCCTCGCTTCTGGGCTGCTTCTCTGTCTGCTCATGGCTTCTGAGTCCGGGGGCGCCCAATCCATCTTGGCTGCTTCCAGGGAAACTACTCTGAGGCGCTGGGGCAGTCAGCCTGCCCACCGTGCCAGTGACATCCTCACAGAGACAGCGTTCATCAGAGGGGCCCTCCTGCTGCTCCGCTTGCTCTGGAAGCTTCTCATTAGGGTTTCTAATTTTTAAGATAATGGGAACTTAATGGGGATTATTTTGATTTTCTCTCACCAGCCAAGGCTTTTGTCCCCAAAGTCCTGCTGCCCCCAGCTGCACTGCCTGAACAAATTGCATTCTGAGCAAGCAAAAGCTGTGGCCCAGGAGACTGCTGACACGACCTCAGAAACACACAGTCCAATCCCATGGCCCAGTTTTCTTTGCTCTTATGCCAGGAGTTTTGCCCGTAACAGTATTTGGGTTTCTGGCCATCTTGGCAACCCCTTTGTACCCACCCGTGTCTCTCCACCCATTTTTAGAGGGAAACAGCTTTAAAAATCATCAGTGGACGAATCGATCAATTAATTCTAAGCATTGGAGAGGCTCGGGCTCCTGTTGGTCTTTTCCCTCTCCTTCCGTGTTTTATAAAATCGAGAATTTAGTCTGCCCACGATCTGTTACCTGGCTGTGCTCTAGGACAGAGATTTATCCTCCAAGGACAGTGCCAAGATTGAAAGGATTGGGAAATCATGTGTGATTGACCCTCAGAATAATCAAAGGACCTCAATAAATATATTTTGAGACCATGAGGTCCTGGGGATCTGAAGACATTGTCCCTGTCCTCTGCCAAAGCTTTGGTTTTCTTCTCAATAAACAAACTTAAGTTTGTTTGTTTTTGCATTTGTAGGGGGTTGCCGGTGGGATAAATTGGCCCTTGGGGATTTCTGTCCTGCCAAAATGATGGCCAAACTACAAAAATGTGCAAACCACCTTCACAGAATAAGCTCGTTTTGGGTGTCCGCTTCCCCCTGTGGGCTGCTAGCTATGGGGACCCCCCCCCAGCAAATCCCAATTCTTGGAAAGCACTTCAGTCCTGTGGTTGCTGATTACTGGTGGGTAAGAAACCATGTCAGCCTTCTGTCTGCGGTTTAAGAGTATTATCACTACCAACTTGAACCTCTGTCACTAGGTCTTCATCTCACAACTAACTCCAAGGTAATCTCACAACATGGAAACCAGAGTCAGAGAGGTCGATGAGTCACAGAACGAGATAAACATGGCCCTAGGTCTGTTCAGAGAGGTGACGGGCCTGGATGTTTAAAAGCACGCTGCTCATCACTTCTGACATAGGGCCCAAGATGATTACAACTAAACTTGTTTTAGGGCTAAGTTTATCAGACAGGAAGTTCACTGCTCAACCATTTTGTGGAATGACCGTCAATGGGTTGGCCCAAGAAGGAGGAAGAAAGAAAAGGATGCCAAAGACAGCAAGCAACAATGCAAGATGGAAGGCAGCTATGCTCACCACTATACCACCAACATGACAACGCAAGATGGGAAGTAGGCAGGAACCGTGGTGCTGTCAACAGGTCAAAAAATCAAAATGATTTAAGGGTAAAAGCTAAACCGTGGACACCCTGGCCCCTGGGAATTGATTTCGAGGGGAACCAGCATGTACCAGGGACTCAAAGAAGACTATGGATCCAAGCATGGTGCTGAGGGAGAAGATGGAAAAGAGAACAAGGCAGAGACTTTAGGCCCACGAGAAGCAGCATCCCAACCCCAAAGGATGTCTGTGTCACTGCGTCCAGGAGAGCAGACAGTGTGCAGAAATTCGGCCCGCCAGCCCCCGGTTACTGACTGCTATGGCAGTTTCCCTGTGGGCCACCAGGCACATGCTCCTTGGCTGCCTCCACCAGCCTGTAGGTGCTGACTTGGCTGATAGTCTCCACCGCAGGCACCGGGCCTCTTCCCACTTCCTCCTCCTCATGCTTCTCTTGTAAGCGTGGCAGCCAAGGCCTCCTCTAGCCTGCTTTGCCCTCCCTTACCAACACCCGAGGTTTGGCAGGGCCAATTGCAAATGATCATTGCCATCTTTTCTGTTGTGCCCTTGAAGTTTGAGCAGAGAGGCAACCAAGGAGCCCCTGAGCAAATAAACAACTCCATTTCCAAAATGAGTGTGAAATAAAGCCCAGCCAAGAAAAGCAAAGGCAATGTCCAGGGCAAAAGCTGGACAGGATCAAAAGCTGAGGAGAGTCTCAGCCCCTGCAAATTTTACTTGTTTTGTTAAAAAGAGAAGGAAAGAAAAGAAAGAAGCTAGATACTATCCCCTTCGTAGGCATGGTGTGAAGATGAATAAAAAAGATGCTCACTCTGTTTTTAAATTGCAGTCCTGAACTGTTCAACTGGGAGGAGCGGGTTTTGTATTCCAACACAGCTGTTCATGACCCTCCAGCTTGGAAGGAGTGAGGTTGAGGTACTTTACAAAGGAAAAAAAAATAAGATAATTGTTATCTAAAAAGTTCTACCTTGACAAAAATTTGAAGTTCTGTTGACCAGATCAAGGAACAGTCTGTCAAATCTTCACTGCACCCCAGCTGACACCCTATTGTTTGCCTCAGCCCTGCGAGGTGATTTTGGCACCTTTTATCTCAAAATACACAGTAAATACTCATTAATCTCCACAGCATTCTCAAGTTGGTCAAGTCATTCGCACTTGGAGCCATGACAGGTGGGGTAGTAGGTAGCAATTTTCCTTTGCTCTCATTAGCCTTCCCACATGCTGGGAAACAGGCGTGGAAGGCTTTGAGGTTCTGGGCCAAATCAGTGGTAGTTCAGGAACCCAGCATTGGGTACCTCTGTCCTCTCTGGGAAATGGCTTCTGGACTCGGCAGCAGGTACTTTTCCAAGTCAGCTCCTGTGTGTGTCGGCAGCTATGGTGACTCCTCCCGTCCAAGGGGCCCCAGGTTGTTGACCTCCACTCCACCTCTGGAAAGTTCTCTGGCGGCTGAGGAAAATGGAGCAGGTGGGAAAGTAGGGTGAAGCCTTGGGGGATTTGATGGTTGGGTGCTTGAATGGATCCAAGTGGGGAAAAAGGGCTCTGTGATTGTGAATTAATACAGCTGGAGGGGACTAGCTGCAGACTCAGCTTTGTCCTTAAACTCTGGTAAGAAGCTAGCAGGACGTGTATGACCTCCCTTGATAATGAAGCATCACAGTGCCCAGGCCGAGCCTGACCCCTGGCCTCACTTGTCCTGCCTGCCCCCTTGGGTTTGCACACATCCTGCAAACCTTGGGAGGGGCCGTATTGGGGTAGATTTTCTTGAGGCCTTATTTGTTTCCGCCCTCAATAGAGAGCCACAGGACACTTTTACCTAGGTTAATCAAGATGATCTTAGAGTAGCTAGATAAATTTGGTATCAGCTGGACTTGGATCTTTTTTTTTTTTTTTTTTTTAAGTACTGGAAGAGAAAGACGGACAATTTTTACCAGGTAGAAAAGATTAGAACAATGGGTGCTTGTTTCCTCCCATCTTCATGATCTCTTGCCTCAGAAAAGTGGGAGGGAAATAAACTGACACATTATTTGATGACTGCCCCCCCCCCCCACGCAGTAGGCTGACTCTGTATCTCAGCAGGAAATGGGGGAAGAGGAAGTGGGAACTGACACTGAGTGCCAGCACTATGCTGGCCACTTTATAGAAATAATTTAACTCTCCCGCACCATACCCTACTATGTAGATATTATTAGCCCAATATTTAAAAAAATTTTTTTATTTAAATTCAATTAATTAACATATAGTGTATTATTAGTTTCAGAGGTAGAATTCAGTGTTTAATCAGTTGCATATAATACCCAGTGCTCATTCCATCAAGTGCCCTCCTTCATGCCCATCACCCAGCTACCCCATCCCCCAATGCCATCCCCCTATTTTTAAAGACCCCTCTCTTCGGCTCTTGTAGTTAGGAAGCCAAGAAACCAACATTTAAAACCTAACAGTTAAAACTGACTCCACATTCCTTCCGTGAGTATTGTTAACTTGCTGACGCGCCCATTCTGAATGAAGACTGGCCTGATCCTGAACTCAGCCTTCAGCGGGGAAAAAAACAGTAGCCCCATACTCTCTTCTGACACAACAGGGTTATCAGACTGTCCAATGACACGAAGGGTCAGGATGTCAAACTCATTTCGAAACCCTCTTTCGCTGAAGGATCTGAATGAACACTTTTTTTCCAGTGTGTGGGCTGCAGGTCCCTGCGAAGGTCATTGGCCTGTGGAGGGAGATAGTCTATGACCTGTTTGTTGAAAAATCCTCCTAGAGTTTACCCTCAATCACTTGTCAATAAATTTAGGGATACCTTAAACTAGAAGAACCTTCAAAATCATACTATTCTAGCCTTGTCAGAAAAGTAATCATTGCCAAATTGATCGAGGGCCTATTCTATGCCAGGAACTGTTCTTTGGGCTTTATTTGTTTTATTCCTCTAACAATCCTATGAAGAAGGTACTATTAGTTTCTCCCATTTTACAGGTGAAAGTACCATGCAAGGTGTTAAGAGAGGTTAAGTGACTTGCCCAAAGTTACACAGGAAGGAAGTGACAAAGCTGGGATTTGAACTTCCCAACCTGGGCGCCTGTCAACTATACTTTGTGCTGCCCATCATCAGGGAGGATGGACAGAGATAGAAAGGCTCATTCCTGTATTTGGAGAAGAAGAGTCTTCTTTTCTCGTTTTCCATGTATAGAGTAACAGCAACCTTCTGCCACATAGAGCCCCAAGCCCCTTTACCCCCAGACGTGTTAACCTTCTAGAAGCCTGCTGAGACTAACTCCTCAGTCTCTCATGACATCTTTGCTCGTCTCTTTCCTTCTCCTCAGGGGTCTTCAGCACCTTCCTCTTGTGATGGGAATGAGGGGCTCTTGGAACCTTGGGTCTTCCTTCTCAGCTGAGGGTTACCCCTCTGTGGTGGTCATTGTCCTGGTCACCCATGGTCAGTAGAAAGTGGCTGCAATTCTACCCCTTGGACCTAGAGGATGCCACCATCATAACTGACCTCACCAGAAAAAAGACAGGCAGTTTACCCACACTGAACACAGTGGTTGAGGTTAGTGAATGTGTTTTTTTTTTTTTTTTTTCAGTAATCTCTACACCCAACGTGGGGCTCAAACCCATGACCCCGTGGTCAAGAGTAGAATGCTCTACCGACTGAGACAGCCTGGCACCCCATTGAACGTGTTCTTTTATTGTCTAAATATAAGTATGTGGACCTCACTGGGGGAGAGACCAAGGTCTTCAAAGAAAGGTCTTGTCCCTAGGAGCCTCTCTGCTTTTGATTTTGACTGCTGAAACTCACATCTGCTTACCCTTTCATGTGTAAACCAGGATTCACAATTACTCACTCCACTCCGTTGTGTAAAGAACACATAGTTTCTTTTCTCTCTGAATCACTCTGATATCTCTTATGAGCCCGCACCTGCCGGGTAGCAAGAGGGAAAAAACTAATTTTAGTTCAATAGGTTTGAAAATTTAGTCATTCACTGATTTAAGCAGTTTCTTTAGGCCTAACTCTGTGTCTTTGGGTTAAGGCTCAGTCTTTCGGTTTCTTCCCATCCTGTACTGCTTCTCTCTAAGTGGTATTCCTGGTTCTGAGACCAGGTCCCTGGCTCTCTCTGGTCACCGCTATGCTCCGTGAAACATGCGCTAACAAGGGATTTCACAGGGAATGGGAAAGAGCTGTCCTGCTTTGATTCTTCTAATTTATTTCATTCTCCTTCAGGCAGAGACCTGGACAGGAGAGGCCAGGAGAGGGCAAGGGGGCTCCCGGCCTGGCATGTGGTCTCCTCTTCCAGCCTCCTCCTAGCATCGGGCTGGAAGAGGAGGCCTGCCAGGCTCTATCACAACCAGAGGAATCTCTCTTTGTACCAAGGGGAAACTCTGAAATCACAGTGCTTGGTTCTTGAACTTCTAAAGAGTGTAGATTACCCAGGTGGTTTTTCAAGTTTGTAGTAACAGTCCTGACCTGCCTGAGGCATGATGCCTCCAGGCAGGCCTCTGGGATGTGAGCCATAGAGGGAGTAAGAGAGGAATTGAAATGCTATGTTTGCTGAATAGCATATCAGTGTAAGCTTGGGTTGGTTGAAGGGGAGAGTAGGATTCTAGAATGTGCTTAGAAGGACTCCTCAAAGGAGAGGCAGTGTAGTGCAG
The DNA here is from genome assembly GCF_037043125.1 of Eumetopias jubatus. Classification (NCBI taxonomy): domain Eukaryota; kingdom Metazoa; phylum Chordata; class Mammalia; order Carnivora; family Otariidae; genus Eumetopias; species Eumetopias jubatus. The sequence goes on from NW_028274810.1 coordinate 13,404,161, forward strand.
TGCTTAAATGCACGGACTTGGGGTCCAGACTGAGTTCTGCTATTTCCTTGTGATTTGGACAAGTTTATTTGCTTGAAAATTCAGTTCCCCATCTTTAAAATGGAGGATTAGATAATAGCAGTATCTACCTCATAAGATGATTACAAAGTTAACATATATGAAGAACTCTGACTTTTGCCTATTTCACAGTAAGCACTCCACACATGCTAGCAATTTATTTATTTTTTTTAAGATTTTATTTATTCGAGGGGCGCCTGGGTGGCCAGTCATTAAGCATCTGCCTTCGGCTCAGGTCATGATCCTAGGGTCATGGGATCAAGCCCCGTGTTGGGCTCCCTGTTCAGTTGGAAGTCTGCTTCTCCCTCTCCCACTCCCCCTGCTTGTGTTCCTGCTCTCTCTCTCTCTCTGTCAAATAAATAAATAAAATCTTAAAGAAAAAAAGGTTTCATTTATTTGAGAGAGAGAGTGCACATGCGCATATGAGCGGGGGCGTGGGGTGGGGAGAAGATGGCTCTCTGCAGGCAGAGGCAGAGGGAGAAGCAGACTCCCCGCTGAGCGGGGAGCCCGATACGAGACTCGATCCCAGGACCCTGGGATCATGACCTGAGCCGAAGACAGGCCCTCAACCAACTGAGCCACCCAGGCGCCCCTAAATGCTAGGTATTTAGAAGACAAACACATAATAACATTAGATTTTAAGCCTTAGAAGCTTCTTATGTATGATGTAAGAGAAAGAGCGTGGATTTTCAAAATAGCCTAAGTTATACGATGTTGAGCAAATTATTTGGCCACTGTGATACTGGTTCTGAAAAATGAGGACGATCGTATCGTAAGAAAGCTGTCAGAATTAAATGAAATTTAGTGCATAAAACACTTAGCAAAAAGTTTGGCACACAACTGAGGATCAACCAATGTTTCTTCCCTTTTCTCCTCATGTCAGTGACATGTTCTCTTATAATTGTTTACTGTTACATCCTCAACCAGGAATCTTAAGCTTTTATAATCTCCTAACTGGCCAGCGCAGAGAAGCTCCAGAGATTCATTGACAGATTCAAATGAGCCTCCAAATCTGGGGCTCAAGACCCACACCTTCTCCCCATCGAGTGTGGCTGGTCAGAGGACAGTTGCTTTAACTGTTCCAGGCATATATATTTCTCTTTTCTCTTTATTAGAGTGACAGTGTGGTCCCTTGGAGGCATTTGCATCTGCTTCACTCACATTGCTCAACCCACACTTGGAGAGAAATGTGTTTGCATAAATACTAGCAGATGAATTTTTTAAATATCACTTTTTCTTTCCTGGCACTCGGTGAGAGAAATGAGCAAATATAAACAGAAGAGTATCACACCAGAAATATAGCAGATGGGTTCCTGCTGGGGATCTGGACTTTCCTGGAGTTTACACATTTGGGAGATGTAGGATTATGACAAAATCCACTTGTAATGCTCTTGCTTTTTGTTTCTTGGGCACACTATTAACTGCTTAATGATGGGGCTTAATGTATACTTTCAGCCCAAATTTTCCCTTTGGGGAATAAGCAGGATGCTGTAGGCACTCTCTGCAGGAGGGATTCTCTTCCTAAGCCTAGCATAAATCCAGTTTGATTGAAGAATCAAGGGCAAGAGAAAAAGAGAATGTTTATCTTCCCTCCGTGCTGCAAGAGCAGGGGAAAAAGGAAACTCTTCACTTCCCAAGTCAGATGGCTACATGCTTCCCAACCAAGAGTTTATTATGAATATTTTAAAAATGGAAGCTGATTGCACACACTCCCTGATCAATCCTGCTTTGGGCCACCTCAATTCAGATGGTACATCCTGAGAAACACATCTATACCTGGGGAGTTGATCATGAAACATCCCTAACTCCAGTAGACACCTTTGGCACAGACTTAGTAAGATATTATTTTCATTCATTCATTTAACAAATTTTATTGAGCATCTACTGTGGATGAAGCACTGATTTAGGAGTGAGAATATAGCAATGAAGAAGACATGTATGGTCCTTGGCTTCACAAAACTCAAGTCTAGTGGGAAAATACTTATGTTATGATCTAATCATTCTGTTATTCAGGTATTAAAAAGCACAGTAAACTAATTGTTTTCATTTCTATCAACCATAGTATGTCTCAAGGACTGGCCTTGGACAAAATGGGAGGTGAAAGCTCCCTATGGGCTCCTGTTGTCAGAGCCTCCATGGTGTCATTAAAACCATCTTATGGGGGGGCCTGGGTGTTTCAGTGGGTTAAGCATCTGCCTTCGGCTCAGGTTATGATCTCAGGGTCCTGAGATGGGAGTCCCACGTTGGGATCCTCCTCAGCGGGGAGCCTGCTTCTCCCTCTCCCTCTGCCCCTACCCCTCATTCGTGCTGGCTCTCTCTCTCAAATAAAGAAATAAAATCTTTAAAAAGAATAAAGCCACCTTATGGACAACCCCCATTTCCACAGTTGATTTGGCTGACCTCTAGTCTTCATGGGTTGTCCTTAGAGCCTCAGGAAAATGCTATGAAGGATCCTACCTGTCCATAATGATGACTTCCGGAACCCAGAGAAAGCCCCACCTTTTATCAATGAGTATTAACTCATCTTTTATGTTTATCTGTTAGGTTTAACAAGAGAGGTGGCGTGATATATTACAAAGACCCCAGGCTTTGAAGTAAGCCCCGGGTTCTAATCTTGGCTCAAACATTTATTAGCCATTTCCCTTTGGGAGGATTATTTCACTTCTCTGTGGTTTAATCGCCTCATGCAAAATGGAGAAAATAGCACTTAACTTGGGATTGTTCACATTCTTAAATGAAATAATCACTAAGAAGTGCTTGGTATGCAGCACATTCTCCTCCATGATGCTTGGGAACTATATTCTATATGACACAGATCTTGCCTCTGAAAGAATACAGCATTTGCATGAAATATTTAATGACAACCATACACAAGCTATTTGGTAAATGATAAATTGTACCCATAGTTGACTCTGCCCATCCTGAATGCTGCCAACTCTTCCTGCTTCTGGTGCCCCAACTCTGTTGCTCAAACCATACTTCTCCAGCAAGTGGCCCTGCCAGGAAAGCCCCAAAGAAATCAGAATGCTCCAGTAAGAAATCAGAATCAGAGACAGATGCTTCATGTTCTTTTAAATGAGATCCTCACCTTTGTCACACCAAGTGTAGCCCCCGTCCTCCATTTTACTGTTTTTTTCCACTCACTGGAAGTATTTTCTCTTATCTCCAGGATGCTGGAAAATATGGAGCTGGAGCTAGAACTTGCGGCCACATCTGGCAGAGAAATACACAGCTAGATGCTAATGATAATGCCTTAAGCAATTTCTATGTCCTTCAAGAGCCCTGTACCAGAAATCCGTGAATCTTACAGCTCAAGGGGGGCGGGATTCCCCCATGGAGTCTGACGGGCAGCTCCCACCGACTGTCTTGTTCTACAGGGACCTCCCCTGGCTAAGTGATGGGCTGATGGGAAAATCTCCAAATTGTGTACATTAATTAAATAAAGACTCAGAGTTTTAAAAACGGGAAACAAATATAATGTCCAAAACGGAGTGAGTGATTAAGTCAACTCTATGGGTTAATTATATATATATATAAAATGGGAAGTTATGTAACCATAATTAATAATTTTAATAATAACAGAATTATTACATATATAACAGAGTTCCATATATAGCAGAGTTATTATATATAATATATAAAAATTAATAATAATATAATTTTCCATATGATAGGAAAAAACAGTAAGATATACTTAGCAGAAAGCAGTGTACAAAATTCTATATACGGAATGAGAGCGACTGTGTTAAAATAAATCTATGCCTGTAAAAAAAAACTGGAAGGAAACACTTAAACATTTGAGTGTTGGAACTGTGGCTGATTTTTTGTTTCTATGTTTATTTTCATAATAAGCATATTTTGTTTATAGCATCTTAAAAAAGCATTTTGAAATGAAGACTTCTGAGGCCAAGCATATGGACTTCCCAGAGGCAATTTGCATGTATCATTTCCAAGAAGGATATTCAGTAATTCACCGGTTGGCTCTGCTGGGAGAGGGTCAAAGTGAGCAGAGGCACCACTTTTTTAGGAACTTAACGGGGGTCAGAAAGTTTGCTCTGATCAAGTCTTGACTTCTGGTCTTTCTTTACAGGGACAGTAGTTGTTTTCTAACTGGCTGCCAAGCCTTGTTAGCTTTAAGTCTCCCCACTTCCTCTTGAGATCAAGCTCTGCTCTTTCCAAGTCATGGCATCTGGTTGTGCACTTATGCGGGATAGGGGCGGGAGGGCTGTGAGAGATGAAACCCAAGGCTGAGGCCGGCCCCCCTGCAGGGTCAACTGAAGCGGAACTTGGCTGCAGGCATAAAAAACCCAAGTCAACTTATTTCTCTTTCCTCTGTTTTTAAGCTAGTCTCCAAACTTCCTGGTTTTGTCCTAAAACGAGAACCAGCTTGTGAGCAGATCCTGTCATCCCCATGATCTGAGACAGCCTATCTCAGGGGACATTTTATACATTTTTTTTTTTTGTCTTCTTCCAAAAGATTCTCGCGGAATCTCACTTTAGTGGTACTGCGTGCCTCTTGGCCCTTGTTTCTTGTGCACGTGGTTTTTCTTTCCGGCTTCTTGTGACAGTTTGAAAGTCTTTGAGAAGGACTGTGGGCTGGTCAGCCAGATCCCCACGAAATCACACCATTAGACATGTTCCAAGGGCTCGGCCTCCGTAGGAGTCATGTCCTAAGCAGGACACACGCCCTGGTGGCTTCTCAGCCAAGCCCGTCCTGGTGGGGCAGCGTCCCTGGATTCCTCAGCAGAGCCACCGCCTGAGTTGGCCATTGAGAACCGCCCCCCCCCCCCCCCCCGGCCCCGTTCTGCCTGCAGCCTTAGTTTAGCCTTGGGCTGGCATCCAGCACCACTATTACACTTCAAGATCAGGTCTTAGGAAAATAATGCATTCTAAAAAAATCCCAACTGACTGAAAAGTACCAAGAAGTCATTTGGGTTACACCCTGACTCCTGTCACCCAGATACCACGTGACCAGAAAGGGAATGGCCCTGGAGCAGCATCATTGTGTCCCTGATTAGCAGCCTTGCTGCAACCTGAACAAAGAATTCCAAGCCCCAGGACCCAGAACTTGTAAACAGAAGAGAGCAGTCAGGTGACTTATCCAGCTGAGTTTTACTAGACAACCCAGTATTAGCAGTTCCCGAGGGGCCCCGCACTTAGCCTGAGTCAGCCAGGGTGTGACAAGCCACAGTGCTGATCTCACCTTTGCAAGCCAACCAAGTTCCCCGCCCCCTCCACCCACTCAGCTGCTGTTAGCCTCCTCTGCCAACTTGTTCATTTTGTTTCTATTTTTCTCCCTCTCTCCTTCTCTGGGCAGTCACCTCCTCTGCTATTCAGAGATCTGCCCGTTGAAGTATGGTGACTCATTTGTTACTTAAGGTATTTTGGGTTTGTTACTTCTCAACCACTTTACCAAGAACCACAAGGAGCCAAAACAGAGAGAGAGGAAATGGGGGCGTGCAGATGGGAGGGGGTGGGGCAGAAATCCAAAGCTGCTATGGAAAAATTCAGCGGAGGGGCCGTCGTGGTCAAAGCTTGGACTCAGAGAACAAGGCCATTCCAAAAGCAACAACGGGAAGGAAACAGTGCTTTGATTAAAACTTCATTGAGAGGCCGGCACACACACCCCATAGTTCTCCCACAACAGAGATGGTGTGGTCAGGAATCCAAAAGAATCGTCATTGCTCTTTGGGAATATTTATGAGCAACCACACCCAAACTGTGTCGACTTGGCCGAGGCAAGGTGGAAGGGTGCAGCCGGGGGACAGCCAAACACCACCTGCAAGATACAATCCAAATCATCTGCCCTAAACTTCCGTCTCCCACTCCCCAGCATCCATGTGCCTTTGGCTCAATCATCTAGATTTGCTTTGTGGCTAATACCTGGTGTGGAGCTGCAGCTGTCCTGAGTAGACAGACTCTGCTTACGTTGTGAACAATGGAAAAATCACGTGGGACAGGTCGGCCGGAAGATTCATGAATGTATATGTTTGAGAGACTTCCAGAAAGTTGTTATTTAGAAGTTGTGCCCCCGTGCCAGACTACGCAGTACATGATGCTTCTGCTTGTGCTGTAAGTCACCCGTGTTCTAGTTCCTATAGCTTTAGTAAGAGTATTGAATTGCTGTTGGGGACATTTACCATCCGTTTCTGGTTTGGGGCTTGCAAGATTAGCAGGCTGAGAGTATTCATTCTTTTTTAATTATGCATTCTTTACTTTGACAAATATTTCCTAAATGCTTAATGTTGGAGGCAGGCCTTGAGGTCCAGAGCTGGGGCATGAGATAGAGCCCAGGCTTCCGATGAGCAATTCCAGAACAGGATTCTGAACTCTATCTGGGAGGAAGAAGCTGATGAAAAGAGAGAGAGATACTATTTCATGGATTTCATGACAAATCTAATGATTATTCAGTCTGGGCTGTTGATTCCTTCTTATGCAGCATGGTACGTTGCAACGGTACATTGTACTTCAGCTGCTACGTGCAAACCATCTTCCTGGAAACAGTGAGAAATACAAAGAAGGTATGTGACAGAAGCGTTGTATTAGGATGACAAAACAGAAAGATGGAAGGATGCAGGCCTCTGATGGCATCATGAAGCCATCTATCTCAGCCCAGACGACAACAAATCAGTATCATATAGATCACATCCTCCGAACTACAAGAAAACTTGCTTTAAAAGTTACTTTTTAAAAACCCTAACCTTGATTTCCATAAATTAGGAAAATTTAAAATACTTTTAAAGAACATTAGGAATAAATCATAACTAATGGTTCAAAGAAATAAATAACTATATTTACATAATCTTATAGATAACCAAGATTAGATAATACAGAAACTATATTTTAAGACTTGTTTGATGCAGCAAAAGCTACAGAAAAATTACAGAGAGAAACTTACAAAAGCTTTAAAATGCTTTGTTAGAAAAGAAAAAAGTCTAGAAATTAATGAGCCATGTGTCCAACTCAGGACACTGGTAAAACAGCACACACGGCATACCCACAAAGGAAGTAGAAAAAAAGAAATAGTATGGAGGAGAAATTAATTAAATAGTAAACAGGGGCACCTCGGTGGTTCAGTTGGTTGAGTGTCTGCCTTCGGCTCAGGTCATGATCCCAGAGTACTGGGATCAAGCCCCGAATCAGGCTCCCCACTCGGTGGGGAGTCTGCTTCTCCCTCTGACCCTCCCCGCTCTTGTGCTCTCTCATTGTCTTTCAAATAAATAAATAAAATCTTTCAAAAAAATTAAATAGAAAACAAAGTTACAATGGAAATGATTAAGAAAACAGAAAGCTAGTGCTTTTTTTTTTAAAGATTATTTATTTATTTATTTGACAGAGAGAGACACAGTGAAAGAGGGAATGCAAGCATTGGGGGGAGGGAGTGGGAGAGGGAGAAGCAGACTTCCTGCTGAGCAGGGAGCTCGATACAGGGCTCAATCCCAGGACCCTGGGATCATTACCTGAACAGAAGGCAGACGCTTAATGACTGAGCCACCCAGGTGCCCCAGAAAGCTAGTGCTTTGAAGGGCACCTGGGTGGTGCAGTCAGTTAAGCATCTGACTCTTGGTTTCGGCTCAGGTCATGATCTCAGGGTCATGAGATGAGCTCTTCATCGGGCTTCCCACTCAGTGAGGAGTCTGCTTAAGATGTCTCCCTCTCCCTCTGCCCCTCCCCCAATGCTTGCGTTCTCTCTCTTTCTTTCTAAAATAAATAAATCTTTTTTTTTTAAACATTTTATTTATTTATTTGAGAGAGAGAATGAGAGAGAGAGAGAGAGCATGAGAGGGGGGAGGGTCAGAGGGAGAAGCAGACTCCCCACTGAGCAGGGAGCCGGATGCGGGACTCGATCCTGGGACTCCAGGATCATGACCCGAGCCGAAGGCAGTCGCTTAACCAACTGAGCGACCCAGGCGCCCTAAAATAAATAAATCTTAAAAAAGAAAGCTAGTGCTTTGGAAGACTAATAAAATTGACAGATTAAAAGGGAAAATCAGTACATATATAGTAGAACTTTTAAAAAATAAAAGAATGTTAAAACTTCATTCAACTAAATTTGAACACTTAGATGAAATGTCCAGCTCTCTAGAAAAATGAAATCTACCAGAACTGACTCAAGAGAAAATAGAAAATCTAATTAGAGAGCTATAGCTATTTTTAAAAAGTTGAATTGGTAGTTTAAAATCTACCTACAAAAGTGAAACAAAATACAAAAGGGCTAGAGTGGTTTATAAGCAAATTTGAAAGAGATTTGTCACTTAAGAAAAAGAGAAACATAATCCCAGGCAATCTGTTTCAGAGAACAGAAAAATAAAAGATGACTACAACTCATTATATGACGCTGACAGAATTTTGATGTCAAAACCAGAGAAGGGTGGATAGAAAAGGAAAATTATCAACCCATCTCTCATAAGTATAGATGTAAAAATCCTAATTATTTAGTAGAAAGTTAAATTCAGCAATGTGCTGGAATCAACATTTATGATCTGTTTGGGTGTATCCCAGAATACAATACTAGAACATTAGAAAAGCTATTAATAGGGGCACCTGGGTGGCTCAGTTAAGCATCTGCCTTCAGCTCAGGTCATGATCCCAGGGTCCTGGGATGGAGCCCCGCATCGAGCTCCCTGCTCCTTGGGAGCCTGCTTCTCCCTCTGCCTCTCTCTCTCTCTCTCTGTCTCATGAAGAAATAAATAAAAATCTTTTAAAATAAATAAATAAATAAATAAATAAAGTCAGGAATAAGACAAGCATGTCGACCATCACTACTTCTATTAAATTGAGTGCTGGAGGGCCTGGCAAGCAACCCTAAGATAAAAAGAAATTAAATGTGTAAGGATTTGAAAAGAGGAAACAGACCATTGTTATTCACAATATATGTAATTATATAGGAAATTCAAGATAATCTACAAACTATTAAAATAAGAGAATCCAGCAAAATCCATAGAAACAAAATCAAAATGCAAAAATCAACTGCATTCTTATGTAGGAGAAACAAACTATTAGAAACTATAATTTAAAAATGATGTTTCCTAGCAGCAAAAAATTAAAAAAAAAAAAAAAGGATTGACTCTAACCAAAGGATGTGTAAGACAATCCTGGAAAGAGCTATAGAACCAAATACCTCAACAGTTACTGAGAGGTGCTGTATTTTGTGAAAGGAAGACACAGTAAAGATGTCACGTCTTCACAAGGTAATTTATAAGTTCAGTGTAATTCCAATCAAAATCCTCAAGTGTTGTTTTGTTTTGTTTTGTTTTGTTTTGTTTTTTGAATGGCACTTGGCAAGCTCAATCTAAATTCAGAAGGCCATAAATCTGCAACACAATTTTGAAGAAAAACAAGTTTGGGAGCATTTGCCCTACTGCGCATCAAGTTAATATAAATCAATACAAGTATAAATCAATACAAGATACTGTTATCTCTCTAATTTGTCGCCGAGGCAAGGGGAAAAAAAGCAAAAATGAACTATTGGGACTTTATCAAGACAAAAAGCTTCTGCATAGCAAAGGAAACAATCAACAAAACTAAAAGGCAGCCTACGGAATGGGAGAAGATATTTGCAAGTGACATAGTTGATAAAGGGTTAGTATTCAAAATCTATAAAGAACTCACCAAACTCAACACCCAAAAGACAAATAATCCAGTTAAGAAATGGGCAGAAGACATGAATAGACGCTTTTCCAAAGAAGACATACAAATGGCTAACAGACACATGGAAAGATGCTCAACATCACTCACTATCAGGGAAATACAAATCAAAACCACAATGAGATACCACCTCACACCTGTCAGAATGGCTAAAATTAACAACACAGGAGACAACGGGTGTTGGCGAGGATGTGGAGAAAGGGGAAGCCTCTTACACTGTTGGTGGGAATGCAAACTGGTGCAGCCACTCTGGAAAACAGTATGGAGGTTCCTCAAAAAGTTAAAAAAAGAACTACCCTATGATCCAGCAATTGCACTATTAGGTATTTACCCAAAGGATACAAAAATACAGATTCAAAGGGGTTACATGCACCCCATTGTTTATAGCAGCATTATCAACAATAACCAAGCTAAGGAAAGAGCCCAAATGTCCATTGACTGATGAATGAATAAAGAAGATGTGGTAGATACACACACACACACACACACACACACACACACACACACACTGGACTATTACTCAGCCATCAAAAAGAATAAATCTTACCATTTGCAATGACATGGATAGAGCTAGCGTGTATTATGCTAAGTTAAATAAGTCAGAGAAAGACAAATACCATATAATCCCAATCATATGTGGAATTTAAGAAAGAAAACAGATGAACATATGGGAAGGGGGAAAATATAAAAGGAGAGAGGGAAAAAGCCAAAAGTGACTCTTTATTTTTAAGATTTTATTGATTTATTTTAGAGAGAGAGTGGGGAGAGGAGCAGAGGGAGAGGGACAAGCAGGTTCCGTGCTGAGCACAGAGATCGACGTGGGGCTCAATCCCACGACCCTGAAATCATGACCTGAGCCGAAATCAAAAGTCAGACTCTTAGCCGACTAAGCCACACAGGCGCCCCCACCATAAGTGACTCTTGACAGAGAACAAACTGAGGGTTGATGGAGGGAGGTGGGCAAGGGATGGGGATTAAGGAGGGCACTTGTCATGAGCACTGGGTGTTGTACGTACGTGATGAGTCACTGAATTCTACTCCAGAAACTAATATTGCACTGTATGTTAACTAACAAAGTTAAAAAAATAAAAAATAAGTGACAGTCTTGCTTTAACAGAAGAAAAAAAGATACTGTGCCATTGACCAAAGGGTGGGCAAATAATCAACGAAACAGAATGGAAAGCCCAGAAACTGTACCAAACATGTATGGAAATTTATCATATGACAAGTGGGTGGTGTTACATATCACTTAAGATGTGGGGCTAAGACAGTTAGTGTCCACATAGAAAAATAAAATAAAATTAGAGTTACCACATACCATGTACAAAAATTAATTCTAAGTGGATTAGATTCCTAAACGTCAAAGACAAACTTTTAAAATTTTAAGAAGAATATATGGGAGAATATTTTTATGATCTTGGGAAAGGAAATGACTTTTAAAATAAGATACAAAAAACACAAGTCATAAAGGCCCAGATTGATACATTTTTACTAAATGTACTAATATTTCATTATACTAAAATTACAACTTCTTTACGCCAAAAGACTCAAAGTGAGAAGTCAAGCCAGCAGCTAGCAATGTAAATTTACAATGTATAGACCCCCCAAAATTAGCATTATGAATGATAAATCCCACAAATTATTGAGAAGAAGACAACTCACCAGGAGGAAAATGGGCTAAAGATATGAACAGATACAGAAAGGAACATTAAAACTGGTGAATACAGATAAGGGTGAATGGCCAAGTGTTTTGTAATCAGAGATCAATTAACACAACCAGGTATCATTTTAAACCTGTCAGATGAATAAAATTAAGAAAAAAAAGTCTGAATGCTGGTGAGGACGTGGGAGCGCACAGCTTGCCATTTGTGTCCCCCTCTCCTGCTAGAATGTGAGCTCCAGACAGCAGGGACTTCCTTCTGTTCCCGCTCCCCAAAGCCTAGAAGAGCGCTGGCGCTGCAGAGAGGTGAGAGCAAGCACGGGTAGAGTTGAAGATGCATGTAATCTAACTGTCCATTCCCGGATGCCTGGGTGGTATGTTCATCCCGCATTGCACCAATGTCCTGCTCCTTCCTCAGCGGGGAACCTGCCTCTCCCTCTGCCCTTCCCCCTGCTCGTGCTCTCTCTCTCTCTCTCTCTCTCTGTCAAATAAATAAATAAAATCTTCAAACAAACAAACAAACAAGGGGTGCCTGGGTGTACACTGTCTTTAAAGGGTCGAAAAACGTTAGATAAACAAAAATTTCAACATAAAACCACATACGATGATTTATTATAATTTTTGCTATACAAAAGTTTAAAAAGTTAAATCAGATATACTAGCAGGTACAAAATGGTATGAGAGTCCTGAGAGAAGAGAAATTAATCTCTCCAAAAGGAATCAGAGAAGTGCTCACACCTGAAGCTGCGCTTAATATTTAAATAGTTGGAAACGGAGCGAAGAGATTCTTGGTGGAGGGAATTAAGGCCCAGGCAGGGGAAATACAGCATTGGGAAAATGTGGAGCACTGAAATTTAGAAGTGCAATTTGACCAGAATATAGGTTGAGTACAGAGGAGTGGTGAAAAATAGGTTGGGATAAGATCCTGGAGATATCTAAATCCAAGTTAAAGTGTCGGGTAAGAAAACTATAATTGTCTGAGGCGCTTTGTGGTACCTGGATTTGTCCTCCGGGTACTTAGGCTTTGCTTGGATTTATTCCCTTGGGAGTTCAGTTGACGGTATTTTCCTAATGAATTAGGTTTTTTTCACTTAAAAACGAGAGTATCAGTAAGACACCAAAACATTAATACTAACTGTTTTAACACACATATTTAAGGGAATGATACATTTTGTTTATTTTTTAAGATTATTTATTTTTTTGAGAGAGAGAGAGAAGCAGGGGGAGCGGCAGAGGGACAAGCAGACTCTCTGCTGAGGGGAACCTGACACGGGGCTCGATCCCAGGACCCTGAGATCATGACCTGAGCCGAAGGCAGATGCTTAACCAACTGAGCCACCTGGGCGTCCTGGGAATGGTACATTTTAGAGAAAGATGTTCAGTGTATGAAGATCTCTAATTTAATGCATTGCTTTTTTCATACTTCTTCCACTGTTGTCACTACTTAATTTATCCACACTCTGCCCGCGTCTTGAGTATAAAACAAATTTTTATTCACTTGAACTTGTTTTTAGACTCGAAGTCTCAGTGACTCGTTTGTCCATTCATTTCCTTCTACTAATATTTATAACAGCTCAAACCAAATAATACATGATCTTTGCTTTCTTGGAGGATATTTTCTAGGACCAGACATAGGAATCCACCAGCAATGATGATGGAGGTGATAGAGGTATGCACAGGATGTTCTCATAGAACAGAGGAGTGGCAGCGAATCAGGGAGTTAAGGAAGGCTTCCTAGAGGAAGAGATGTTCGAGGAGGATATTTAGTGGTTAGTTAGCTGGACCAATGAGGAGAGAGGAGAGCATCGGGGGCGGGGGACCCAGGGGCATGAGACATCCTGTGCATATGGTTAAATGCGATTAGAAAAAGGAAAGTGTTGGGGTACTTAGTGGAATAAGGGCCAAACATGTAGGCAGGGGCACATTATGAAGGATTAGGTGTTTAAGGGGTTTTAATTTTATCTTGAAAGCTACTAGGGAGCCATCAAAGTATTTTAAGCAGGGAAATAACATGATCTGATTTGCATTTTAGAAAGATCATTCTGGCAGTAATGTGGCAGGTAGATTGGAGAAGAAGAAACTAGCAGTCCACTATAATGATCCAGGTGATGGATGACGAAGGCCTCACTAAACTAAAAACAGTGAAAATGGATTCATGAGAGGGTAGGAGAAGGCTCTAGAAGCCTAAGTAACTGACTAGAGGCACAGGCTGGAGAAGGACAAGAACAAGGGGATGGTCACATTTCCAGCTTGACAATTGTGTAGACGGTGATGCTGGCCACTGAGGCAGAAGGAGGAATGGGTTTATGGGGGAAGATGGTGGGTTGGATGGAGACCTGTTCTCATCTCTCTGGAGAGAAGTTTGAGTTCAACATATTTGGAACAGATTTGGGACCGAGGTCATATGTGGAAGCTGAAGTTGGATGTTTGACTGAAGACCACCAAGGAGAGTTCATATGTAGAGTAAGAGAGCCAAGGGCTGAAGACAGAGCCTTCTTCTGACTGGTCAAAGAATATACAGAGAAAGGTGTGAAAAAGGTCACAGTGGTCTCACAGAAACCAAAAGGGAAGCCATATCAAGGAGGGAGATTCTACAGCATTAAGTGCTATAGGGAGATAAGGGGAGATGCTGACAGGCCACATGGAAGTCACTAGTGACCTTGAAGAAAAATTTTCTTGGCCCGCTGAGGATGTTTGCCAGATTGCAGTAGACCTTCCAGGTGAATGGGAGCCGAAAGCAGAGAAAACGGGAATGGGTAGACTTTACAAACTTGGCTTTAAAGGAGAGGGAATGGGGCTATTGCTAGAAGAGAGTGTGCTGTGGAAGGGTGGAGGCTGTTTTTAAAGAGAGTAGAGATGAAAATATTTATATGCTGTCAGGAAAGATCAAGTGGAGGGAAGCTCGGCATAAAGGAGGTAGAGAGGATGATTAATAGAGCAAGAGTTTCCTGAGGAGGAGGCAGAGGCCAGATGGAGGGATTAGCCTTGACCTGGAGAAAAAGTCACCGTGGACCAGGGGAGGAGAGAAAGATGGAATCAGAGGTTTCTGTGTTTAGGTGCTGGGAAGGTTGCCTAGGGGGTTCCAACTGCCTGGCTGTGTAGAAAGGAAGATGGTTTTACTGAAAGTGGAGATGTCGGGGGTTGGAGGGAACAGGGGAGGGGTGGCAGGGCTGCTGAGAATGGCCAAAGAACAGGTCAGCACAGCTTGAGTGACACCTGCACCTGGAGCACGTGAACCTGGGAGATGGCTTGTAGCCACCTGGGGGCCCAAACCCAAAAAGCAGGACTGTCAGAGGTCAAAGCTGGAATGCTACAGAGTGGTTGAATTACAAGGGCCAGGAGGAAGGGGGCTGGTGGGGGCTGGTGGGGGGTGGTGGGGGAGGGGGCGCTGCAGGGAAGAGGGCCAGGCCCCTGGCCTGGAGGAATCAGGGGACAAGAAGACCATTGGACACGAGTCTTCCACGTGGACACTGGTGTTTCACTGTTTGGTAGAGGTGTAAGAGGTGGGGGCAAAGGGAAAAAGGAAGGCAGACCGGACGCCAGATCCTCGATGGAAGTCTGGGAGACTCGTGATTCCAGCCTGCTCTGGCGATCTAAGACCACAGGCTAGGTTGCCACCCGACAGGAGAGCCTGACAGAAGGCAGGCAGCTGCCCTCCCCGCCTTCCCAGTTAGCTGCTCATTGTTTTGTGCATCCACGCTTTCACCTATCCTTCCCTTCCGGTCCTTCCACAACCTGGAAGTACTTCCTGAACGTTCACTCTGCACCAGACCCCCAGCGCTGGAGGGGAGCGAGGCCTATCGCCACCCAGCAGTTCTGGAACGCGCGCCCCACGCCAGCCCGCAATTGTCTTACGTCTCTGAACTCAGTTGGGATGCTTGTTTCCGCTGAGGTCGGCCAGGCTGCAGTCTCGACGCAGTTGTGGTCTGCCCGGGCTCAGACGTTATCATATCTCTTCATGTGGTCATGACTTCAGTGGAGTTAAGTACACCGTTCGTAATAACACGTTGAGCTCTGTTGCTGTTGAAATTGCAACACTTAACGCTATCATTTGGCATTGAAATGAAAAGTTATTGCACTTGTAGAAGGCGTGGAAATAGTGGTGTATGAATCTGATATTAGTGAAGCAGATATTTATTTTGAGGAAATCACCACAGTTCCATATATACTTGCAAAAAAACCCCCAAGAACCAAGTGTTTTAGGGGACCTACAAAAAAAGAAACACCCCCAAATAAAAATTTGTATTAGGTTTTGTTACTATTATATACACAAAGTAATTGCCTAAGAAAAGCCGAGGAATGCAATTGAAGGCAAGGAGAATTGTCCCATATTTTAAAACTGTGAGAGGCTGGTGTGACTAATTCCTGGGTCACAGGGTGATGGATAAGTCATTGTGTCATAATTGAGTTGGCAGGATTTTTTTCCCTCTCTTAGGGATAAATAAAATAATGGTGTGCCTTGCAATTAAACGTGGCTTAGAATGGATGATATATGATGATTCATGGCCTAAAACTCTCTAAATATTTTCTTTTGGAGAAACATAGATGTCAGACCCATAAGAACCAACTCCCTCCTTTCCAAATGAGGAAACTGAGTCCCAAGAGATAGGCGGCTGGCTCAGGATTGCACCCCACAGCACGTTGGAGGCAGAGGAAATTTATTTACTGCAGAGGATATTGCTGTGCCTTCTGGCGAAAGGAGCAAGAAAAGATAAAAATCACATAATGGCTTAATGGCCCAGACCGCCATTAAAAATCCTACGATCGCTTTTTTTTTTTTCCTATTGGAAGGACACTAAATAGGTTTAGTAACTACTGATCTTTGACAACATGCTTCTGATTTATGCCCACCATCGATATCTATTTCACCTTCTTAATCATGAACCATGCTGGCTTTATAGTTTCAATGCTTCATAGAGCATACACTTTCAGGGTCCTTTTTATTTCTCTCAATGAGTTTTCAAGACACACAAGGTAGTTTTAAAAATAGATATAGACAGCAATCTATTATTTGATGTGATTACTATTTTTTCAATACCGAAGACTCGACATTGCTTCACTGTTAGTCCTCCCCTACGGCTGGGATCGTTAAGGAAAGCAGGTGTCCCAGCTTGAAAGGGGGGATTAAATCGAGAACAGTGGTGGGGTAACTAGAGAGCGGTGGCTCACGCTACCATAGGGGCAATCTCTTTGCTTACTGTCCGCAGCTCCTAATGCGGGTGAGCAACTAACAGCAGAGTGTGAACATAAAGATGAAAGATACTTCATTGTCTAGTTTGCAGTGGAAAGCTGCAGACTCCCGTGGTGAGAATTTTATGGTGAGCAGCTCATCTTCTTAGGTCCAGTATCTTAACTGAGTAAGACTCAAATTTTTTTTTTTTTTAATTTTGGTTATACTAGCTGCTACTGTTTCTACTCTTACTAAGTAATGGCATTCTGGTCACTATCCACACTAATCAGTTATAAATTATTTCCTATTTATAAATAAATTGCTCTGAAACGCCTTGGTTAAGCGTCTGCCTTTGGCTCAGGTCATGATCCCAGAACCCTGGGATCGAATCCTGCATCGGGCTCATTGCTCAGTGGGGATCCTGCTTCTCCCTCTGCCTGCCGATCCCCCTGCTTATGTGCTCTCTCTCCGACAAACAAATAAATAAAATCTTTAAATATAAATAAATTGCTCTAAAGTCATTAGAAGAATGTAAAATCACTCTGAGAGACCTTATTCCTCTTTCCTCTCTTCTTTGAGGCTCCTTTTACCTCTAAGGGTTTCCAACATAAGAGAGGTTTGTCCTTTTCTGATAGTAAAATTGATCCATGGTGTATCTTGTTATACACAACCTTCTTATCTTTCTTTTTTTTGTCAATAAAACAATTATGAACTTTATTTTTTTTAAGAGTTTATTTATTTATTTGACAGAGAGAGACACAGCGATAGAGGGAACACAAGCAGGGGGAGTGGCTGAGGGAGAAGCAGGCTCCACGCTGAGCAGGGAGCCCGATGCGGGGCTTGATCCCGGGACCCTGAGATCATCACCTGAGCTGAAGGCAGACGCTTAACGACTGAGCCACCCAGGAGCTCCAGTTATGAACTTTAAACAGCTGATGGCTGGTTATGTCTTCAGGAAACATGATCAGATTAATCCATTAATGGTGGCTTCAAGTTTTTCCGAATTAGCTCCAGAAAATTCACCCATCTCTTGTCCCCTTTTAAAACACTGGAAGGTTGGTATGCATGGACTTGATACTCTGAAGTAACATCCTGATGGTCATCCATATCTACTTCAACTTTAAGGAATGCAACACTGGACTACTTTTCAGAGACAATGAAAGAAAGGCTTGCTCATTTTGCAGGGCTGAGAAGTCCACGCTGAGAAGCCTACAGCTGTGAGTATATCTCCTGCCCTGCTCAAGACTTCTTGGAAAGCAGCTGTAAGAACCAATGGAAATGGATCCAAAGCACAGCACCGGGCTTGCCGATCCTTTGTCTGTACATGCTCTTCACAGTTAAAGTATCCATCGTATATATAATCACGTAGCTTGTTTTGCTTATTCAGCAGTATTATGTAAGCATTCTCTTATGACACTCATTTTTTTGTTGTTGTTTTGCTTTGTTTTAAGAAGGCTCCACACCCAGAGTGGAGCCCAGTGCAGGGCTTGAACTCACGATCTGAGATCAAGACCTGAGCTGAGATCAAGAGTCCGACGCTTAACTGACTGAGCCAGCCAGGTGCTCCTGTTACTAACTCTCTTAAGTATAAATATTTGCATAATATCTCACTGTGAATATATCACACTTTTAAAATTTGGTGATTATAGAGTTAGTGTGTTTTTAAGATTTTGTTATTGTAGATAATGCTGTGATGAACATCTTTCTGCATTCATCTTTTTCTGTGTGAAATGATAGTCACCTCTTTCAGGTTGGCTGGGTATTTCTTAATATACTGAAACGTTAATTAGTGCATTAGTGGCCTAAAAGTGCTAAATTGTGTTTAAGTTGACTGTATTTAAAAAGAATTTTTTTTTTTAATAAGCCTGAACATTTCCTTATCACCATCGGGGGTGGATCCCTTGTCCCAGAGAATAATTGGGCATGTGTCCAGCAGCCTGGAACATGTTCTGCCCTTTTGCACTTTTCCAGAACAGGGAAATACGTTGGGGGTAGGTTGGAGGGGAGAGTGGAGAAAATCAGCAGTGATCTGGGCCTGGCAACCTCTGTTCTGTGACCAAGAAGAACAGGAATCTCTGCAAAATCCTTTGTGAAAATCATTCTGTCCTGCTTTTCCAATGAAATGATCCATTCCATGGAAGCAGAGTGGACGCCAGAACTCCATGCACCCTTCCTCCCCTTGTAGTCATGACGGGACCATAGGGATGTAGGAGTTGGGAACCCAGAACAGCCAGGATCAGGGCCAGGAGACCCAGCTCTGGCCTGGGTGGGAGTAATCCCCTCGCTTGGCACCCAGTAGCTTCAAAGGACAGTTTGATCCAAAAGTCCTTAGGTCACACTTTCTAACATAGCTGTCAGAATACACACCCTGTAAACAGGAAATGCCTTAGGAAGTACAACTGAGTACTTCTTATTTTTATTTTTTAAGAAACTATTAAAAAGCCTGAGCAAAGGATGACATTTAACTGGCATTACAGTTAACAAGCTAATGCTGCTCCCCGACAGTTTTATGTTCTGGGCAATTGTGTGCCCACTGCTGTTTAACAGGTGCTTAAATATTCCCAAATTCATCCATAACTCATCTTGCCTTGTAAAACGAGTGTCTCGCTCGGTCAAGGGAGTTGTAAGTTACATAGCTCATGTTTGCTGTCCTAGAAGAGGAAAAGATTTACTAAACCCTAAACCAATGTTTAGATACCTCTGTGCCTGGAATATGGAAATTTTAACACTGGGTAAAAGGCAAACCATGTGGAACAGAGGATGAGGTGGCTCTAGTTGGCTGACTAGCTTCAGGAAAGGCTAAAATTAAGAACTGCTGACTTCTAGAAAAGACCTAGCTATATGGCGGCCACACTACTCATCTACCCCTTGTGCTAGCCAGGTCCCACCCCCCCGCCACTGCCCTGGCTGCATCCCATTTGTTTCGCACACAGCGTCACCAACTAGACTGTTACACACCACAGGGCCTTTATACGTGCTCTGTGATACCTAGAATGGCCCTATTCCCCTCCTCTCCCCTCTTTGGCAAATTATTGCTCATCCTTCAAGGCCAAGACATCACTCAGTTTGGTCACAGCGGGTAGACAGCATAGCATAGTGGAGAGAACTCGGACTTCAGAGTAAGATGTATCTGGGTTTAAATCTTAGTACCATTTTTTTCACTAGATGGGTGACCTTAGACAAGTTGACTTTACCTTTGTGAGTCTCTTTCCTCTACAGTTAATGGAGCTAATACCTTGCTCACTGGACTGTAGTGAATATTAATTCACACAACTATAGACAGTGCTTGGCATACAGTAGACACTCAATAAATATCAATTTCCTTCTGCCATGCCCACTTGCCATGCATTCCTTAATTCTCCAGGTAGCATCATTTTATTCAAAAACTAAGATTATGTCCGTGTCTTATCTCTCAGTCTGTAGCATCTACATAGTATTCAAATTCTTCATGACATGCTTAAATTATAGGGTTCCCAGATGGAGTTTTAATTCATTTATTTATTCAACCAGTATTTATTTAATGGTATCAGATGGCAGCTAATCCTATCACTTGTGTGGTTTTTTTTTAAGATTTTATTTATTTGAGAGAGAGACAGCATGAGCAGGGGGAGAGGGAGAAGCAGGCTTCCTGCTGAGCAGGGAGCCCGATGTGGGACTCGATCTCAGGACCCTGGGATCATGACCTGAGCTGAAGGCAGACGCTTAACCGATTGAGCCACCCAGGCGCCCCTCACTTGTGTTCTTGATATGTTTTCTTTTCCTTTAGAATAGTGTTTCTTTGACACTATCGACATTGGGCCCATCATTCTTTGTTGCGGCAAGTGGGGGGCACCCCGTGCATCGGAGGGTGTTGAGAAGCATCCCCGGCCCCGACCCACTACAAGCTGCTAACAACTCCCCCAACCCAGATGTGACAACCCACGATGTCTCCAGACACTGACTGCCCTTGGTTGAGAAGAACTGCTCTAGAGCTCTGCTTTCTTGCTGATTTCCCCCTCTCTTGGCTCTGTATTCAGCCTCTCCTGGCACCTTTTTCTCATAAAAATGTATTTTCTCCAGTCTCCCAAAACAAAACAAATGAATCCAGCCCCAAACGCTTTCCTTTCACAGTCAAACTCTCCAAAAGCAGAGCCTGCTTTCATTGTCCCTTTGCCTGTGATCTTCCACCTGCTGCACCCAAGCTCCCCTCACCTCACTTCATGAACAGCTCTGGCCGTGCTTCCGCTGAGAGAAGGCTAACCCTGCGTTCTCTTTCCACGGCTCTCATCTTGCTTGGCCTCTTTGATGTCTGACACTCCATACATTTCAGCAGGTCTTTCTTTCCTGCTTCTTTTTTGACTCTCTGTCATTAACCCTAGTGGGGTCTCCCTTGCTCTGCCCCTTAAGGTCTGTCATTCCCCAGGACTCTGTTCTTGGTCTTCTCTCTTCTCTCTTAAGGCTTTCCTTTTAAGGATTTCTGGATGTCTCAATCGGTTAAGCATCTGCCTTCGGCTCAGGTCATGATCTCAGGGTCCTGGGATCGAGCACCATGTTGGGCTCCCTGCTCAGCGCGGAGCCTGCTTCTTCCTCTCCCCATCCCCCCACCACCCCGTGTTCTCTCTCACTATCTCTCTCTCAAATAAATAAAATCTTAAAGAAAAAAAAGGCTTTCGTTTTAAGATAGAACACTGACTCCGAAGTGTTTAGTTTCAGGTCAGCTCTCTCTCCTGAGTCCCAAACCTATATACCCACTTGTGTGTCTCATAAAGATCTCAAAGAGAACTTGGTATCTTCATCTCCTCATCCCAGAGTTGCTTCTTTTCCTGTCTTCCCATGCCCCATCTCATCTGCCCCGTGGAGCACAGTGTGAGCGTTAGGCCCTGGTGATGCAGATGCTGGGCCCTGTTGTAAAGATGTTCCTCTTAGGTGACCCAGTCATGCAAGGCTGAGTCAGTTCCTGTCCCGCCCAGGCCCTTTCCAGAACCTTCCGGCTGCTGCCCACGTGGAACAATCACACTTAGTATTACATTAAATGACAGAACCTCCATAGAGCACCTTGCGTGTCATAGGTGCTCAGTACATCTTAGTTCCCTTTTCCTGATATGTTCTTCTAGAAGACACACTCCAGATCATTAAGAGTTGGGTATGCATAGTGAGATTATAGGTGATTTTTTTCTTGTGTTCTCTAATTTTTTTTTCCCCGTTGAAATTATTTTTGCAACTAAAGAAAAAAGTCTTCCTTAAACACTCTTACAGGCATACCTGATCATACCTACTCCTCTCTACTGGCTGTTTGTTGCCCTCATGGTCGGGTCCAAACCTCTTAGCATGGCTTACAAGGTCCTCTGTGATTTAGCCTTGATCTAGTTATGTAACCTTATCTCAGCATCTACCACCTCCCCCAACACGACACACGCGGGCCACTCCAAACCTCTTCCAGATCCCTGAACCAGCCAGGCTGTTACCTGTCTCTGCATAGGATTCTCCCTCTGCTTGGTGACTGACTCATGCCCTGCACCCTTCCTTCCCATCCTGTCTCGATATTCAAGTCCACAGTCAGACGCACACTCTGGGACACCTGGACAATTCTTGTTTCTCAAAGCGCAGTTCAAACACATCCACTCTGAACGTTTTTATTTATTTATTTTTAAAGCATGCACCCTTCTTAGCTTTATTTTATCTGTGTACTGGAATCATTTTGCCTACTAGATGGGATTGTTTCTAGTTTTTAACTTTAACAGTGGTTCTGTGCCTTCTGGCCTGTGATTGTAGTTCAAATGAATGCTTGTTGAGTTCCACTCAGTCAACCTCTCTAGGAGTTCTGACGTGCCGGTTGGACACTCCAATACCTTCCTTTACCATTGTTAAAGAGAGGATTGGCCTTCAGAGCCTCCTATCCATAGGGCTACAGTAAATACTGGTGCACGAGCTTGTCCCCGAGAGGCCAGACCAGTTTGATTTCGGTGCAGGTTGATGACAAAAAGTACAATGGATCCACAGACGCAGTGTGGTTGTGGTGGTTTATGCAGTGAACATACATTATTTATTTGGCCCAGATCAGTTGGTCTGGGTCTGGCTTCCACTGGAGCCCGGCCTCATGCACGGGCAAGACTTTGGGGGCTGGTAGGGCCCTTGTAGAGGATAGAGAACCAGTAATGTAGACTACTGGTTTATTAGCAGCCCGATGGAAGAGATGCATAGGCACCACTCACCCCAAATTTTGTGTTCATCAACCCAGAAGCTCCCAAACTCTTTCTTAGCTCTTCCAAACAAGTAAACATGCTCTGCTTTGTCACTCTTTGCCCATTTTAGACATTTGTTAGGGCAGCTCAGATATTTGATTATACTTCTTTTTTTGGTTCATCTGTCCCCTTCTAAGGGACTGTGTATTCCTTAAGGGCAAGCACTGTGTCTTTTATTTGGCAAACAGGAGAAGCTCATTTCAGTTTTATCTGAGAAGTGCTGCAGTGAACTTTAGGATGAGGGGAGGGAGGGGGGTATGAGGCTTGCAATTGTATCATGGAGATGAGCGTCATCAAGTGCGGTGAGCAAAGAAGAAATTATAACAGCTAAACACCGTATATGCTTTATCTCTCACTTAATGCATGATTTACTTGGAAATATGTACCATTATGTCGCAATTAGGACAAATTGAGACTTTAATGAGGTCAAGTGACCTGACCAAACAGCTAGTAAGCTTCCAAAATCCAAGCTCCTAATCTAAACACGGTAACGTATTTGATCCTATGGTTGAATGAAGTCCTCCAAAATCTCTTCAGGGAGAAATTTCCATTGGGGTCATCTCGACCACTTAACCTTGCCGCAAACCTGGATTCCTGCAGAAACACACCCTGATGTTACCTGGTCACTCCAAATTTTCACGGGCTGAGTTTTCTGCTACTCCTCAACTCACCTTCGCACAGCCAACTCTAGAAAAGCACTAAAACACAAGCTTCCCTGAGTTGCTGGCTCCACATCTACTTGCCCCAGGGAAACCTGTGGAACTCCAGAGACAAGGAGAATCTGCCCTGGGTGTGGTAGTTACCTGGAAGGGAGTGCTTGGGGCATAATGGGACCAGCAGGTCCTGATGGGCATCTATCTATCGGAGAGGTTCCTCTCAGGTTACCTAGCCACCCAAGCCTAGTCTGCTCTCCCCCCTACACACGCCCTCTTTCCAGAGTTCTGGCTGCCGGTCCATGGGGAAGCCTACCTCCTGGTCGCTTTGTTAATGACTGTAGTGTCTGATTGAGATCAGGTGCCCTCCAAGCCGGCACCAGCTTCCATTATACTCTCCAAAGATAAGGAAACCAAACATTAGCTGGTTGGTAGCAAACAGTGCCATAAACACACCCACGCCTTCCTCTCCTCACCCCTTCAAAGAAGACGCAAAATGCCACTTCTGTCCTTATTTGGATGGGGGAAATAAAGACCTGAAGACAACCTCCCTTGGACTAGTAAAGGTTGCTTTAGCCCAGAGAGGTTCTCCTACAGAGAAGGCTTTCATTTCCCCTGCTGAATCAAGTGCCTTCTTGTCTCCCTCTGGGAATTCTCCAAATAACATCCCCTGCTTGAGCACCTTACCCCTATGGCCCTGAATTACACGTCTCCTTAAATGGTACTGTGAATTCTAAGCATCAGATATAGATACAGGATACAGTTGAGCGAGGGTTTTCTAGCCACTTGATACATTTTGTTTTGCGTCTTGTGCATCTGAATAGTTTATAGCTCCCCTTGGGACCAAGCAATGTATTTCTTCAGTGTTGCTTGGTGGGGTCCTCTGATCAGGAGCGTGAGAATTAGCTTGGAGCTTGTTAGAAACGCACACTCGTGGGTCCCACCCAGACCCACCATCAGAATCTGCATTTTGACAAGATCTCAGGTGATTCATGAGCACCTTAAGGTTTGAGAAGCTCTGGGCTACTGTGTTGCTTACAGACACAGACCCTCCCATGGTCCCAGCTTGGTGGTCAGTCAGTATACAGGACCGGGTCCGTTTTCTCTGTCCCCCCAAGATCCCCTTACGTGGACAATAACTCTACTTATCCTTTTTTTAATATTTTTGCACTTATTATATACTTCTCCAGAGCCCTGCACAGATATTTTTATTAGTAGTAAACAGCAATAAGAACAAGAACTATTTACTGAGCATTCATGTGCTAGGTGATCTACATGTGCTATTGCGTTTAATTATGATTGTATTAGTTTGATCAGGCTGCCGTAACAAAGTCCCACAGACTGGGTGGCTGGTAAAACAGAAATTTATTTTCTCACAGTTCTGGAAGCTAGAAGTCCAAGATGTAGGGGTCAGCAGATTTTGTTTCTTCTGAGACTTCTCTCCTTGGCTTGTAGAGATTTATTGTGTCTTCATGTGGTCTTTCCTCTGTGTGTGCCCATGTCCCGTGTCTCTCTCTGTGTGTTCGAATTTCCTCTTCTTAGAATTCAGATTAGATTAGGGTCCATCCTGATGGCTTCATTTTTTTTTTCTTGAGATTTTATTTATTTATTTGTGTGAGAGAGAGAGAGAGAGCACAAGCAGGCGGAGCGGCAGGCAGAGGGAGAAGCAGGCTCCCTTGCTGAGCAGGGAGCCTGATGTGGGGCTTGATCCCAGGACCCTGGGATCATGACCCGAGCAGAAGGCAGGCGCTTAACCAACTGAGCCACCCAGGCATCCCCGATGGCTTCATTTTAACTTAATTACCTCTTTAAAGGGCTTATCTCCAAATATGGTTACAGTCTGAGGTACTAGGGTTTAGGACTTCGTATAAGTTTTGGCAGGACACAGTTCAGATCATAATGACTATAAAGTGGCTAATTATCATCATCCCCATTTTACTGATGAAGAAACAGAGGCTTAAACAGTTCATTAACTGATAGATGTCACACAGTAATGATAGATCCAGAAAGGAAATTGTTTGTTTACTCATGAGTTTGTTTACTCATTTGTTTAGCAAATATTTACTAGATATCTACTATGTGCCATGCAATGTAGTATGTGATAAGGATACAGAAATCATGGGTTTTGGTCTCATAAACTACATTTTTGTGGATTATTTTCTATTCTAGAGTTTATGTACTTCTCCCTTCTGCTACCGTAGAGATCCATTTTTGTGTAGCTTCACACCATTATTTATCATCAAATTCAAGTGAATAATACAGCAACCTTCCAAACAAAATTGGGCTCTGAATCTAGCCTCATCATCACCTATCTGGGACTATAATTGTTTCAGGTCAGTCCTGGCCATTTCCTACGATGACCAGCTCATCTTAGTTAGTGTCCCTCCCTGGGAACCTCTTCCGTCTCGGGAAAACCATTATCATTGGTCACCCTACTATTCCCCGACTTGTGCCCTGCTGGGACAGAGGATGAGGAAGGAGGAGACATCACATGATGGAACCCAATTTCCAAATCAAGAAGGACCGATGGGCCAATGAAGCTTCAGCTTCACCCGGGACGGCTCCCTACTGCTGAAGTAGAGATAATCTGGGGCAGCCTCCTGCCTCCTCTGATGGAGACTGACCCAGGGGATACAGGGAACATCTCAGCATGGCTATTCTCGACGTAAGCAGGAGCTCTGTGAATTAACAAAATAATTTCTTGAGATTCCTCAGCGGAGGACTTACGAATCCCCAAGTTCCAAGTATCCCGCTGCTCCTCCTTGGCGTTTCGGTTAACAGCACATGTGCAAATCTACCAGTGGGGAGCTGCGGTTGCCCAGGACACCCTCTCTTGAGTCGGCCTTCTTGGGGAGAATGGGGAGCACTGCCCTGTCTAAACGCGGGAGCCCTTGGAATGTGGGGGAAGGAGCTTCTGAAAGGCAGCCAAACCCTACTGCATAATCGATTGCCTCAGCACAGCCCTGCTGACTTGCTCTGCTATTTCCCTGGTGCTGGTGCCTCTCTGGATCACTGTCTCTTTGCGGCTCATTTAGATGTGACATCTGGCAAGCTCCTGCAAAATGGCACCCGCAGGCCTCTCTGTTGCAGGGGTGCTGAGTGCTCGGTACTCCGGCCTCTGCTTTTTGTCATTCTGTTCGTGCTCAAGTCTTCACTGAAGGCGTCAGGGAGTAAGGACTAGTTCGGGGAGCCTCATAATTAGTTACATGTATGGAAACCCCTAAATAACAACAAAAAAATCGCCAAAATGAATGCTATTTTTATCTATTCTCTCACCAAACTCAAGGTTATAAATGGAATTGGGATTGGCAGAAAAAATTGGGACTGTCACAAAAACAAGGGTCTCCTATTATCTTTCTGATTTCAGGGAAAGGGGATTCCTTAGCCATGTTTAGTCCCTAATTATGTTCCTTGTGTTCCACGTTAGTCAAGGAATTAATTGATACATGTTTAACTAAGAGCCTACTAAGTGCAATTGTGGTATAATAAAAAATATGTTTAGTCTTTGTCCCAGATTCCTAAAACCTTTGGAATTTCCTGAGGGATAGGAATGTCTTTTGTTATTCCTAAAGAACGCCTTTGGACCATACCTGTGATTTCGCTAATGAGTCTATGCATGGTGGGACCTCTAGGTAGCTTTGGGGTAAAGGTTGGTCCCCAGGAACACCAAATTTTATGCCCTACTTCCTGACCACCAGAGAGAGAACAGGGCTGGAGACAAGGATCCAGGGTCTTCCAGGTTGGTGGACACGCTGATGTGTTGGGAGGGTGGTGTGCCCAGAGAGGGCAGGAAGTTCACCCCCACCCCCACTCCCTCATACGTTGCCATATGTGTCTCTTCCATTTGGCTGTTCCTGAGTCATATCTTTCATAATAAACTGATGTATCTAAGCAGAGTGCTTTCCTGAACTCTATGAGTTGTTCTAGCCAATTATGGAACCAGTGCGGGGGGTGGTATGGGAACCCCTGAACTTGTAGCTCACTAAGCACAAGTGTGGGTAGCCTGAGCACCCCGTTTGTGGTTGGCCTCTGAAGTGGAGGCAGCTGTACCCTTAATCTAGGGGGTCTGATGCTAACTCCAGCAGTGAGTGTCAGAACTGAATCGATGGACACCCAGTTGGATGGTGCTGAAGAAATGGAGCATTATGGGAAAACTCCCACACATTTGATTTGGTGCCAGGAAACATTACTCAGCAATGAACATACTAAAGCACAAAGGAGACACAAAAGTAATAGGTGGTCATTCAAGTTCACAATCAATTTGGGGTTCAGGTGCACATGAAAAAATGTGCAATTCAAAACCATTTGGATAAGTGCTCAATGAGTAAACTGCTGTAACTCATCGGGTCTTCATTTGACCTTGGAGTCCCTTTTAACTTCAATAGGGTTTCAATTTATGTATATTCTAAGGTGCATGACTATAGGTGTAGAAGAGAAGAGCAAGGGGCAAGAGATGGCTCCTCCCTCCACACGGCCCTTGGTTTTGCAGCCCTGCCTCCAAAGAGCCTGCCGCACTGAACAGCCACAACACTGCAATGGTGCAAGAGCTGGGGGCTAGCCATTGTTTGCTCATAGAGCATTTGGGTCTCTGTGCCAAAATGAAGGTGAGGTTGGCAAACATTTGCGTGTCCTCTGGGAAATTAAGACGTTTCCCCACATCACAAGCTCAGGACACAGCACTCAGCAGTTTCCTCCCTGACATTTTATTCTTGGTTTTTATTTTTTTTTCCAAGTGGAAGGAACATCACAGAGGCTCCTTCTCTAACTGGGAAAAGACTCCAGTATTTCTCATTAATCAGAAACTTCCAGAGAGACCTCAGAATTCCCACCTCCCAAAATACATTCATGGCTCCAAAAGTGACAAAAAGCAGTGGACTCCAAGACTTTTGAGTAGGTAGTACTGTCACCTCTGCATCCAAGGCTGATTTGAAGACTGCCTCTTGGCCAGAAGTACCTCCCTATCTTAGAGCATGCTTCCTTTCTGTGGGACCTGGAGACATTTCAGGTGACAGAGTCCCTTGGAAGTGAAACCTAGAAAAATACAGCCTAAAATCTGGGAGCTTAGGGATGACTTAGCCCACCCCTCATTTTACAGTTCAGAGTCAAAACTTCATTTGCCTGGGGTCCCATACCCTAGACAGCGGCCAACGTGGCCTATTGCTAAGTAACACTAGGCAATATTAGGCTACCTCATTTAATCCGTGAGCAGAGAATAATTTGCTAGCTATGAACATGACCCTTGGGGGATGATCCTAAAACCCTAGAGGGGTTAAGGTGTCAGGAAGAAGGAGTAGAGCCCATGGGGGTGAGGGGACACGAGCCACAGTTCTTGCATTTCCCCTGGGAATATGGAGGGAGGCATAGCAAGGCTAGCTGCTCCTGGTTCTCTTGTCCAGGGACCTGGCGTAGTGAGAAACTGACCACATGGCTCTAGAGGTCTGTCTTCTCTGCTCAGGCTGCCACAAAAGTACCACAGACCGGGCGGCTTTAACCCCAGAAACTTATCTTCTCCCAGGTATGGAGGCCACATGTCCAAGAACAAGGTACAGGAAAATTCAGATTCTGATGAGGCCTCTCTTCCTGGCTTGCCAGGGAAGGAAGGAAAGAAAGAAGAAACGAGGTAGTGGGGGAAGAGACAGAGAGAGACAGAGAGACATGGATCTGGGATCTCTGTTTTTAAAACTTTTAAAATGAATTAATTTTAATCTTTCTTTTTTTAATTTTTACTTTTTTTGCTGTTCTTTTTCTTTTTTAAACAATTTCTTTATTTCTCTTTTTTCCTTTTGATAGTGTCTCTTCCTTATAAGAATATCAGTCCTAGCACATCAAGGCCCCGTGGCTTTTGACCTCATGAAACCTTAATTACCTCCTTAAAGGCCCTATCTCCAAGTGTAGTCACAATTGAGGCTTAGGGCTTCATACATGAATTTCAGGCGGACCCAGTTTAGTTCATAACAGGGTTATTATTTTATCCTGGGGGAAGGATCTCAAGTTCTTAGTAAACCATTCATCTTGGCAGTGATGAGTCTTTTAGCAAGAACTGAGTTTGCCGTTCGAGACCCTTCTACTTTTGGATGACGAATTTTGCAGCTTCATGAAACACAAAATCTCACCCCTCAGGAAGAAACCCAGACCACCCTTCCCTCAGGTGAGTCAGGGGCCTCTTTTCTCTGTACCCATGCTACCCAGTGGATAGACTTTCTATCCTTGTGTTCCTGATACACTGCTCTGATGACTTGTTTAACTTTCTCCCCCACCAAAGGGCGGATTTCTTGAGGGCAGGGCCTGTGTCTCATTCTGTTTATATTCCCAGTGCCCTACTCAATGCCCATAACACATTAGTTATTTGATAAACGACTGATGGGTGAACAAAATGGCATCCGAAAGCTGTTGATACTGAGGCAGATATACCATGGAGCTAAGGAAGCTTAAGCATCAGGGCCCCTCAGTTGCAGGAGGACCTACCTGGCAGTTTTGAAGTCACAATTGAGTATTTTCTTTAAATCTTTTTTTTTAAATATTTTTCTTTATTTATTGAGAGAGAGAGTGATAGAGAGAGCACATGAGAGGGGGAGAGTCAGAGGGAGAAGCAGACTCCCCGCTGAGTAGGGAGCCCGATGCGGGACTCGATCCCGGGACTCCAGGATCATGACCTGAGCCGAAGGCAGTCGCTTAAACAACTGAGCCACCCAGGTGCCCGAGTATTCTTTTCTTTAAAGAAAAGAAAATCTACATGAATTTTGGGCTCCCCAAAACCTGGGTGTGTCCCTGGGTTGCTAAGGTGAGGTTTGGCTCTCTGCTATATTGAATATTTTTTCCCTTCCCTGTTGGCCACTGGAAGGGAGGGACGTACCTCACAATACGGGTCTCTTTCCAAGACTATTTTTGAGAAATAGAGTCTTGTCACTCAGCCAT
Source organism: Eumetopias jubatus (assembly GCF_037043125.1). Classification (NCBI taxonomy): domain Eukaryota; kingdom Metazoa; phylum Chordata; class Mammalia; order Carnivora; family Otariidae; genus Eumetopias; species Eumetopias jubatus. Next base: position 13,434,485 of record NW_028274810.1, read on the forward strand.
CTTTTGATCAAATGAAAATACTTGAACTGTGTGGCTGGAAGCATGAAATACACGGACTTCCAAAAATCCTATTAATTAAAGGCAAAATCAGACACCCTGAGTGCAATTCCAGAGAGTTTTCTTCCCACCAACTATTACTCATCATCGTGGTCGAGAGGGGCAGCACTGCCAGATGGTTCACACCTGGCGTTCCTTGAGAGGCTCAGTCATTTGCCTGGACACTCAGCTTTGAGGGCAGTAGTCATTTGCTCCCCATGCGTGCTCAATTGAGAGGCTAGCCAGCCTGACCTCTCATTAGTGTCCCACATTAGTCCACTTCTGTCTTTGCCTCTACTGTCTGGGTCTCCTGCCTGATTATTGCGACTGGCGCTAACTGCTCTTCCTCCTTCCGTTCTTGTCCCCTTCAATTCATCCCTCCCATGGTAGCCAGAGGGACCTTTTCCACAGTTCCAAGCTGGTCGTGTAGCTCCCATGCCCAAATCCCTCGGTAGCTCCCTGCGACCCTCAAGATGAAGCCCAGATTCTGTGGTCCTGTATCCCAAGCCCTTGGGACCTGACTGCTGTTCACCTTCCCTTCCTGTCACCCCCACTTTTCGCTGGCATCTCAGGGCTCATCACAATGAGTTACTCGTAATTCCTTGAAGGTGCCCAACTCTCCCTACCATCTGGGCTTTGGCACACATTAGCCCTCTGCCTGGAGGCTTCCGCTTCTGCTTTGCCCTGACTCATCTCTCCCTCTTTCAGTTTAGATTTGTGCTCTCCAATACAAATACTACATGAGCCACATGTTTACTGAATTGTACATTTTCAAGTAGCCACATCTTTAAAACACTGAAAGTATGCGAGCACTACAGCCTGGTAATAGCGTACATGACATAACAGCAAATGTAGAATGTGGTCCTGTTAACACAGTAGAGTTGTGTTTAATGGGAAAACATTTCACATTGCTTCAGTTTTTACATTTAAGTTCATGAAAATTAGTTAAATTAAATAAAGTTAAAAGTCCATTTCCTCAGTCATGCTGGTCACACTTCAAGAGCTTCATAATCTCGTGTGGTGAGTGGCCAGTGTGTTAGTGCAATGTGGACGTCAGTTTCTCTGGCATGACCAGCTTGCGCTGGGTGCCCTCCCCATGTTGCTACAGGATTTTGTGCTTAACCCCATCATAGTACCTATTGCACTGTGATAGAATTGCCTGCTTACTTGTCTCTGTTTTCCTTTAGACTCTACACCTCTTGACAGTTGGGACTTTGTCTTATTCATCTTTGTATTTTCAGCACCCAGCACCCCTGGCCTCAAATAGCTGCTCAGTGTGTTTGTTCGAACGAGATTGGATGCCTGAACGGCCACAACCTTCTCTGGGCCTTCAAAGCTCTATAAAATCTGGTCAGTGACCTGCTCTTGGGCCTCACCTCCTACCACCCTCCCCTTGTTCACTCCACTGCAATCACCCCGGCTCTTTGCCATTCCTGGAGGCCCTGCAGATGTGCTAACCTCAGGCCCTCAGTGCTATGGTCCCTGAGCCTGGACAGCCTTTCCCCCGTAGAGCCAATGAACTTCACTTGCTACCTCGGAGCATTCAAACACCTCATTGAAGCTGCTTTTTCTGGCCATACTTTCAAAAATAGGCCCCATTCTGCCAGTCATTTCCTAACCCCCGAACTTTGCTGTTCATGACAGTGCCCATCACCACCTGACATGCTGTTGACTAGAGTGCAAGTTTCATGAGAGCATGTACTTTCCTATATTGCTCAGTGATGTATTTCCAGAACCTAGAACAGTCCCTGGCATCCCACAGGAGCTCAATAAATACTCATGGCCTGCAAGAAGGTTAGACTGTCGATCACGGGGGAACTTAGGCAAAGAGAAAAGATAACAAGGCACTCAGAAGCAGAGTTCCAGAAATTTCAGTATTTCTCCCACTTCAAGTTTCAAAAGGTCCCTTGGAAAGTTTAGCAACAACCAGCTTTTCCTTGGTTTATGGGGTGTCAAAGTTGCTGTAGGAGATAAAGGATAATCATCAGTTTTAGGAGATTGAGGCTTCATGAGTATGTTTGATTCTCTGCCCCCAGAACCGAGGGACCCCTGATCCTCCAAAGGCAGAAGGGTTAGATGGGTGGAATGTGGTTGTTGGAATCTTCCACGGCAGTTGGTAAAGGAGACCACCAGTTGGACTGATGGAAGGGATCCAGCAGGATGCACAGCATAGAAAGACAGGTAGGGAAGCTTCTGGGAAAAGCATTCAGACTGGATGTTGTGCTGCCCTGTCCTGAGTGGCAGTGAGGCCAAGCAGAAAATGTAAGGGCTGGAGGCAAAGATCTAGGTCTCGGTCTGCATAGAGAACACTCTGGAACATGACACAGTGACGTGGGATAGGCCACTCACTCAGCACTTTGTCCTCATTTGTGCAATGGAGGTAATTTGCATCTCCCAGGGTTGTTGTGAAGATGATGTGCCATGATATCTGCGAAAGTGCTCTGTAAGCTGTTTACATCTCTGAGAAATACCAGTTATTAGCACCATGGGCATTTTCCCATGGGTTCTCTTGTCTGTCCACCCTACACATGCAATGATTGAGTTTATTGATTGTATACAGCTCAGGGGTCTCATAAACTTTTATTTTGTTATCAAACTCAGAGCCTTTCCTCTTGAATGTCCCTCACGGTTCAGAAAAGCAAATTTGATCTAGCCTTGAAGAACCACCATAATCTGTGACTTAAGGAGCTGTATTTGGCCTTTCAACAAATACTGTTTTCCAATGGTTTCATATGTGAATTTGTTATCTCCCCAGATATACTGTAAGCTGCTTGTTATTAAGAGCATAGACTTCAGAGTCATTCAGTCCTGGGTTTAAATCTTGGCTTTGCTACTTACTTGCTGTGTAGGGCTTTGGGTAGATTATGCAATCTCTTTAAGCATTAATCTTCTCATCCAGGATATTGACATTGCGATGTCATTTGTGAAGTGTAGTGAGAATTAAGACATATGCATCTAAAGTTCCTAACCCAGTACCTAGTACACGGTAAGGGACCAATCAATTGTACCTTCTGAACAATAGCTGCTAGCTCAACACTAGGTGCTAGAATGGGTTTTGGCAAAATGCTTGATTGAGAACTGGAAGTAAAGCAAAGGAAGCAAACAGTAACTCAAGGCTACTTTTGGCTGTAAATTCCCAGCCTATCAATAGGAACAGAAAGGGTATGGCTTCCTGACCCAGGCAGAAACTTACACGGTAATATAAAAGCAATTTCTTTTCTTGGGTTGTCAACTGATAAATTTCACTTGAAATATGGCAGTAGGTTTGGGTAGAGGAAGGGGAGATTGGTGATATTAGTCCTGACAGGTTTGGCTGGTGGGATGGTTGTGGAACATGAACATGAGGCAACGTAGTTTTTTAAATTTTATTTGTTAATATATTTTTTAGATTTATTTAGAGAGAGAGAGAGTGCAGGGGGAGGGGCAGGAGGAGAGAGCGAATCCTAAAGCAGTCTCCCTGCTGAGTGTGGAGCCCATCTGTGTGTTCAATCCCAGGACCCCAAGATCATGATCTGAGCTGAAACCAAGAGTCAGCCATTTAACCGACTAAGCCACCCAGGCATCCTGAGGCAGCATAGTTTTGAGGCTATTCCGCAATTTAAAAGCCTCTGCCGCATTTTCAGACCATGTGTCTTGATTTTGTTCAAAGAATTTAATGCACATAAAGGCAGATGTCTTATGGTACATCACCGAAAATGATTAGCATTTTATTTTTTTCTTATTTGCTTAATTTATGCACACAAGCAACAGTTCTTAAACTACTGAGCTCTGTGCCACATTGTACAAATCAAGGATGAGACACGGTTCTTTTTTTTTTTTTTTTTTGAGTGAGAGAGTGTGTGCAAGCGTGGGGAAGGGGTAGAGAGGTGCAGAGGGAGAGGGAGAGAATCTTAAGCAGACTCCTTGCTGAGCACAGAGACTGACCTGGGGCTTGATCTAACGATCCTGAGATCATGACGTGAACCAAAATCAAGAGTTGGATGCTCAACCAACTGAGCCACCCAGGCGCCCCTGAGATACTATTCTTGACCTTACGTTCTGGTGCAGGAGTCATATACATAACCAACTATACTGAAATGCTAAATGTGATATTTTTGCAGTTACGTTCAGAATGACATGGGGAATATTTTTCCTATCTTTGTAAGATTTTTTAAATAAGGCATACATTAGGCAGAATTAGTTTTCCTGTCAGTCTTTGGAGCTTCTCTATTTTGCCTTTCATCATGGTGTTGAGAAATCAGTCATCAGTGTAAATATCATTCCTCTGGAGGTGATACCTCTTCGCTTTGACTAGTCTTACTATTTTCTCTCTGTTAATCTGCGGTTTTATAAGGGATTCATTGCGATCCCTTAAGTTGAACATTTGTGTCTTTATAAGTTCTGTAAAATGATCTACCCTTATCATTTTTTCAAGTTTAAAAAAATTGTGGTAAAATATACCTAACAAAATTTACCATTTTAACCATTTTTAAGTGTGTAATTCAGCAGCACTAAGTATATTCCCATCGTTGTGCAACCATCACCACCATCCAGCTCCAGAATGTTTTTTATCTTCTAAAACTGAAATTCTGTACCCATTTAACCCTCACTCTTCCTTCCCCCAGCCCCTGACAATCACAATTCTATTTTCTGTCCCTTTAAATGTGACTACTCTAGGTACCTCACAGAAGTGGACTCATACAGTATTTGTCCTTTTAGGACTGCCTTATTTCACTTAGCATAATGTCCTCAAGTTTCCTTCATATTATAGCAGGTGTCAGAATTTCCTTCATTTGTAAGGCTGAATAATACAATACTCCATTGTCTGTATATACCACATTTTGTTTATCCATCCATCCATTGATGGGTACTTGGATTGTATTTCCGTCTTTGGGCTACTGTGAATAAAGCCTCTATGAACATGGGTGTACAAACATCTATTTGAGTCCCTGCTTTCAATTCTTTTGGGTATAGACCCAGAAATGGAATTGCTGGATCATATAATTCTGTTTTTGATTTTTTTAAAAAAGATTTTTATTAATTATTTGAGAGAGAGAGAGAGAGCAAGCAAAGGGCAGAGGGAGAGGGAGAAGCAGACTCCTTGCTGAGCAGGGAGGAGCCTGATGCAGGACTCCATCTCAGGACCCTGGGATCATGACCTGAGCCGAAGGCAGATGCTTAACCGAATAAGTCACCCAGGCGCTCCTCCGTTTTTAATTTTTTGAGGAACTACTATACTATTTCCCATATTGGCTGCCCCATATTACATTCCTACCAGCAATGAACGAAGAATCCAATTTTTCCACATCCTCATCAACACTTGTGATTGGTTGGTTTGGTTTTCTTTTTTTGAAAATAGCCATCCTAATGGGTATGATGTGGTATCTCATTATGGTTTTGATTTGCGTTTTCCAAAGGATTAATGATATTGACCATCTTTTCATATGCTTATTGGCAATTTGTGTATCTTTGGACAAATGTCTATTCAAGTTCTTTGTCCATTTTTTAATAGTGGGTTGTTTTTTTGTTGCTGAGTAGGACTTCCTTATCTATTCTAGATATTAATTCCTATTTGATATAGGATATAAATACAGGATTAGGAATGGGATAGCCCATTCCATGTGTTGCCTTTTTACTCTGTTGATGGTATCCTTTGATACAGGAAAGTTTAAAGTTTTGATATAGTCCAATTTATTTGTTTTTTCTTTTGTTGCCTGCTTTTGGTGTTATATCCAAGATATCACTGCCAAATTGAATGTTTTTCCCTTATGTTTTCTTCTAAGAGTTTTATACTTTTAGCTCTTCCATTTAGAGATTTGATCCACTCTGAGCTAATTTTTGTGTATGGGTATAAGGTAAGAGCCCAACTTCATTTTTTTGCATGTGAAATAATCCAGTTTGCCCAACACCATTTGTTGAAAAGATCATTATTTCATGAAATATTGCCTCTTCTCCTTCCTTTCTAGTCTCTCTTTTGGAAAACTGAGTAGACACAGATTTGGCTTTCTTACTTTGTCCTTTATGGGGTTTTTTTGGTTTGTTTCTTTTGTCCTTCATGTTCCTTAATCTTTCTTTGTCTCCATTATCTTTGTGACATTAATTCTGTATACTATCTTCAGCTTTGTTTTTCAATTTACAAATTCTTCTTCTGGATCAGTCTACTATTTAATCTGTCCACTGAGTTTTAAATTCAATTATTACATTTGTTTCATTTTGGAAGATCTATTTAGTTCTTTTCTACACATGTCTGGTCATTTTTTAGTCTCTTATTCTTATACTTTTAGTTAATTCTCCTATTTTGTAAACATACTATACAAACTTACTTAATATTCTATAACCATTGCTACCTATACTTAAAGTCTTGGAAGGTAATTTTCCCCCTATATGTTGTTTCTGTGTCTCTCAGGGGATTTGGTGTCCTCATGTATTTTGTGATTTGTGATTGTGAGCTAACATTCTTTGGAACTTTGTGGGAGTTCTTAGAGGCCTGAGTGGAGAGAATTTGTGGTTGCTTTCGCCAGATGCTTGGGTACTACCAATCTTGGACCACTTTGACTAAATTTTTGACTTGTTTGTTTTTGGAACATGGAGGAAATTTGAACTCAGGCCCCAAACTTATCTGGGGTCTCACGCGTGGTTAAAAATTCATGAAATACCTCAATGGATATTATTATTATTTACTATATTCTTTTGGGAGGTATGTGTGTGTCTCTTTAACTATTCACTGAATGTGTAATCCTTTGCAACTCTCAGAGAAATGTTAGGGTCTCTAATCTTACTCTTGAGCTCACTTGGACTCCAGACTTTTTGTGCTTCCTCCAAGTGGCCATTAAAACAAATGCTCTAGATTACTGTGTATCAGCAAATGCTCTAGAACAGCCCCTTGCTTTAACATTCACCCTCCTCTTTGAGTTTGGGCTATGGTTTCATCTTTGACCTTTGAAAATCTTCTTCATTTTCTTGTGAAACAGAAGGCTTGTTAAATTTTACCTGGTGGTTTATAGCAGAACGGTTGCTCAGATGTGAAATCCTCTGTAACACTATATACTTCCATGGGTTTCCACAGCACTAAATTCTGTGATGTTTCTAACTTGATCTTTGATTTATGTTTTATGTATATTATGCTAATTCTCAAATCTTTGAGATAGGTATTATCATGGTCATTGTTCCCTCGCCCCCCTTTTTTTTTTGAGAGAAAGAGTGGGGAGGAGGAGCAGAGGAAAAGGGAGAGAGAGAATCTCAAGCAGGCTCCACACCCAGCTTGGAGCCTGACACAGGGCTCCATCCCACGACCCTGAGACTAGGACCTGAGCTGAAATCAAGAGTAGACACCCAATGACTGAGCCACCCAGGTGCCCCAATCATTATTGCCACTTTAAAGATGAAGAAACAGAGGCATAAAAAAGTTAAATAATATGCCCAATGTCGCAAAGCCATTAAGTAGTAGATATTTGCCTCTAGGATCTCTGGCTTCAGTGCACATTGATTTACCCACTTCAATCAATCACATTCAGTTTCTGCTTTGTGCCCAGCTTCCTGCCTACAATCAGAATGAGGAGACAATGCATACCCACATGGAACCTCTAGAAAATAATATTAGACAATAATATGTACTCAAACTCTATGTTACATGTGCACATTTTTAAGTACTATAGATGTTCACAGAAAGGATGATCAACAAGGACTTTTCCTGATGGTTTTAGACTTGAAACAGGTCTTGAGAAATGGATTTGAACTGACTAAGTAAGAGAAAAGGGAATGACAGAGAAATTCCAAAGTGAGGGAGATAGGAACCCAATGTAAGAAGTAGAAATGAGCATGATACTATACGTTTGAAAATCCTGGCCCATAAAGTAGGTCTTCTTCAGGAAGAGATGGACAATTCAGTTGGAGAGGTATGGAGGAGCCTAAAAGCCAGATAAAGAAATTTAGATGTACTAGGTAGAAATTAGGTTTCAGGAAGATACCTTTGTAACAGCATACTGGATGGAAGTTATCAAAAACTGTGAAGGGTCTGACATTTTACCCTGCCCGCAATCAACAAAGTTAGCCCCTTGCGAGGATGTTGGCAGAAGATGCAAGACTCCTGAGTCAGAGACAAAGGACTTTATTATTTGTGGTACAACAAGCAGTGTGAGTTTCAGTTTCGCATCCATTCTCCTTGCTCCTTGGGTCCCACAGAGGAGATGCAGAGTGAATGCTGTATACTCCCTGGTTTACTATCACAGCTGAGGAACCCCAGGCCTGAGAAACTCAAATCTTTTGTAGTGGTCTGCAAGAACCTCTGCCTGACTTTTGCCTGGAGGGGAATATTATCTGTATTAAACTAGACAGTACACAAACGTATTCTCTGCTCTAGAGGGAGACAGTCTGAAAATAGAGCCATCTGTGCCTCTGCTTGCAACAGGGGAAGCAACATGAGAAACCCATGAAAAATAGTTTCCCAGCAGAAGTAATCTGAAAAATAACAATTCAAGTATGAAGTCTTTGGGATATTTCATGTAAGCTCTATGAAATCTGAGATCTTACCTGTTGCTATTGGCTGAATGTTAGTGTCCCCTCCCCCCAAAATCCTATGTTGAAGCTCTAATCCCCAGTGGGATGGTATTTGGAGGAAGGGCCTTTGGGAGGTAATTAGGTCATAAAGGTAGAGCCCTCACTGATGGAATTCGTGAACTTCTAAGATGATGATGATATCTCTCTGCCGTGTGAGGATACAGAAGGAGGACATGTGCAAAGCAAGAAGATAGTCCTCAACGGACACTGGATCTGCTGGCACCTTGATCTTGGGCTTCCCAGCCTTCAGAACTGTGAGAGATAAATGTTTGTTATTTAAGCCACCCAGTCTGTGGTAATTTGTTAAAGCAGTCCACATTGACCAAGACACCTGTTGTCAGTCTTGTTCACTGTACAGGTCCTACAGATAAGTGTGTAATAGGCCTTTAATAAATATTTACTGTCTAATAAATATTTAGTGTCTAACAATTTTTTAGTGTTTATTATGTGCCAGGCCCAGTACTTATCACTTGACAAGCGTTAGTTAACATATTTAATCCTCATAGCAATAGGTACTTTTATTAATGGGATACACATAGACACATACGTAGAACAGTTCAGTTCAGCAAAGTTGAAGGATACAAGATCAATATATAAAAAATCAGTTGTATTTCTGTACACTAGCAATGAGCAATCCAAAACTGAAATAAAAAAAAATTCCATTTACAATACCATCAAAAAGAATGAAATACTTAAGGATAGATTATTGTTAAGAAGGCATTATTCCACTTCAAACCCACTAGTATGGCTAGTACCAAAAAGAAAGCCAAAGCCCAGGAAAACAACACAAAATAACAAGTGTTGGTGAGGATGTGGAGACATTGAAACACTTGTGCACCATTGGTGGGAACGTAAAATGGTGCAGGCTGTGGAAAACAGTATAGTGACTCTTTAAAAATTAAAAACAGAATTACCATATGATCTAGCAATTTCACTTCTGGATATATACCCCAAAGAACTGAAAGTAGGAACTCAAAACAGACATTTGTACACACATGTTCACAACAGCACCATTTACAATAACCCAAAGCAACTCAGGTGTCCATCACCGGGTGGATAAGAGAGATGTGGTATATACATGCAATGGAATATTTTTCAGTCTTAAAAAGGAAGGGAATTCCAACACAACTTACAACATGGATGAACTTTTGGAACATTGTGCTGAATGAAATAAGCTGGCTACAGAAGGACAAATCTCTATGATTCCACTTACATGAGGTACCTAGGGTAGTCAAATTCATGGACACAGAAAGTAGCATGGTGGTTGCCAGGGCTGTTCATAGAGAGGAAAGGAGTTATTGTTCAGTGGTTATGAGTTTCAGTTTTAGAAGATGAAAATAATTCTGGAGATGGATAGTGAAAATGGTTGTAAACAGTGTGAACAACCAAATGTGATATAGCCATATAATGGACTATTATTCAGCCATAAAAAGGAAGTACTGATACATGCTATAATATGGATGAATCTTAAAAACATTGTGTTAAGTGAAAGAATTCAGATACAAAAGGTCACATATTCTATTATTCCATTTATAGAAATAGTCAAATCCATAGAATCAGAATGTAGATTAATAGTTGCTAGGGAATGGGGGGAGGAGGGAATTGAGAAGTACGGGGTTTCTTTTTAGGTAGATAGAAATGTTCTGGAATGAGATAGTGGTGATGGTTGTACAACATGGGGCATATACAGAAAGTTACTACATTGTATAATTTAAAACTGGTACAGGGGTGCCTGGGTGGCTCAGTTGGTTAAGCATCCAGCTCCTGATTCCAGCTCAGGTCATGATCTCAAGGTTGTGAGATTGAGCCCCAAGTTGGGCTCTGTGCTGAATGTGGAGCCTGCTTAAGATTCTCTCTCTCCCTCTCCCTCTGCCCCTCCCCCTTCCCCAAATAATGTATGTACACCTGAGTTCACACAGAACTTTAGTTTCTTTCTTTCTCTCTCTCTTTCTCTTTCTCTTCTCTTCTCTTCTCTTCCTCTTCTCTTCTCTTCTCTTCTCTTCTCTTCTCTTCTCTTCTCTTCTCTTCTCTCTCTCTCTTTCTTTCTTGTTCATCAGTAAAAAGTACCCATTAAAAACTGCACTTAACAGTTGGGTTACCAAATAACTTATACCTCTGCTATGCGTATGGTTAGTAAAATTTCTTTAGAGCCGTTCTAGATATTATAACCTCGTGGGGGAACCTACCAATAGACTTTTGATTTCAGTTTCCCATTGCATTCCAAATTCTGGTTTTTATGTTTTCTTTTATCAGGAGAAAACTGAGTTTGTGAAGGGGTAGACATACAGCTACACAGTTACTCACCTGGCATTTCAGAAGGCTGGTTGCAGTTCTCCAAGAACAAATCCCAAGAAGTTTCATGGTGAAATAAACAGAAATCTGCAAGTAATACTTTGGTAAGATATTGTGGGAGTCAATACTGTTGTATTTATGCAGGTTGGTTAGCTCATCTGTATGAGTGGTCAGACAATTTCCCTAGAGAATTAAGAATTTAAAAGGATGCTCTTGGAGCTGCTAAAAACCAGAAAAATTTTTATTTTATATTTTCATCTCTCCATGGTTACCAATAGAAATACACATTACAAATTTCAAGTCTAAGAACTGGTCTGGTCTAGGACAAACACGTCTGGTATTATAAGTACGTGCGTAAGAGAAATGCTCCCTTCACGGCCTACGTTGAAGACCAAGGGCATCTGTGTGGCTGTGTGGTATGATGTCTGCACTGCTGTAAATCAGATTTCCCCACCCTTAGGTGACTGTTCCTAAACTTCACTTCTCTCTTCAAACTCTCCACATAGCCCTCCACTTGTCTCTCGAATGGCGCCTGCTACTGCATCAAAAGAATGGAGGCCGCCAGGCAGCTTCCTGCAGCTCCTACAGTCCTTCTGCCCACGTGGAAGGGAGCCACACAGCCACTTCTCCTTTGTCTGACCTCTGTGCATCATCCCCCAGTTCAATGGCTATTTAAAGAAGGAGATGCTAGCGGGAACATAAACCTCTTACATTAAAATTCGCCTCTTGCTTCTCCTCTCCAGTTGTTTCTTCTGAAGGCAGGAGCCATTTTCCTGTCTCTTTCAATCTTGACTCACCAAATTTCTCAGCCTCAACCAGACCCAGTTTTATTGCTGTCCCTCACAGCTTCTTGAGACTCTCCACTTCTGTGGCTTCCGTGAGGCTCCTCTCTTCAAGGGGTCTTAGATTCTCAGACTCTTTTACGGGTCCCTCTTCCCCTGCCCGTCCCTTGAGGTTGGGTCCCTCAGGGTTCTGCCTTAGCTCCTTGCTTTTCTCTCTGTTTCCCCCTCCTGGTTATCTCATTTCTTTATGTGATTATAACCATCATGTACATGTGGATGCCTGCTAAGCATCACTACTTGGAGATCCCATAGGCACCCCAAACTTGGCATGTCCCAAATTGCCTTGCCTACACATTTATCCCTCCTTTTTCAGTTTCCCCGCAACTTACCTACTGATTTCAGTTTTCTCATCACTGTACCAGTCAGGATTCTGTTAGGGTGCTCATAGATGATTTCAGATCCCCTATATGGACCTTGAGCTAAGAATAAGAATGGAAAGCTCTGAGTTCATCATTTCCTTCTCTAAGTTCTTCAGCACACTTAGAAGCAACCAATCAATCCTATTATAGCTCGTATTGTCACTAAAATATCCTATTGCAGCAGACACTTGTTCACCCAAAGCTTTACCTTTTATGGCAGAAGTTGGCAAAGTAGCTTCCCGGACCAAAATCTGGCTTGCTCTCTGTTTTTGTAAATAAAGTTTGATCAGAACACAGCCACGCCCATTCATATACTTATGGTCTAATGGCTGCTTTTGAGCTACAACCACAGAGTTGAGTGGCTGTGGCTCACAAAGCCTAAAATATTTACTATCAGTCCCTTTCCAGAAAAAGTTTGCCAACCCTGTTCTATAAGCATTTGATTAAAGGTGGCAAGGTATGACAATTTGTGTAACTGTTTTTGTCACTTCATGCCACATAGTACTAGTGTCTTCTTTACCACTGGAAACCGGGGCCATTAGTACCACCTTTAAGTCTAACAAAATCAGACAATGAATTCCATATAACCCAGAACCTATTCAGAGAACTCATCCTTTGGGCCCTAGACCCTAGAATCCTGTCCAGCACTAAATTCTCTGTCAGAGAATTTTCAATCCGAGAAGCAAAACCCCTTGAGATTAGACCTCACACCATTGTGAGATGTGGTTACATGATCTCCGTGAGGTCGTGTTCTCTGTGCCTGGTGCAGAGCGCGAAGTTTGCAGGGCGGAAAGTCAGGAAGAGAAGGAGGAGGTAAAGTGGGGGAGGAAGAGCAGGAACCGGCTGGAACCCAGAGCCTTGAGCTGGAGGCCCATGAAGAAGGACTGGAGCCTGCATTGGTTTCTCATCACCTCCAGCTTCGACAGGAGGAGCTGACCTACTTTGCTATGGAGCTAAATACTCACTTGTCCCAGGAGTCAGAAAAGTTGAAGGAAGACCCAGGAGGACGTGGAGCAGCTGCAGGATGGGCTGCGGCCCCACACCAAGGAGATGAGCCGGTAGATCATTGATGATGAGCATGAGGTCCATCCATGCCTCCTGCTTCTGCACCAACTTTATGCGCGTGAAAACATGGTTGCTTCTTCCCTTCCACTTTCCGAAGCTCACATAAAATGTCTCTTTGGTCCACCCTAACCAGAAACATACGAAGAGGAGGGTTCTGGGAAATAGTCATTTTAACCAAATCAACACATTAAGAAACCACCGCAATCACATTCCCAACTATTAACTTTTTAATTGAATGATTTTAAATTTTGATTAAATTACTTAAAATTTCCAATTTATGTTTTCTGTCTCTCTGTGCATCTCCAATGTATCTAGTCTCAAGTAATGGTGCACTACTCACTGGACTTCTAAAGCTGGGTACCTGGGTTCATTTCTTCCATCCTCACCATTGGTCACTCACCAAGTCTTGCTCATTTTAGGTCCTAAATATATTTCTAATGTGTATGTTCTTTTTAGCAATGAACTAGCACTGCCCTAGTCTAAGCTTATCTCATCTTTTGGCTTTTTGCTATCACCGCCTAACCAGGGAGCTGCCTTTGATTTTGTCCTGCTGAAATCCATCCTTCTTTCTATACTGCCTCAAGCACAAATTGAATTACATCTTGTATTCTCCCATTTACTACTCCGGAGTATTATACTTGGTAGGAACAGGGAGATACTGTGTAGGGCTATAACTTTCTTTGCTTTTCTGTGTTCGCGGGTGGGGGTTTTTTGGTGCTAAAATTCAAATAACACAAAACTTAGTATTTTAACCACTTTTAAGTGTGGTTTAGGAGCATGAAGTATACCTACATTGTTGTGACACTGTTCCCACCATCCAGCTCCAGAATTGTTTTCATCTTCCCACACTGAAACTCTGTACCCATTAGATACTCCCCAGCTCCTGGCAACCATCATTCTACTTTCTCTCTGTGAATTTGATTATTGGCTACTCTAGGTACTTCACCTAAGTGGAATTGTACAGTATTTGTGTTTTTTGTTTTTTGTTTTTTTTTTTTGTGACTGGTTACTTCACCCAGCATAATATCCTCAAGGCTCATCGTGTGGTAGCCTGTGTCAGAATTTCTTTCCTTTTAAAAGCTGAATTATATTCTGGGGGCACCTGGGTGGCTCAGTCAGTTAAGGTCATGATCTCAGGGTCCTAAGATTGAGCCTCTCTCCAGGCTCCCTGCTTAGCAGGGTGTCTCCTCGAGATTCTTTCCCTCTGCCCCTCCCCTTCTCTGCCTCCCTACTCTCCCTGCTTACTCTCTTTCTCTGTCTCTAAAATAAATAATTAAATAAAAATTTTAAAAGGCTGAATAATATTCTGTTGTATGAATACACCACATTTTGCTTATCCATTTTTCTGTCAATGGACATTTGTGTTGTTTCCATCTTCTGGCTGTGTGGGTAATGCTGCTGTGAACGTGGGTGTACACATCTCTGAGTTTCTGCTTTCAGTTCTTTTGGGTATACCCAAAAGTGGCATTTCTGGATCATATAGTAGTTCTATTTTTAATTTGTTGAGGAACTGCCATACTCTTTTCCATATTTCCACCAGCGGCAGGATTTCTCACTTCTCCACATCCTCACAATACTTGTTCATTTACTGTTTGTTTTAGTAATAGCCACCTAATGGATGCGAACTGGTATCTCCCTGGGGTTTTGACTTGCGTTTCCCTACTGATTAGTCATGTTGAGCATCTTTTCATGTGCTTAATGGCCATTTGTATATCTTCCTTGGAGAAATGACCATTCAACTCAGTTTGCCCATTTTTTAATTTGGTTGTTTTTTCATTGTTGGGATTTAGGAGATTATATATATTGTATATGTATATATGTATGTACATATATGTGTGTGTGTATATATATATATATATAATTTATTAACCTCTTATCAGATATATGATTCGCAATTATTTTCTCCAGTTCCATGGTTGCCTTTTTACTCTGTTAATAGTGTCTTTTGATGCACAAATTTTAAAATTTTTTTAAAAGTTTTAAATTTTGATATAGTCCAATTTACCTATTTTTTTCTTTTGTTGCGTGTGCTTTTGATGTCATATCCAAGAAATCACTGCCACATCCAATGTCATGAAGCTTTCGCCTTGTGTTTTCTTCTAAGAGGTTTCTAGTTTTAGCCTTTATGTTTAGATCTTAGATCCATTTTGAGTCAATTTTTGTATGTGATGTAAGGTAAGGGTAACTTTATGTGTGAATATCCAGTTTTCCCAACACTTTTTGTTGAAAAGATTGTCCTTTCCTCTTTGAATAGTCTTCAAACTCTTGTCAAAAATCATTTACCATATATGTGGTTTATTTCTGGGCACTCTATTCTATTCCATTGATCTATATATTTGTCTTTATATTAGTACCACACTGTTTGCATTACAGTAGCTTTGTAATAGGCTTTGAAATCAGGAAGTGTGATGCCGCCAGCATTTTTTTTTAAATTGGAATTTCTTTCTTTTTTTTAAATTAACATATAATGTATTATTTGTTTCAGGGGTACAGGTCTGTGATTCATCAGTCTTACACAATTCACAGCGCTCACCACAGCACATACCCTCCCCAGTGGCCATCACCCATCCCTCCCACCCCCTCCACCCCGGCAATCCTCAGTTTGTTTCCTAAGATTGAGAGTCTCTTATGGTTTGTCTCCCTCTCTGGTTTCATCTTGTTTCATTTTTTCCTCTCTTCCCCTATGAGCCTCTGCCTTGTTTCTCAAATTCCAAATATCGGTGAGATCATATGATAATTGTCTTTCTCTGATTGACTTATTTCACTTAGCATAATACCCTCTAGTTCCATCCATGTCCTTGCAAATGGCAAGATTTCTCCAGCATTTTTTTTTTTTTTAAGATTGTTTTTGCTATGGGTGGCTGGGTGGCTCAGTTGGTTAAGCAACTGCCTTCGGCTCAGGTCATGATCCTGGAGTCCCTGGATCGAGTCCCACATCAGGCTCCCTGCTCGGCAGGGAGTCTGCTTCTCCCTCTGACCCTCCCCCCTCTCATGTGCTCTCTCTCTCTCTCTCTCTCTCTCTCATTCTCTCTGTCTCAAATAAATAAAATCTTTAAAAAAAAAGATTGTTTTTGCTATTTGGGGTTGTAGTTCCTAGGTTTTTTTTTTAATAAAATGAGTATTAATTTCATGATAACAAAACATTAAAAGGCAAATTTAATAAAGTGTTATCTATCCAAACAGCTCCCTACATAAACAAAGCAAAACTCATCAATGGGTCCTCACCGTGTGCTGAATAAAGTCCAAACTCCTTAGCAGGCCATTCAATGTTCTCCACATCCTGCTTCTATAGATTTATCCTTCTTTGTCTCACCTCTGTCCCCACCTTTCACCTTGTGCTTCTTCTGTAAATTCTGAACTTATGCCTAACTGCTTGCATTTCTTATCACAGCCCATCTCTTTATACCGCTGGACCTTTGCTTATACCGTTCCACCTGCTAAGAGCACCCTTCCTACTTTTTGGGAGTGACTCCTGCTTATTCTTCCTTTAGAAATTAGGTTATATGCCATCTTTTTCAAGAAGCTTTTCCCAACCCCCCATGTTGGGCTACAACCCGCTCTTCTGAGTTCCAGTGGTCTCAAGTCTATGTTGCTCCGTTAAGACATCATATTATATAGCACTTGCGTGTTAAGTTCTTCAGGATCAGAGACCAGATTTTCTTCTATTTTTGTTTAACTTCCAGTGGCTGCACACAATTTTTGCCACATAGATTATATTTGTTAAAGTTAATTCAACAGAACCAAAAGGAATTTTGTGTGTCTAAGGCAAGGGCCTGTTGCTAAGGTTGGGATATCACTGCCATTGGCAAAGGGAGGCCCAACTAGGACCAATTCTCTTGTATTGCTCCTGAAGATCAGGCTCACTGAGATGTAGAATATACAAAATTTTGCAGGGGAATATAAGTATCAGATGACTTCCATATCATAGTTTGGGAAAGCTCTCCTGTTGCCAAATAACCATGCAGGGCATCTATTTGAAAAAGTAGATAAAATTTGGGTCATTCCAAAGGCTACTAGGCAAAAATCCAATTCCTCTGTGATGTAGGAGTCCTTTCCTGGAGGAATGCCAGAGGTCCTGGGAAGCTTTTTATTCTTGAGTGCATTAAGATGGAAACATGCTTTACTCAACCTTAGCTCTTTAATTCTTGCAACTCTCTCCCCAAATGCATTCCAATGACTGCAGAAGTTGCAATTATTTTGTAGACAGTATGGTTCGACACCCAAAGGAGATTCTGTACCCTTGGCTTCTGGGACCTCAAAGATGAGCCAAATGCGTTTAGGCAAAATATGTAGTAGTGGGTGCCCACTCTGTGGGGCCGGATGCCAGGAGAGGCTGATTCAGCAGCCACAACAAGAGACACACGCTCATCAGGAACTTCCTGCTCATGCCCTACTCAGAGCCATTAGTCATACACAGACATGGCGTGTCCAAGCAATGAACCTGATAATGGAAAGACCACAATTTGTGTAGCCATGTGAAGGGTGTGAGGATGAACTTCCCAATGCCAACCCTCCTTCTGTATTTGGTAAACTTGAGAGCAAGGAGTCACTGGGGTACAACATAGTTTTCTGCACAGTATCTTGTCTATAACTGGTAAACGTTTGATACAATATGTAATTCCAGAAGAACACATTGTGTTTTTCAGTGAAATTTCTGTAGTTGTCTGTATTATCATAGGAAGTGCATTTTTAACGGCTGGTATCATCCATGACCTCATCCTGATATGCTCAATTTTGTGATGCAACCATTCTTTAAAAAACTGTGAAAATGCCATATGAGCTGACAAATGGCAAACAAGCAGTCTTTAATTTTAAATGTTTAGGTATTTAAGGAGAGGACTGAAAGAAAATGAGAAGCCCCGTTCTGGTAGTAAGGACACAGGGGTTGGGGGGATCCCCTTGAATAAATGAATAGTAACTAAAACGGTCCAGCAAAAAAGATCACATCCATTTTGGGTGTCTGGCTGGCTCAGTGGTAGAGCGCACAACTCTTGACTCAGGGTCGTGAGTTCGAGCCCACCTCAGGCATAGAGTTTAAAAAAGGATCTATTTTAATCCTGGTTACCATGGCCCCTGTGTGTTTCATGTTGCTAATTATATTGTTTTAATTTTCCTTAAGGTTTATTAATTCCAGATTAGATATATCTTCCTTAGTCTTGGTAAAACAGGATTGTTTCCCTCGGAAACATAATCTGTATTCCTCAGCATTTCCAAATGTGTTCAAACTAACTTCTTTCTAATTCCCTGAAATCACATGTCCACAAGGGAAGGTTCCCCTTAAAGGGGAACTTTCTGGTGTCCCAGGACAGCTCGTTCCAGGGACAATTTTCCAAAGTGCTGCTCAGACTTTGAGCCTCTTTGGCCTCCATTATCCCAAAAAGGAAGTTTCCCCTTTAAACAAAGTCGTAAGTGCCATTGACATCCCTGCGTATATCGCGGGAAGATGAGCTCTGGCATCAGATCACCCTCAGGTGCTCAGCAAGTCTTCCTTGAGCACCTGCAGAGAGCTCCGTGCTGTGCTAGGAGCTATTCAGTCATTCCGTGCAGGAATTTACCAAGCCCCTACACTCTGCTGGACACTGGAATACAAAACAAAAAGGATGGCTCCTGTGTTCAAACTGCTCAGAGTCCAGGCGAGGAGAGAGCTGACGCACAAGGAATCATACAGCAATCTGAGCAGTCTTGTGTTAGAGCTGAGGGCCCAGGGTAACCCGAAAGGAAACCATGATTCTGGCGTTGAGGAAGAGGAACTCGATGACGATACTTGACGCCATGCCCTGAAGGATGAGTGAAATTTTACCAGTTGAAGAAAGAGTTGGGTGAGAACAGTGGGGAAATGAGTTTGGGTAGACGAGGTGGTTGCAGGAAAACATGAAAACCAAGGGGAGGAATTCGGACCTGAATTGGTGGGTAAGAGGATGCAGCCAACCGTAGGCTGAGGAGCAGAAGAACAGCATGACAGGTGAGTTGTTCCAGGAAAATTCCTCAGGCGTAACACTTGGAGACAAGAGAGGTTGGCCTGAAGGGAGCCAGGTAGCTCTTGCAGATGCCAGTCTGTTGGAGGGTGATGAAGCCTGGGGATGAGGCGACAGAAGAAGGAATGGAGAGGGACAGGGCTTGGCTCCCGGTGGGAGACGAACAAATGTCTGTTGAGAAAATATTTAAATGGATACGTGATAGCCCTGGATGTATCAAAAGGGAGCGAACATAAAACATGACCGACTCTAAGGATTTGAGCCAACATGACAAGAAGAATGGCTTATCATTTCATTGACAGGGAGGAGGAGTATGAGAGATGAAGTGTATTCCAAGAAAAAAAAAGTAACCAGTCCCTATAAAGTCCTGTAGGGTAGACTTTTGCTTCCTTCTGAGTGCGGCACTTAGTATATAGCAATTTATCAGTAAGGGTTAACTAATAGGAAGTTAAAAATGCAAATAAGTAGGGGAAACAAGGGCATGGCTCTTAGCCTCTCCGGGGTCCTAAGATGGTTTGTCCTGGGGATACCTCTCGAAGGGCAGCTTGGGCCCTTAGCCTCTTTGGCCTTGGTTTCCTGGTCTGAAAAATGTGGGAGTTGATTGGCGGCTAGCTAACATCCTTCTGGTGTTAAAAATCAGTGACTTTGTTCTTTTTGCTGATACTGGTGTTCTTTCTCCTATGAAACAACTTAGAAAATGAACCTCAATTTCTCAGGGTTTATTCCTTTCCCGGGAAGTGAGCAGAGGAAACTGATATATGAGGTACAGAGAGAATCCAAAGGGCTCTGAGCTGAAGGGCTATTTCTCAGTTTGAAGGATCCCATTGCCAAAAATGGAAGTGGTGTTTGGAGTGTTGTTTTTGCCATGTCCCCTGGACTTAAATGGAACTGAATTCTCTTGCAAAGATGGAGAGGAGAGGAGGGGGTGTCTTGCCTGGGAGCTGGCTGCTAATCTATGTACCGGAGGTCCAAGTTCAAATATGCTTTCAGAAAAGCTTCAGTTCATTTTTCTCCACACACAATGGAGCTGTTGTGCCTCCAGAAGCTGGGAGAAGGCAGCTGGATTTCTAGAGCCCCATGGCCAGCATCTTTCTGATTCCTCTTTGATTCTCTTCTTTTGGAGACACACCCCACAGGACACATTGGTCTGGAGAATAAAATACCAGTCAGTCATTGTCATAAAGTCTAGAAAACAAGAAGCGTACCCCGTATGGGCGTTATCAGGCCCTCATTAGCACTTGGCCTCAGTGAATCATTCAGCTGTATGTGAAAAAAGTCTTTTCAGTAGAACAGGGGCATTAAATACTTGGATCTCGCCTAAATGATTTGCCCTGCCTATGCCGACCATTTTAGGTAGGTAAGTTCCCGGACTGCTGGGTCCTTGTGCTGTGTTAGTTTAATTCTGTGAACTACGCCATACAGGAATGTGTTGAATAAATGCCCATCTGATTTCAAAGGTCCAGAAGGATTTCTGTGCCTCCTGCTTATAGGATCTAATCAGATGGTCTCTGAAATGGCTCTGGCTCTCTTTTGGGGAAAAATGTCTAAAATGAGAAATTGTGTTTTTTTCTGCTAAACTCTGTGTGATAGTTTTTTGTGTGTGTGATTTCTCTTTAAACAGATGAAATTTGAGGAACTGGCATGAAAGGAAACTGAAGTTGAGAGATAGGGATAGGTGGATGCATTTAGATACAGTGATGGTGATAATTGACATTTATTCAGTGCTTGCTCTGTGCCAGGCACTGGTTGAGGCACCTAAGTGAATTTAATTCACTTAGTCCTATAAAATGACTCTATAAAATATATATTCTGTATATATTATAGATATGACTCTATAAAATAGACTCTATAAAATAGATGTTATCTTTATTTCCCTGAAGATGAAACACAGGGAGATTAAATCACAAAGCTGAGAGGTCGTTGATCCAGGCTCCCAAAAGTGGTACTTAGGGCCACAGACTATACTCATTTCCTGTGAGCAGGGTGTTCCCCAAACGTTCATGCCTCTTGGCTTTATGTTGTGTTGTGTTCTAGAGATGCATGTTGTGTGGTATGTGTTATGTTTTAGTTCCGGGTACAGGTCTTAGCTATTCATTGTCTTTATACTCTGCTTCCCAGATATAAGAGGAGCAGAAAGTAATAGAAGAGTAAATAGGAGGGGAAAGCAAGGGAAGAAGTCGTGACATTGAGTCATACACGTGTGCATGCACATGCAGACACATACACACGCACACACACTCACAGCTGACCCATTTGTTTATTTTATACTCACATCACCCATGTGCTCTCGCAAGCTCCTTTCCTGCCAGTTTATACATAGTCCTTCCCTGAGGGATCAGCCCTTTCCAGTCCAGGTCATGGGAAGGGGCAGGAAGGGGATGATTTCCCTTCCAAGAGCCTGCCGGAAAACCATGTTTGGACAGGGTCACTTATAAGAATTGATCAATAAGAATAGCAACTGTGAAGGCCAAACCTCTATGAGTAAAACAGTGCAATCAGCACCTCTAGGAGCATAGAAGGAAATCTGTCCTGTCCTTCAGGAGCTCAGCATTGACAAGAGCAAACACAGGTTTGGTGTGTCATCCCCCACCTGTGCCCACAAGCCAGGAGGCCAAGATTAATATCTTGGGACATATTGTGGGATATGCTGTTGTGTGCTCTATAGTTTCTTGTACCCTGGATTTAAAAATAACTTTAACTCATGGGGTGCCTGGGCGACTCAGATGGTTGGGCATTGCCTTCAGCTCAGGTCATAATTTCCAGGTGCTGGGATCGAGACCCATGTCGGGCTCCCATCTCAGTGGGGAGTCTGTTTCTCCCTCTCCCTCTGCCTCTCCCCCTGCTTGTGCTCCCTCTGTCTCTGTCTCTCTCTCTCTCAAATGAATAAATAAAATCTTAAAAAAAAATAACTCCAACTCTTACAACCATACAATCAAATGCTGTGTCATTACAATGAATGAAGTTGAATTAATATTAAAAGATGTCCACGGGGGTACCTGGGTGGTTCGCTTGGTTAAGTGGTTAAGCGTCTGACTCTGGCTCAGGTTATGATCTCAGGGTCCTGGG
Source organism: Eumetopias jubatus (assembly GCF_037043125.1). NCBI lineage: Eukaryota > Metazoa > Chordata > Mammalia > Carnivora > Otariidae > Eumetopias > Eumetopias jubatus. The sequence goes on from NW_028274810.1 coordinate 13,456,655, forward strand.
ATCCAGCCCACTTGGGGGATGGGGAGGAGGGTCCCCCTGCTCAGCGGGGATTTTGCTTGTCTCTCTGCCCCTCCCCCCACTCGTGCTCTCTCTGTCTCTCTCTTTCTCAAATAAATAAATAAATAAAGCTTTAAAAAGGAGAAAGAAAGATATCGATGGTATATTTATTAGGTGAAATAAGCTTGCACAGTAGGACACTTGGTATGATCCCATTTGTGTAACAAAGATAGAAATACAGGCATAATAACAATAATAACACACAACAATAATACCTGTATAGTGCTTATTATACACCAATCATTATTCTAAGTGCTTTACATTTGTTAACTTACTAACCTTCACAACAATCCTGTAAAATGGATACTAATATTATCTCAAGTTTATATGAAGAAATCAAAGAAGGGGAAGTTAAGAACTTGCTCAAGATCACCCAACTAAATGGCAAAGTCAGACTTCAAATCTCCAGCATCCTGGCTCCAGAGTGTCTATTATTAACCCGTATGCTGCACTATAAATGCCATGTGAGCACAGAACAATTCTGGACAAATACACAGCAAGCTGCTAACAATCCCCAGCTGAGAGGAGTGGAAATGATGGTGAACTAAGGGGCAGGACAGGAAAATGTGCTTTTATAATACATCCCTTTGCACTCCGGGGGCATTATTCTCAAACTATCGTATGATTTGTTTACGGTTTTAAGAATCCTTTAGCAGCTCCAGACAACCATTAAATCTGGGCAGATTCTGTTTCCAGGAGAAAATGAGACGTGGGTTGGCTACACGTAGAAAAGAAAGAGCAGGATTTGACTTAAGGAGAAGAGGTGATGTGAGTGAGGCACTTGGAGGCGGCAGAACCCAGGAGACAGGAAGGGCGACGTGCTTGCTGGGGGTGTGGCAGGGAGCTGGGGGTTAGTGCTTAATGGGTACAGTTTCAGTTTTACAAGATTAAAAGAGAGGGGTAGGACTCTCAACTCTAGGAAACAAACTGAGGGTGGCTGGAGGGGTGGGGTGGGGGGATGGGGTAGCTGGGTGATGGGCATGAAGGAGGGCACCTGATGTCATGAGCACCAGGTGTTATATGCAACTGATGAATCACTGAGCTCTACCTATGATAACACATTACATGTTGATTAATTGAATTTAAATTAAAAGCTAAATTAAATAAAGAGGTTTGGGGATGGATGGTGGTGGTGGTTGCACAACAGTGTGAATGTGTCTACTACCACTGAACCGTGCACTTAAAGAATTGGTTGGATGGTAAATTTTATGTTAAGTGTATGTTGCTACAATAAAAAAGAAATTGAAGAGGATAAAAAAAAGAGAGAAGTGGGAAGAAGAGCACAGAGGAGCCAGGAGAGGCAACCAAGAAGGGAAAGGAGTTGAAATTGGTGCGTAAATGCGTGCCGAGGAACTTGGCTGGCTGACGCGGCCAGTTTTTACGACCTATACTTAAATACAGAGTCTCAGTGGGGGGAAAACTTATGTTCTGTGGGTACAGAAATAAAATATTTTGCACACTTTATAAATTAACCAGCAATTGTCCTTTTGGGGGTTGGTTAGAGGGTCCCAGGGAGAATTCCAATCATAACACATTTACTTGTCTCCACCCTAAGACTGGGTATTTCGGTTCGGAGGCAAGTTGCTGTTTTAAAGCAGAAGTGACCTCCCTGTCTCTGAAAAACGCAAATACAAGTTGATCCTCTTTTCTACAGAGCAGTATGGATAAACAGGACCACCCACAAACACACTAGTGCGGGAGAGCAGGGACCAGATTTAGCAGCCGGGGACACCTTGCTGGCCTGCTGGTGAGGTGGGCCCATGCCAGCAGATCCCAGTAGCTCCTTTGCCAAGTCTGCTATCAGCTCACCCACCTTTGCCCTTGAACTAGAGCCAAGGTCTCTGGAGGAAGGAGTGTGCTATTGCCTTTCCTATCGGGGCCTTCCTAGCACCCACTGAGGTCAGGCTGTACACAGGGCTGAGTGGCTCCCAGGGCTTCATGTGTGGGGCATTGTCACTGGAAAGACTGAATCTCTGGAAAAGACAGCCCGTAAAGGACCGTCAGTCAAGGCCAACAACAATCATCCCCACGTGGGACATCTCCGACAATTTTGATTTATCGGGAGTACAAATGAGATTGTCTTAGTTTTTCTTAGGCTTGGATGGACTTCACTTTGGAGCACGGCATGTCTTCATTTTGGCAAGTATGAAGAGGTACCACCTTCCTATCTCTTTCTTGTGGTCACCATTTCATCTCCAGATAGCTACCTTAATAGTAATTATAGTTAGAGTTACTGAGTGACTACTACATGCCAGGAATCATACCTGAACACTTCCCACAAGAACATGCTGCAATGGGGAATATCGCCACCATTTTATAAATGCATGAAACTGATCATCAGAGAAGTTATGAGCCTTATCCAGGGACACTCACTTGTGGCAGAGGTGGGATTTGATCCTAGGTCTGTTCAGCTCCAAAGCTGGTAAATTTGTATATTAAATTTGTGCATTATACATTATGCTAGATTGCCCTTCCAAGTGCAAATAAGAACTAGTTTTTAAAGATTATTTATTTATTTGACACAGAGAGAAAAAGTGCACAAGCAAGGGAAGCAGCAGGCAGAGGGAGAGGGAGAAGCAGGCTTCCCGCCAAGCAGGGAGCCCGATGTGGGGCTTGATCCCAGGACCCCGGGATCATGACCCGAGCCGAAGACAGATGCTTAACCGACTGAGCAACCTGGCACCCTAGGAACTATTTTCTATTCAAGTAGCTCTCTAATAAATAGGTGGCCAGAGCTATGGCATAAGCTCAGCGTACCTTGTCAGATGTAAGTCTCAGATTCTCCTCCATCTTACCAGGTATGAAAGGCATTTGCATATGGAAGCTTTGGAAGCTACACTTCCTCAGCTACTAAATACCATGAGGTCCTAGGAGTGGGTTACTGTATCCCCAAAGTTCTTCATTTACTCAGAGGATATAACTCAAGCGCTAAGAAGGATTTGCTCTAATTGTGTTCAGAGGCCTGTAGAAGGAGCCAAGCTAATCCACTTCTCTCCCATTGCAAGGCCAAGGGCAGGCTGTCCGAGCTCATCACTGCCTGCAGGGGAGGTAGGAGAGGACTGTTTCAGTGCTTCTGGCTAGGTCTCTGAGGAAGAATCACTGATGATCAGTCAGAACTGATTGGTATCTGAGAATCACTTCTCTGCTGACGGTCTGTCCTCTCCGTGAGGCGGTTCTGTGCGGTTTGTTAGGGCTGGCCTCAATTTCCCAGTGTCTCTTGGACATGATTTTAATGATTACTCATGCTACTTGAATTCAAGTTCTCAATCTTTATACAAGTTTCTAACTCCCTTTTTAAAAAGACAACCCAGGGGCACCTGGGTGGCTCAGTTGGTTAAGCGACTGCCTTCGGCTCAGGTCATGATCCTGGAGTCCCTGGATCGAGTCCCGCACTGGGGGGGGGGTCCCTGCTCAGTGGGGAGTCTACTTTGCCCTCTGACCCTTCCCCCTCTCATGCGCTCTCTCTCTCTCATTCTCCCTCTCTCAAATAAATAAATAAAATCTTAAAAAAAAAAAAGTAGAAAGACACCCCAGGAAGGTTCTGTTAAAGAGCTGATTTTCTAAAGCTGGTCGACCTTTGCATGATTATACTCTGCAACGGGTAGAATTTTATTGCTCATGAAAATGTGTCTTTAAAGGCAATATTTTTTACACTTTCTTTCCCCCCACAACCCACATAAAAAATACCTTTTAGACTTTTAATTCCAACCAAGACAAAATAAGAGGAACCAGATTTTCCTTTCCTGGCTGAAACAAGTAATAAGCTGGACAAATGAGTAATGAACAGTGTTTGGACACTATCAGGCAGTGAAGACAGTGTTCCCTGAGAGAGGAAAACAAATGAAGTTAGCCCCACGGTCATCCAGATTACCTCTGGAAGGGTCTCTAGGTTGCAAAGCAGGGAGGAGGAAGTCAGGCAGATCAGGGTGATTGAGGAAATGGAAATGGGAGTCTGGGGAGCCAAGGTGGCTAGAGTCTGCAGAGAGAGAAAGCACTGGGCACTCCCAGAGGGTCTCCCTCTAGGCTAGTGGAGTACCGCTCAGCACATGCATGTGAGGAAATTATCTGCAGCTCGACAGAACCACCCAAAGGGAGCAGGAGAGTTCACGCCTCTCAGCCAGAGTGGAAGACTTCATTATTGATGGGATTTGGGGTAGTCCTAGACTAAAGGCAGCTCTGGTCTCACCAAACCAAGTTTGAAGCAAGCCTGGAAAGGATAAAACTGTTTCTAAGTAACTTACCCGTGCTCCAGAATAGAGCTCAAGAATATTTATAGGAGTACAAAAATGTCTAGCACTAACAAGGTAAAATTCACAAGGCTGCGCATCCAATCAAAAAATTGCCTGTCGTGTAACGAAGCCAGAGTATGACCAATAATTATAACATTTATAGAAGTAAAATGTATGGCAATGGCACAAAGGCCAGGAAGGCGAAAGTGGATGTATATTGTTTTATGGCCTTATGCTGTGTGTGAAATGGTATATTTGCAGCTAGGCTGTATTCTACAAACCTTTTGTTATAAAATAATAATAAAGAGTTATAACGAGAGTCAACAAAAGGGGATAAAATGGAATCATTAAAAATATAATTACAGAAACAGGGCAAGGATGTCCTCTCTCACTCTTCCTTTTCAACATTGTACTGGAAGTCCTCGCTAATGCAATAAAACCAAAAGAAATAAAAGGTATACAGATTGGGAAGGAGGAAATAAAACGGTCAACTTTTTAAAGATGACCTGATTTTCTACGTAGAAAATTCCAATGAATCAACAACAAACTCCTGGGATTAATTTGCAATTATAGCAAGTTTGCAGGATACAAGGTCAACATACAAAAGTAAATTTTTTTTATATACCAGCAATAAAAAATTGGAATTTGAAATTAAAAGCATAATGTCATTTACATTAGCATTATTACATAAATATGAAATACTTGGGTATAAACCCAATTAAATACCTGTGAGAGGAAAACTGCAAAACTCGGATGAAAGAAATCAAAGAAGAACTAAATACATGGAGATATATTCTGTGTTCACATATAGGAAGACTCAATATTGTCAAGATATCAGTTCTGTCTATCTAGAGCTGCAGATTCAACATAATCCCAGTCAAAACCCCAGTTTTATTGTATGGATATCAAAAAATGAATTCTTAAAGTTTATATGGAGAGGCAAAAGACCCAGAATAGCCAACACAATATTGAAGGAGAAGAACAAAGTTGGAGGACTGACACTACCCAACTTATGGTAAAGCTATAGTAATCAACACAGAGTGGTATTGACAAAAGAGTAGACAAATAGATCAGTGGAACAGCATAGAGAGCCCCAAAAGAGACCCACGTAGATTCAGTCAACTGATCTTTAACAAAGGAGCAAAGACAACACAGTGGAGAAAAGATAGTCTTTTCAACAAATGGAGCTGGAACAATTGGATATTCACATGCAAAAGTACATTTAGACATAGCTTGTATACCCTTCACAAAAATTAACTTAAGTAGACCATAGGTCTCAATGTAAAATGTAAAATTATAAAACAACTAGAAGATAACAAAAGAAGGGAATCTAGATGACTTTGGTTATGGCAATGACTTTTTAGATAAAACAACAAAGGCACAATCCAAAGATTGTTATTATTGTTATTATAATTATTATTTCCAAAGAAATAATAATTATAATAATAATTCATATGCTGGACCTCATTAAGTTGAAAATTTTCTTTTCTGCAAAGGACACTGTCAAAAGAATGAGAAGACAAGCCACAAACTGGGAGAAAATATTTGCAAAAGACCTATCTGATAAGGGACTGTTATTCAAAATATACAAGGAACTCTTAAAATTCAACAGTAAGAAAATGAAAAACCAGATTTAAAAAATAGGCAAAAGACTTGAATAAGACACCTCACCAAAGAAAATATGCAAGTTTTCACACAAACATATGAAAAGATGCTCTACCTTATGTTATCAGGGAAATGCAAGTTAAAACAATGAGATACTACTACCCATCTAGTAGAATGGCCAAAATCCCAAACACTGACACCACCAAATGCTGGCGAGGATGTAGAGCAACAGGAAATCTCATGCATTGCTGGTGGGAATGCAAAATAGTATAGCCACTTTGGAAGACATTTGGTAGTTCCTGATGAAACAAAACATAGTCTTACCATATGATCTAGTAATCACACACATTGGTAGTTACCCAAATGAGTTTAAAAACAAAACAAAACACTTCATATCTATACAAAAACCTGCACATGGATTTTTATAGCAGCTTTTTTCATAATTGCCAAAACTTGGAAGCAACCAAGATGACTTATGTAGCTGAATGGATAATAAACTGTGGTATATCCAGACCGTGGAATGTTATTCAGCACTAAAAATAAATGAACTATTAAGCCATGAAAAGACATGGAGGAACCTAAAATGCATATTACTAAGTGAAAGAAGCCAATCTGAAAAAGGCAAAACTGGAAAAAGCAAACAAAACAAAACCAAAAACCCCACTGGGTTGCCAGAAGTTGAAGGGGAGTGTGGGGTTAATAGGTAGAGCACAGAGAATTTTTAGGACAGTGAAACCATTTTGTTTGATACTATAATGGTAGATACATGTCAGTACACATTTGTCAAAACCCATAGAATGTACAACACCAGGAGTGAACCCTAATGTAAAGCATGGACTTCGATGATGATGTGTGAGTATAATAGGTTCTTTGATTATAACAAGTGTACCACTCTGTGCAGGTTGTTGATAGTGGTGGAGGCTGTGTATATGGGGCAGAGGATATATGGAAACGTTCTGTACTTGCTGCTCAATTTTGCTGTGAACTTAAAATTGCTCTAAGAAATAAAATCTATTTAAAAAAAATTCTAACAAATACTCAATCCAAAAGAAGGCATAAAAAAAGGAAAAAGGAAACCCCAAAGAAATGGAATAAAGACCAAATAGCAAGAAAGTAGGTTTAAATCCAACCATATCGATAATTACATTAAATGCTAATTAAAAGGCAGAGATGGTCAGATTATATAAAAAAGCAAGAATCAACTATATGTTGTTTCCAAAGAAATCCACTTTAAATATAAACACATAAATAGGTTAAAAGTAACAGGATGGAAAATAATACACTACGGTACCAATAATCAAAAGAAAGCTGGAGAGGCCCTGTTAATATCAAAGTCAATTTCAGAGCAAAGAATATTATTAAGGATAAAAAGCATTATTTCATAGTGATAAAAGGGTCAATTCATCAAGAGGACACAGTAACTCTAAACAGTGAGAGTTTAATAGAGTGTAATAATAAAGCTTCAAAATAAATGAAACAAAAACTGATCGAACTATAAGAGGAAACAGACAATTATAGTTGGAATTTTAACACCCCTCACTCAATAATTATTGGAACGAGTAGACAGAATTTAGCAAGTCTATGGAAAAACTGAAAAACAACCATCAATTAACTGGGCCTAATTATTATTCATAGAACTATCCACTCAGCAACAGAATACATATTCTTTACATGTACATATAGAACATTTACCAATAAACCACGAAATAAGTCCCAAGAAACTCAAAAGGATATAAATTATACAAATGGTTCTCTAGCCACGTGGAATTAAATTAGAAATAAATAATATAAAGATCTTAGGAAAGTCCCCAAATATTTAGAAATTAACACACTTCTAAATAATCCATAAGTCACAGAAGAAAACAAAAGATAAATTAGAAAGTATTTTGGAATAAAAATATAACATCAAAATTTGTGGACACAGATAAAACTGTGATTAGAGGGAAATTTATAGCACTGAACATTTCTACTAGAAAGGTTAAATCAATGGCCTCAGCTTCTACCTTAAGAAAATAGAAAAAGAAAAGTAAATTAAGCCCAAAGCAAGCATAAGAAAGAAAATAATAAAGATAACAGCAGAAATCAATGAAATATAAAACAGAAAAATGATAGAGAAAAACCAGTGAACCAAATGCTGGTTCTCTGAAAATATCAATAAAATTGACAAACCTTAACAAAAAAGAAGACAAAGTTACCAAGGGGGGACATTACTGCAGCTCCCATACAGATTAAATGGATAATAAGTGGGGCGCCTGGGTGGCTCAGTCGTTAAGCGTCTGCCTTCGGCTCAGGTCATGATCCCAGGGTCCTAGGATTGAGCCCCGCATCAGGCTCCCCGCTCCGCGGGAAACCTGCTTCTCCCTCTCCCACTCCCCCTGCTTGTGTTCCCTCTCTTGCTGTGTCTATCTCTGCCAAATAAATAAATAAAATCTTTAAAAAAATAAATAAATGGATAATAGGTGGATATTATTTATAACTTTGCTAATAAGTTCAATAATTTAGAAGGCACAGAAGGAAATATTTTGAAAGGCACAGACTATCAAAGCTAAATGAATTGAATTTCTTTTTAAAAAAAATCTTCCCGTAAAGAAAACTCTGGGGCCAGACAGCTTTACTAGTGAATTGTATCAAACATTTAAGGATGAAATATCAATACTACCAAAACTCTTCTAGAAAATGAAAATACTTCCCAATTCAGTCTGTGAAACCAGTATTGCTTTCATACTGAAATCAGACAGACACTACAGGAAAAGAAAACTGTGGACCAATATCCATCATGAAATAAATGCAAGAAAAAAAAATCCTTAAAATTCTTAGCAAATTAAATCTAACAAGACATAAAAAGGATAACACATATGTCCAAGTGGGATTTACCCTAGAAATAGGAGGTTGGTTTGCCATTCAAAACCCAACCTATAATTCATATATTAACAGACTAAAAAACATAAAAACCATATCATTACATCAATCTGCAAAATCATATGTAAACTCTGAACACTGAAAACTACAAAACCTTCCTGGATAAAATATTAAAAGGCCTAATAAAACGGAGAGAGGGATTGTGTTCATAGATTGTTAAGATTCTGTGTTATTGAGAAGACAATTCACTCCCAAACTGATCTATCAATTTAATGCAATACCAATCAGATTCCCAGAAGGCTTTTTTGAAGAAATTGAAAAGCTGATTTTAAAATGTATATGAAAATCCAACAGGCCCAGAATAGCCAAAACAACTTTGAAAAAGAACAAAGTTGAGTTCCAACATTACTTGATTTCCAGACTGACTATAAAACCACAACAGTCAGGGGCACCTGGGTGGCTCAGTTGGTTAAGCGTGTGCCTTTGGCTCGGGTCATGATCCCGGGGTCCTGGGATCGAGCACCGCATCAGGCTCCCTGCTCAGCGGGGAGCCTGCTTCTCCCTCTTGCTTGTGCTCTCTCTCTCTCCCTGTCTCTCTCTCTCTCAGGTAAATAAATCTTAAAAACAAAACAAACAAAAAACCCCACAACGATCACGACGCTGTGGTATTGGTATAAAGACAAGCGAATAGATTGTTGCAACAGAATATAGAGTCCAGAAATAGACCCACACGTAAGGGTCAATTGATTTCAAGAAAGATGCCAAGGAAACTGAATGGGGAAAGGACAATCTTGTTACCAAATGGTGCCAGAACAAATAGATAGCTAGCTATATGAAAGAAAATGAACTTCAATCCTTACCTCATGCCATATACAAAAATTAACTTGAAATGGTTCATAAACTTGAATATCAGGCTAAAACTATAAAATTTCTAGGATAGGAGAGGGATCTAGTGGTCTTAAGCTTGGCTCAAAAATTTCTTAAACATGACACAAACCCCACAAACTATACAAGCAAAAATAAGTAAATTGGATATCTAAGCAAGAAAAAAATGATCAATATTAAATCCTTTGCCTTTCAAAAGGTGCTATTAAAACAATGAAAAGGCTAGCCCCAAATTGGGAGACAGTATTTGCAGAATGTATATCTGACAAAGGACTTGTAACAAAATATATAAAGGACGCCCACAACTCCTTAGGAAGATGAATATCCCAATTAAAAAATGGACAAAGATTTAACAGTCACTTCACCAAAGAAGATGTACAAATGTCAAACATGAAAAGATGCTCAAGCTCATTGGTCATTAGGAATATGAAAATTAAAGTAATGAGCTATGACTACATAGCCACAGAATCTTTGAAAATTAATGCAACTGTCCATTCCAAGCATTGGCAAGGTGTCTATTTAGAGGAATTGGAACTTTCACTCATTACTGGTGGAAATGTAAAATGGTGCAATCATTTTATGATTTGTTTTGGCAGTTTCTGAAGAAGCTAAATATATATCTACCATATGATTCAGTCATTCCATAACCAGGTATTTACCCAAGAAAACATATTGCCTACATAAAGACTTGTGTGTGAATGCTTATGGCACTTTTAAATGTAGTAGTCCCAAACCGGAAACAATCTGGATGCCCATCAATAGGGGAATGCATAAGCAATTTGTGACAGATTCGTGAGTGGAATTCTACTCAGCAGTAACAGTGAACAAACTATCAATGCATGCAACTATGTGGATGAATGTCAACATAAGCAGCCTGATTGAAAGGAGCCAGATAAAAAAAGAGTGTGCACTTACTATACGACCCCTTTTCTACACTATTCTAGAAAGTACAAACTATAATGACAGAAGGCAAATCAGTAGTTAGTGGATAGAAGGGGGGGAAGAGATTACAAAAAGTATGAGGGAAGTTTGGGGGGCAGAGATAAATTCTTTTTTTTAAACAATATGTTTTTTTAGGGGGGATTTAATTATTTATTTTTAAGTAATATCTATGCCCAAAGTGGTGCCCAAACTTATGACCCTGAGATGCTCTACTGACTGAGCCAGCCAGGCACCCTGGATATGTTATTTTGATTGTGGTGATAGTTTCACACATGTATACATATGTGAAAATTCATCAAACTGTGCACTTTAAATGTGTGAAGTTTACTGCATGTTAATTATATACTTTAAAAGGGTGTAAAACAAAAGGAATTAATTTTAGAGTGCTACCCACCATACACTGAAACATATACCTGAAACAAAATTAGTCTTGCCATGCACAACATCATCTGAAATGTCCATTTCATTTCGTTCCATTCAATTGAAAATATACTCTGATCACGATCTACTAAGTTGATTTCATAATTCACTACTAGGTTGATACCTGTAGCTTGAAAAACATTGTTTTAAGATCTGTTTGAAAAATGCATGGCTTGAGCCCAAGACAGTCCCTTAGTTATAATTGACAAGCTCTTCTGGGTAAGTTCTTATGTCTTTTTTTATTTTTTAAGATTTATTTATGTATTTGAGAGTGGGTGGGGAGGAGCAGAAGGAGAGGGAGAGAGTCTTAAGCAGACTCCACGCTGAGCATGGAGCCCGACACGGGGCTCCATCCCACGACCCCGAGATCAGCCGAAATCAAGAGTCGGCTGCTTCACCACCTGAGCCACCTGAGCCACCCAGACACCCCAGTTCCTGTGTCTTTATCACCAACGATCTTCCTCTTCTGTTAAGGTGGTGACAAATTAGAATCTTAAAGTAGAAGTCCTAAGCTTTTAAATTCCGCACCGGAGACTGAGATCAATTCTTACCCTTTTGCCACCATCTTCCTACCGACTTGTTGGGAGATGGTTGATTTTAGGATCTCATGCTGAAAATTCTTCTGTGATGGCTCTAGTCAGGAGGAACACTATGGGGGGCCCCCTGGGGGACAGTGAGGGGCAGCCGCTGACCACACAGTTACTGTGGTCGCCGAGGCTTCTGGATCTCGCTAGCATGGGGAGCAGCTGCTGCTGGCTATCATTTCCCTCATAAAGGAAAGCAAGCAGGCTCTGGCACTGAACCTACTCTTCGTGATGGCTTATTTAGTTCCCTGAAGAACTTACTTTTGGTTCTTGTGTTGCCTGTGCATGAAGGAGGCCACATGGAAAGTGGCTCCTGTTTCCTAACACACAGCACACTGACAGTGGTAAGTAACCGTGTCCGTGCACAGCAGGGTCCAGCAAAGAGGAGGGAAAAGCTAGAGAAGAGAACTGATGGAAGAAACCTAAGTGTGGGGCGGTTTCATCTCTGCTGTGAATTAGTGTTCCTGCATGCAACTTTGTACTGATGTAGGTGGCTGTCTGTCTTCAATGACACATCTTTCTGTGTCCCAGGAAGTGGTGTCATTTGCAAATTCAGTGCATTTATGTCAAGATTTTAACAAATGAATTTGGAACCAAAAGGAGATGAAACTCAGGTAGAAGTTGGAGTTGTGATTCTGGCCCCTGCAATTTTTCTGGATGGTAGCCCAAGATAAGCAACTGAAAGAGCTTCCCTTATGTCCCAAGACCTTAGCCTTCCCATGGTTCCAGAAGAACCGACCGGTACAGTGGATGCCCAAGTCAAGGAGCGTGGCCCACTTAGGGGACACAGGACGGTAAAGGAGAGCTTGAATTCCTAGGCTCAGCAGAGTGGCCTGGGTCTCAGTTGATTTAGCTCCAAAAATCTAAGATCTGGATTCTGCTCAGCGAAGTAGCAGCTCGAGGCTATAAGTTCAGAATCTGAACATTCTTTGCAAGGCGGGGGGAAGCGGGGAGTCAGAGTATATTGACGCTGTTGCTTCTGGGCAAATAGATTTCGGTGTCCAGTTCACACCTTCCTTATTTAGAACCAGGGGAGGGCATGATACAGTGACAAATACTTGGTCTTGGTATCAGGCAGACGTTGGTTCAGATCATGTCTCTGCTGCCTGCCATCCTTGGACCTTGAGAAAATCATGTAACCTCTCTGAACTTCAAAGTTCTTGTTTAGAGCAGGAGTTCTCAACCAGGAGGGATTTTGCTCCCTTCCCCTCACCCCTCCCTGGGAACATCTGGTGATATCTGGAGACATTTATGATCGTCACGACTTGGGGGTGAGAGGTGCTACTGGCATTTAGTGGGAAAGGCCAAGGATGCTTCTAAACATCCTACAATGCAGAGATAGCGCCTCCACAGCAAAGAATTATCTGGTCCAAAATGTCAATAGAGCTGAGGTTGAGAAATCTTAGTTTAGCGATAATGTATGCAAAATGTCTGGCATAAACCAGGTAGGTGCTGAGTCAGCGGTAGCTATCATTCAGTGTGGTTGATGGAAAACCAGATTCTAGAGAAGCAAGGATCATGCAAGTCTGTCTGAGGTTCAGGAAAAGTCCCCAGTAGTGCTACCCAAGGCCCACTGAACAGTGACTGCAGGTATAGCAAAGAGGTTCAGCCTGCCTGTGTCTGAATCCTGGCTCTACCATTTACTGCCTCTATAATCTTGGGCAATTCACTTGGCCACAGTCTATAAAATGGGGGTAATAATGATACCTGCCTCACGAAGGTCGGGTCTGTCTCGCATAGCAACAGCTCATCCAATATTTGCTATTGTCCCGAGGGGAATAAATATGGAGCCAGGGCCGAGTGGAGCCCTGATTTAATAAGAAACTGAATTTTTGGATAGGAAGTATGGAGGGGAACACAAACCAAACATAAATGGGTAATTGACACAGTGGTAGAAAGTTCATCAAGCTGCTAAGGACCCACAGCTGCTGCTGGGCAAGGTGCCAGATGTTTGTAAATATCATCTCATTGACTCCCCTTGACAACTCTTTGAAATGGCTTCTATTAACCTATTTCGGTCTTCTTTCACAAACATGGAAACAGGTTCTAAGCAAATAAAATAGCTTGCCCAGACTCTCACAGCCTTCGGGCTAGAGCTGGGGTTTTGACTCTAGGTATGACTCCAGCCTGTGTTTTTGTGGGCTGAAATTCAGAAATGCTCAACGTGGGGCCGGTTCCAGGATATACAACATTCAACCAGCTGGGATTCTCCATGGTTAGGACAGGAAGACAAACGGAAAGCCCAGCCTCTATTTCTAGGCAGCCTAAGAGGGGGGATGTGGATGGTTAGGGTACTCAGTGTTGGTACTTTCTGCCAGGAGGAGATATTTTCTAGAGGATTCCTGGGATGCCCCTCCCCTCACTAAGTGTTTCATGAGGCTAGTGCTGTGTGCATGTGTGTGCGTGTTTGTGTGCAGCAAGATGAGACCACAATAGCCTGGGACTGAGGAGCCAGCAGCACCAGAAGAAGGTTCCTGGTAGAAGCTGTGCCCCTTCCTCTAAACAAACAGCTCTGTTTACATAGAGGTGGAAATAGTGCCTAAAAGTAGCCCAGAGGCCTGAATATATCCTCAAACCGGCAGTGTGAAGGGGTCACACACCCAGGAGCTCAGGGCTAAGGCTGTGAAGTAGGTGTTATTTCTTGGGTCTCTGGCTTTGCTGGTGGTCCCCTTCCCTCCATGTGGGGCTGGAAGGCATCGCACCTGCTTGCGCCCAGAAAGCCATCGGGGCAGACCTCCCCAGCCACTCGCCGAACTCTGGGCCCCGCTCATCCAGCGGACGCTGAGCAGGAGCGAGTCACAGGCCCCAAGACCTCAGCATCATCCTCTGCCCTGTGTGCTCTGCAGGGGGCTGTGCTCATCCCCCTGGGCAGAAACGCTCTCCCAAGTTCACTAACCTGGTTGTTTAAATATAGGAGAGGAAACAGATGCTGGCTGACCGGAAGTCTCTGCAGAGACAGGGTTTGGCGGTGGCTTGCTAAATCTGATAAGGACATGGGGTGTGCTCCCAGATGGGCCTCTGCCAATTCACTTTTGGGCCTTTCTGAGGCTGCCCTGAGCCACCACCATCAGAACCTGGCTCCTCCCCAAGCTCCTCCTCATGGCTGACACGGAGGAGGGTTATTTTTAAACTGATCTTTGTGATTTCCTCTTGGCCCTCCCCTTTGCTCTCCTCCCTCAGAGGCCCTGAGAGCAGCTTCCTGCCCAGGTCCACTGGAACCCCGGTGATGGTGATGCGTGCAGGGTCCTGGGAGGGGAGGGCTGGCTGTGCAGGGCAGGGACACGCCCGGGGGCAGAGGAGTATAGTGGGGGCAGGGGGGTGCCACTGCAGGACGGACTGGCACAGGACTCCCGGCTTAAGGTAGGGGGTGCACCCAGAGCAGTCACCCAGCAGGGGTCATGTGGAACCTGCCCTTCTAGGACTCCCCAGGGCCATGTAGATGGGTACAAATGCCCTGAACCTGGGCATCACCCTGCTGATCCCACTGGGGGTGGCCCTTCCTGGGCCGGGCTGTGCTGACCAGAGCAGTGCACCCTTGCAGTCTGCGGGGATCACCCCTCCTGTGCCTCCTGGCTTGCAGAGTTCCAGGGGAGCGTGTCTGGCTGGCTGTACCACCAGCATCCTCAGATTGTGTCGTGGATGAATCATACTGACAGTCCCAGCCCCAGCACCCCCGCCGTAGCGGAGGGGAGCTTTGCTGCTGGCACGGGGGACTTCTGGGGGCCGCCTGGGGGACACATCCCCACACAGAGGCCCCCGAGCTCCGTGGCTGTTGCCCCTGGCTTCCTCGAGCTTCCAGACCCACGGCCAGGCAGCTCAGGTGGCAGCCACGGAGCCCAGCAGCAGCAGCCCTGAGAATGGGCCCATTGCCTCTGGTGCAAGCCACAGTTCCTCCCGGGGAGCACCTTCCTTGTCGTCTGCTGGGAGGAGACTGACAGCACCCCCACTCCCACCAGGGAACACACAGCCCCTGCCCTCTCCCTACCTCTTGGGTTGGCCCTGCAGCCAGGACCCAAAAATACCACTCAGCTGGTGACTCCTTCCTCCATCAAAGAAGCAGGGCCGAGGACAGGCATGTAACAGTTTGGGAAACTGAAGATTCCTCTCCCAGACACAGAGGAACCTAGGCTCAGTCCTTACCGGGGACGGGGGGACCTCCTGATTCTGCAGCCCCTGTGAAATCAGGTGGGAAGAGCCAGGCTACGTCCCCCGGGCCAGTCTCCACATGATGCTCAGAAAGGCCTTTCCAGGTTAGAGTCTGGGTCAAGAACTAGGCCTTCACTCTGGAGATTCCCTCTATAGGGGACGCGTGGACCCGGGGGCCACCTCTCTGTCAAATTCACAATTCTAGACGCTCAACCTCTGTCAGTCATCCATGGAGAGTGGCAAAACCCCCACCAGGGTGGCCGGGGGACGGAATGGGCTGCTGAGGCAGGAGCAGGCTCCCCCGTTCTAGAGCAGGGCCCGGGCCAGCTCCTTATCCTTTCGAAATGTCAGCTTTCCCTACTTGCCCCAAGCAGCTGTGATGGAAACGATAGGCTCTATGACATGACCACCGCAAGGATGGAGGGAGAGCCCGGGACAGAGCCCTTAGCATGGTGCCGGGCCCACGGCTGCCCGCAGGAGGGCTCGTCACCATGCCTGCGCCACTGCTTGGGCCGGCCCCCAGCCTGGCTCCTGGCATACAGTAGGCAATGGACACTTGTTATTTTTCCCCTTCCTTTCTCAACAACTTGACTCGAAGGGAGGTGACACGGTAGAGAGCGTGTGTGCGTGCGTGTGTGCGTGCGCGCCCTCCCACACTACACACACACTCGCAGTGAGTGGTGGCGGTGCCAGGTACTACCATAATTTTTTTATTTTTTATTTTTTTAAGATTGATTTATTTGAGAGAGAGAGCGTGGATGCGCGCTCATGAGAGTGGGGGGAGGGGCAGAGGGAGGGAGCATCTCAAGCCCACCCCACTGAGCTCGTAGCCCGACGTGGGGCTCGAGCTCACCACCCTGAGATCATGATCTGAGCCCTAACCAAGAGTCGGACGCTCAACGGACTGAGCCACCCAGGCGCCCCTCTGTGCCAGATCTGAGTTTAGACGTTGCTTCTAACTCACTCTATCTCTTCCCTCTGAGGGCCTTTGCTGTCACCTGTGAAACGGGGAGTTGGGCCCACCATTTTGTAAGATCCACTTCCGCTCGCACATAGAATTCCACGAGTAAAATGGTATGCACGAAAGGGCACGCACACGCGCTTTTCACTGGGTCACAACACAGCGGAGTTAATCTCCTGCAAGGAAAAGCGAGGAGGAGCCAGGAGGCCGGCAGCAGTCCTCGGGCCTGACCCTAGGGCCCCGCCACCTGTTTGCCCTGCTCGGATGCGACTGTGCCCTCTGCCCTCCTCCCTGGAGTTTGCGCATCTTCCTCCCACAGCCTCTCCCGCTGCCTCCCCGCGGCCCTGCCCCAGCTGGTGGCTGCCCTTGCCTCCCTGCAGATGTTTCCAGTTTCTAGATTGCGTGGAGTTCACGGTGGTCATTTGTTCCATTTGCTCAGAAACAACAGCCAGCATTATTGGCAGGAAACGGGAAGGGTGCCAAGTGCAGGATAACACAAAAAGCCCTAGTCATGGGCCCCGGGCGGGGTGGGGGCTGGGGGAGGGAAGGAGCGCTGGCTGGATTGTCTCGCAGTGACCCAGAGTCCTGTTGTCCCGGCTGAAGTCATGGTCACTGAAGCAAGGCCCAGCTCTCCTCTGGGAAGGACCAGCGCGGGCCAGCTGACTCATCTTGGAGGGACGAGAACAGAAAGAGATGCTATCTTGGAGGCTGGGAGCAACTGCAGGCTGGCTCCACAGCCTGGCCCCGAGGCGGAACCTTGACCAAGAAGCAATTCTATTTCTTCGTTCCTTCGAAATCAGGAAAAGATTGCAGGGTTAATGAAAGATTAGATGATGTTTGGCATTTAAGGTCGAGAGCAAATACAAATAAATGTAATGCAAATTAGATCATGGGCCTCCCGTGGCCCCGGATGTTTGCCATGCAGCTGTTTTGGCAGGAGTTGGCTGTGTATTCAGCAACCCTCACACCGTGCGAAGGAGGGGGGCCCCTTCATAGTGGGCGAAGAGTGCCGGGTGATCTGCCAGGCCCTCCAGAATGAATGGCACGCGAGACACGGACACTATGGCTATTGTTCAGGATAATCTGGCTCTTGAGACACCCTCGCCCCCCACGCACTGGAAGAGCTTCACCAGCAGGAGACTGGGGGCCCAAGTGTCTTCTAGGGGCCAGTGAGCTGGCAGGCCGCCCTTCCCCGGCCCCTGCGGACTCATGGGTGGCACTTGGTGAGCCCACCGAGCAGGCCTGTGGATGCTTTCCTGGACAAGCAGGTGCCACCCCCAATGTGGACAAACCAGTCAGAATGGGGCCAACAAGGCCCTTCCTGGCAAGCTCGAAGATGTGAAAGGGAGGCATTATCGCCCCCCCAAAGTCTCCTTTGGACACTTCCCAAGGAAGTGGAATTCTGAAGCCAGGAGCACATCGGGGTAGATTGGAACAGAAAAGAGCCCCTTGGGTGAGAGACTGAGAGGCAGCACTGGAGAAAACAGGATCTGGGGGCACGTCTTTAATAGATTCCTAGCAAGCCTGTATCTCGCGGTTTGGGGAGGGGTGGTAGGTGTGGCATGATTTTCCTTTAATTCAGTATTTATGAGGTACCTCCTGAGTGGAGCACTGGGCCTGGAGCTGGAGGCACCCTGCCGGTGAAGGTAGCACCCTGCCTGCTCCCCCACCAGGGCCCTGACAAACCATGCAGGGGGTGCGAGCCTGCACCACGCACCAGCCTCCGTGACACCGGCTGTGCCTAGAGTCACCTCACTGGGGCTTCACTCAGGTATCTTTGTCATTGATCAAAGGGGCAACGAAGCCACGGAGAATAAAAAATTTGTCCAACATCTTCCACCTAGAAACAATTTAAAACAAGAAAGACGGGTTTGTTTTGAAGCCCTGGCTGGACCTAATGGCGACTTCTCCCCTGAAGCACGTGGGTCAGAGTGCAGGGGAGCAGGCCTCCCCAGGCACGAAGAGGTGTCTGGCCGCGGCTGAACCCACTATTCACGCATGAGCGAGGACCGACGGGCAGACTGTCAGGGGTCAGGCGTGGCAACCGTGGGCTTGGTTCGAGGGGTCCCAGGCTGTTCAGAGAGATGCGGACCGGGTGACCAAAGAGCCTGCAAAATAGAACAGGGAGAGTGCCCCTCCAACAGGAGACTCAGAGAATCAGCCCTGATGAAACACAGGAACTCCTAACCATTTCTGCTAGGGAAGAAACCTGGCCGCTTCTCCAGGTCTGACCTTGAACTAGCCACTCTGGGCATCAGTTTCCTCCGGTGCTCCATCCCTCCCCAAATCCTGTGTCCTGGAACACGCCCCCCGCCATGGAGCACAGTGACCTGGGGCAAGACCCCGGACTTTGTGAGTCCCGTGCCATCGTGTGTCAGACTGAACTGGCCAGCCAGGGCCAGAGGTGGTTCGAGGGGTCCGGCAGATAGAGTGGTGAAGAGTAAGTCGTGGATAAACTGGCTCTGACTGTGAAGTGGAAATGAGCAGAGTAAGACGATGGCCAGTACGTGTGTGAGTGAGTGAGTGTGCGTGTGTGTGCGTGTGGAAGGGGGCATGCTTTAGATACATCACAGAGATGAATGCCATGGGCTGTCGCATGTACAAATGCGGAAACCACGAAATGTGATGGAACCATCAGACAGTCTCTCCGAGGGTCCCTTTCCCGAGGCCCTAACTGGTCACTGTCTGAACTGGTTTGAGATTGAAGTTAGAGGCAAAAAACCATTTTTGCTGAGCAAGAGGTCTCCCTGGGTGCCTCCTAATTCCTGGTTGGATGTTGAGAGGTGTGGTCAGGGCTCTCGCGGGGTGAGGAGCCTCCAGGCCCTGAGAACACCACTTCATGCACCAGTGAGAATTTATCGCGGGTCCCCTTTGTGCTGGCTACTATTTTAGGCTCTTGGGACTTTGGGGACAAAGAGAGTGGGCGGGAGATCTAAAGATGAATCAGGCATAATTTCTTATGAAGTTTACTTAAGGACTTTACTAGCTCCTGGGAGAAGCGGTCACGTCAATAAATACCTACAAATGGTGTAGTAAGTCCTCAAGGGGAGGAACGTGTCAGCTGACGTGGGTGGGCAGAGGAGGAAGCTATTAACTCAGTCTGCTAGTGACTTCAAGCCTTTGTGGAAGTAGGCAGGGTGTACGTAAATAAAAATAAAGTCTACCTGGGGGAATAATAATATTATGCCCTATACAGCACCATTCCTAGGGGGTTGTTTATGACGTGGTAGTGTGTGCTCGACAGTGGTTCTCCAAACCGTGTCCGGAAAGCTCTCCTCGGAGAGCTCAGTTAACCCCAGGGGGCATTTTCTGTCTCATCATTTTTTTTTTTCTTTTGCCCAAAGTGATCATCCAAAATACAATTGTGGGGACACCTGGGTGGCTCACTCGGTTAAGCATCTGCCTTCAGCTCAGGTCATGATCTCAGGGTCCTGGGATCGAGCCCCGCATCGGGCTCCCTGCTCAGTGGGGAGCCTGCTTCTCCCTCTGCCTCTGTCCCTCCCCCCCGCCCCGTGCTCTCTCTCTTGCCTTCTCTCTCTCTCAAATAAACAAATCTTAAAAAAAAGATAAGACTGTGGACCACTTGTTGAGGAAAAGAACCTCACCCCAAAGTCAGGGAGGGACTGACAAGAATCTTTGTGTAACAGCCTGGAATAATCACCTTGCAGATCTGCCTTCGGAATAAATGCTCGTGCTCCTTCTCAGGTTACTTGTACGTATTTATTATACCTTGCCTACTTCCAAAAAGGATGGGAGGTCGCTCCCAGTAAAAGAACAGGGCATGACGGAGTCGCTCACACCCCGGGAGCCCAGGGATGACATGGAGCCTAAAGATGCCCTGGAAAGCCTACGCAAAGCGTGGCCACTGGGACAGAACCCCAGCTCCAAGCCTCTTCGCTGCCCTGGCAAAGCTGGATTACACAAAGCCTCCCACTAAGCAGTGACACAAGGCAGGCTGGTTTATTAAGAAAAACAACCTCATCGCTAGCCCTAAACTCCTCAGTGAAATTTATCCCGAGAAACTTTCTATAAGGAACATGGCAACAGATCGTTCTCCTCAGTCGTGATGAAATGCTGAGACGTACTTCCTATGACAGTTTTCTATATTTACCTTTAATAAAAAGCAGAGAGGATCAGGTTATCTGGGAAGGCATTTCGCATACAGTCTGCTGCTGTCTGATCACAGACGAGATGAAGGAACGCACACAGAGAACACAGGGCTGAGCTGGCTGCCTGCCACGGGCCCCAAACCACCACGATCTCAGCTGCCCTGGGGAACAGACAACTGACAAGATAACGCACTGCCCCCCATAGCTCGCCCCCACCCGGGACACAAGACTCACCCAGTAGGGCCCTGAAGAGTGTCTGCCTCCAATGACAAACTGGGTTTGGCATAATTGCTATGCAGCTGTTCTCGTGGGGTGCACTGGGACGAGCCGGGGCTTTGAAGCCAGGCTAGGCTTGGGTCTGGGCCCCAGCTGTGTCATTTACTGGCTGTGTTGCCGAGAGCAAGTCACTCATTTGTCACCACGCCTGTTTCCTCATCTGTGGAATAGATCTGACAATACCTACCTACAAGGTGGTTGGTGCTCTCTCAAAGGCAGCTGTCGGAGGGGAAGACACACACGGCAGCAGAAGAGAGAGGTTACAAATCTCCCGCCACGCTCCCAGTTCATTACGGAGTGTCATCACGTGGGTTAGGTAGAAGGTTGAAAAAACGGGGTAGGGGGCAGGATATGGCCCCGCTGTAAACATTTAGGATCAGCGGTTGTCCTGTCCAGAGTTTGTTCGTTCCTGCACCTTCTGGGGTTTAAATAAAGGCTGTGCGGGTCGACACCAGGATCTACAGTGGGCTCCGGAGGCCTGCCCCGCTTTGGGATTTGGGGAGACACCTGACCAGCCTGGGTGATTAGAGGCCTGGCGCTGAGTTGTGAAGACATGCAAGGTGTTCTGAGAAATCACGGGCTCTGAAAGGCAGGAGGCTGGCCAGCACAGGCCAGCAAGACTGCCCACGGAAGGGAGAGGACTGGGCAGAGCTTGGCAGGTGCCGAGGGAAGCACCAGGGCCATGGGGCAGCTAAACACCCCAGTGGGACCTCACGTGGCAATCCCTCTTCCGGTTTTCTCTGTCCTCCCCTGAAGTGAGGAGGCCAGTGGCGGGCTCCCCTCCCCACATTGCCTCTGGCCTTGAGCAGGCCCCTCCAACCTCTGGGCCTCAGTTTCTTCTGCTGTGAGCCGAGATGAATAATACGGGCCTCGCGGGGTGGTTTGGTTAATTGAGTGAACTGGAGCGTGTGAGCGGCTTCACACACTCTAAAGAAAAACGCAGATACTGTTTTTATTGGAATACTCACAAGTCTGAAAGTAGGAGCAGCTTCTCAACCTTCCTGAGTGAAGAGGAGTGACTTTAAGCACTGCCCAGAAATATGCCATGGGATCGGCTTGAACTTGGGCAGCTGGCAACCTGTCCTTATCTCCCTTGCCCTCAGTTCTCAATTTCTTCACGTTCTGCCCATCTGAGGTCGCTGGC